>NC_041382.1:256390327-256471503 GCF_002162155.2 Triticum dicoccoides
TATTCCTGCCCGCAACCGCCTTTGTCGTTCGCGTCCGCGGCTTCGCAGCCCCGTGCGTCACTCGCACCCACTTCCGCCCCCCCTGCGTCGCGCTCTGCCCGCCACTTCGGCCATCCCTCCGCCGCCTCCGCTGGCTGCCGGCGCCGGCGTGCGCCGTGCACGCCCAGTGCCGCTCGGGCAAGCGCCCGTCCCGGCGCCCCGCCCTGCTGCATGCCTGTGCCCGTTAGCGCCCGCTAACCCGCACCGGCCCCCCGGGCCCAATGACATATGGGCCCCGCCCACAGAACGAAATTTTAAAAATATATATGAAATAATAAATAAATAATAATAAAATTAATTAATTAACCAAATAATTAACTTAATTAATTCTGTTTAAATTAACTAATTATGACTAATTAACCTAATTAACTACTGTCAATTAACAAAACAGTCAATGACATGTGGGATCCACACGTCAGGTTGACCAGTCAACGCCCTGTTGACTGCTGACGTCATGCTGATGTCAGCATGCACTGTTCTGGATAATGTTGATTTAAATAATTAAATAAATCCTAAAAATGATTTAAATCTTTTAAAATTAATATAAAATAAACCATAGCTCGGGTGGAAAAACTTTGTACATGAAATTTGCGCAGAACAACGAGACGAATCTGGGTACGCAGCCTGTTCGTCCGCCACGCATCCCTAGCATAGCGAACATGCAACTTTCCCCCTCCGATTCATCTGTCCGAAAACGCGAAAGACCGGGGATATTTTCCCGGATGTTTCCCCCCTTCACCGGTATGACCTCATACCGCGTTAGGGCACCCCTAGTACCGCTACTTGTCTTGTCAAGCATTGTTATGCATCTGTTTGCATTGTATTCATTGTTTCTTCCCCCTCTTCTATCCAGTAGACTACGAGACTGACGCCGCTGCTGGTGCCCCGATCGACTACGCTGTTGATGACCCCTCTCTCTTGCTAGAGCAACCAGGAAAGCCCCCCCCCCTTGATCACCAGATATCACCTACTCTTCTCTATACTGCTTGCATTAGAGTAGTGTAACATGTTACTGCTTTCCGTTAATCCTATTCGATGCATAGCCTGTCATTGTTGCTACAGCTATTGATACCTTACCTGCAATCATAAATGCTTAGTATAGGATGCTAGTTTCTCATCAGTGGCCCTACATTCTTGTCTGTCTGCCATGCTATACTATCGGCCCATGATCACGTCGGGTGTTGATCACGGTTATATACTATACTTCATTATTTACATGTTGTGACTAAAGTCGGGTCGGCTCGTTGAGTACCCGCAAGTGATTCTGATGTGCGGGCTGAAGGGGCAGGTGGCTCCATCCAGGTAGTGGTGGGCCTGAGTTCCCGACGACCCCGACTGTTACTTTGAGGCGGAGCGACAGGGCAGGTTGAGACCACCTAGGAGAGAGGTAGGCTTGGCCCTATTCGGCGTTCGCGGTTACTTCAAATAACACTCTTAACGAGATCTTGGTACTTGATCTGAGTCTAGCTACTGGCCTATACACACTAACCAACTACGCAGGAACAATTATGGGCACTCGACGTCGTGGTGTCAGTCGAAGCCTTCGTGACGTCAGCGACTGAGCGGCGCGCGCCGGGTTGGACCGCGTAACGTAACTTCCTTTGTAATGGAGGTTGCTAGGTCTACTCACCGGCCGCCCTTGCAACGTGCAGGTGTGCAATGGGCGATGGGCCCAGACCCCTGCGCCATAGGGTTTAGACCGGCGTGCTGACCTCTCTGTTGTGCCTAGGTAGGGCTGCAACGTGTTGATCTTCCAAGGCCGGGCATGACCCAGGAACGTGTTGATCGAGCGTGTTGGGAAATGTGGTGCACCCCTGCAGGGAAGTTAATCTATTCGAATCGCCGTGATCTTTGGTAACAGGACGACTTGGAGTTGTACCATGCCCTTATGACAACTAGAACCATATACTTAATAAAATACACCCTTCCAAGTGCCAGATACAACCGATGATCGCTCTCTAACAGGGCGACGAGGGGAGGATCATCGGTTAGGATTATGCTATGCGATGTTACTTGGTGAACTTACCATCTACTCTCTCCTTCTGCTGCAAGAAGGAGGATACCAGAAGCGTAGTCTTCGAAAGGACTAGCAATCCCCCTCTTATCCCGGCGTTCTGCAGTTTAGTCCACATATGATACCCCCCTTTTCCATTTGATACCAATGAATACATATGTAGTGTAGCTCCTTGCTTGCGAGTACTTTGGATGAGCAATCATGGTTGCTTTGCTCCCCCTGTTCCCCTTTCCTATACCCGATTGCTGCGACCAGACGTTGGAGTCCAGGAGCCAGACGCCACTGTCGATGACGACTACTACTACACTGGAGGTGCGTACTACTACGTGCAGCCCGCTGACGACGACCAGGAGTAGTTTAGGAGGATCCCAGGCAGGAGGCCTGCGCCTCTTTCCATCTGTATCCCGGTTTGTGCTAGCCTTCTTAAGGCAAACTTGTTTAACTTATGTCTGTACTCAGATATTGTTGCTTCCGCTAACTCGTCTATGACCGAGCTCTTGTATTCGAGCCCTCGAGGCCCCTGGCTTGTAATATGATGCTTGCATGACTTATTTTCTTTGTAGAGTTGTGTTGTCATATCTTTCCGTGAGTCCCTGATCTTAATCGAACATGTTTGCGTGTATGATTAGTGTACGGTTGAATCGGGGGCATCACATGCAGCATCCTATTCCTCCTCCTCTTCTTTTGGATCTCTCATAGTGGAGGATCTTCCTAGCACTCTGGCAGTGGTCTTCTTGACCCTTTTCTTCCTTTTCTTTCCTTCTCCAACAACCTCTTCAGTTGGCTTGGAGGTTTCTCTAGTTGAGGCTCTGGCCTTAGACATGGGAATCCTCTTTGTTGGAGGCTTCTTGTGCATTCCTGGCTTTGTTGTAGCAGCTGAGACATATTCTTTCTTCAGCACCTTCTTCTTGGAGCTGACTTCCTCCTCAACATCATTCTAAGGTCTTCTTCTTCCTTGTTCTGGTGGCTGCCCTGCGCAAGTTGCTTGGTGTGCTCCTGCTGCCATCATCAGAAGTGCTGGAGGGACTAGTGCCCTCACTCAATTGTACCTGTTCCTCTGACTTGTTCTGGCTCTCGCTCTGGTCAGACATTTCTATAAACTTACTGACAGAAGACCCTATGAATAGATATGGATGAGGTAGAGTGGATGAGCATCACAAAGTGCAGAGTTTTTGCAAAAAGAATGACTTAAAGACTTAGTTTTAGTTCTTCACAGAAAGCATTTCAAAGCTACCGATTTGTAAACTCGGTGATACCGAAGCAGCTTTTGGAACCTAAACTAGTGAACTCGGTCAGACCGAGTCACAGTTCGGTGGCACCGCGACTGCTAGGGTTTCACAAAGAAACGAGCTCGGTCACACCGATTTGCAGTTTTTGGTCAGACCGAAAGTGCAACTGCAATGTCTTAAGCCAAATCGGTGAGACCGATTTCTACAGTTCGATCGGTCCGAGATGAGTCTGGCGGAGACCTAACCCTAAATTTTCAAATCAAACCTAACCTAAGGGATGTTTTTAGTGGATTGATTGATTGCATACGTGGTCATGATCATGGTAAAGTAATGTGCTACGAATCGGAGTTAAAGGAATAGCACAAAATATCAAACTCATACCCTAATTCAGTGGAGTTTGCTACGGCGGCAATGGAGGGGCAGAAATCTGTTGACGGTGATGGAAACCAGCGGCGGGAGGTTGCTGGCGGTGAGAGGATGATCCAGAGACCTGAGGCGGCAGAGGAGGACACGCGCGGGATGAGAGGTTTTGAAGTAATTTCGAAAATCTCACTCGTGGGTATATATATCCCGACCCTGTTGGTGTGACCAAGTGGAACAACTCAGTGGCACCGAGATGTAGAATCGCAAGCGGTTGCTGCAACTCGGTGTGACCAAAAAGTTCTAATCAGTTGCACCGAGATTGAAAACCTAGATCAACTTAGTGATCTCGGTGTGACCGAAATGGATGACTCGGTCATACCGAAATGCACAAAGAGGTTTTGGAAGTTTAAGTCTATGACGAATCAGGGACTCCAAATGCTCCTCACACAGAGTGGTTCGAATCTGACTTGATCAAACTTCGTGATGTAACATGAATAGAGTTTGAGACGAGAAAAGCGTAGATAGCTAGAGGGAGTTCTTAGTCATTCTTGTCCATCCATTTGGCAAAAGAGAAAAAGCCAAACAATCAAAGCAACAAATGGATGTCCTCGAATGAGTAAAATATGCAACCAACATGCTCACACAATAAGATGGCAAATGAAATATGTGACAAAGCATGCACAGTCACTCTAGCATCAATCAGGCAATTTGGCGATGATTAGGTCATCTATATATGTGTATATTGACTTAGGAGTCAAATGAGAACATTTGATCGTAGGTCATATTCATTGTTTAAGCACATGTGGGGTTGCCACTTCTACATAAAGCATTGTTGTGTTCACACTATTAGATTTGCCTTAGCTCAATTGATTAGAGTAAATCTCCCCCTAGATATGATATCCCCCCTCAAAGGGATGAACTAACCTTGAGTTTTGTTGATGATGATTTCATGTAGGTGTTGAAAATGTAGATGTTCAATGTTGATGTAGATCTTTTGGAGCAATCCTTTGGAGTGAGTTGCACTTTCAATACTTACACGGGTTAGTCCCACAAGGAACAAACAAGGATATCCATAGACATAGAGTGATGTTCACATAGGATGATTGAGGGAGTTCTAGATTAGGGGGTCTCCGAACATCCGGACTGTATCCTTTGGCCGGACTGTTAGACTATGACGATACAAGATTGAAGACTTCGTCTCGTGTCCGGATGGGACTCTACATGGCATGGAAGGCAAGCTAGGCAGTACGGATATGGATATCTCCTCCTTTGTAACCGACCTTGTGTAAACCTAACCCTCTTCGGTGTCTATATAAACCAGAGGGTTTTAGTCCATAGGACAACATACAATCATACCATAGGCTAGCTTCTAGGGTTTAGCCTCTTCGATCTCGTGGTAGATCAACTCTTGTAATATCCATATCATCAAGAATAAATCAAGCAGGACGTAGGGTTTTACCTCCATCAAGAGGGCCCGAACCTGGGTAAAACATCGTGTCCCCTGCCTCCTGTTACCATCCGCCTTAGACGCACAGTTCGGGATCCCCTACCCGAGATCCGCCGGTTTTGACACTCACATTGGTGCTTTCATTGAGAGTTCCTCTGTGTCGTCGCCGTTAGGCCTGATGGCTCCTTCTATCATCAATAGCGATGCAGTCTAGGGTGAGACTTTTCTCCCCGGACAGATCTTTGTGTTCGGCGGCTTCGCACTGTGGGCCATCTCGCTTGGCCATCTGGAGCAGATCAAAAGTTACGCCCCTGGCCACCAGGTCAGATTTGGAAGCTTAAACTACACGGACGATATCCGCGGAGGCTTGATCTTCGATGGATTCGAGCCTCTGCCTTGTGCGCAACGCGGTCACGATAAGTACGATTTAGCTTTACCATCAGACAGTGTTCAAGAGATCGCACCGGTAGCTGCTCCGACCCTCAATTCGGAGCCAGTTGCGCTGTCCATGGACGGGTGGATGGACCCCGCCACGGAGGCCTTAACCTCAGCGGCGATCGAGCTGAACATCGACCTTACCCTGCACAAGAGCCGTGTTGTCAGACTGCCGGATCCTTCTCCAGCCACGGACTCCGAGCCGCCTGCGCCCATTCCTAGCGAATCCGATTGGGCGCCGATCATGGAGTTTACCTCCGCGGATATTTTTCAGCACTCGCCCTTTGGCGACATACTGAACTCATTAAGGTCTCTTTCCTTGTCAGGAGGATCCTGGCCGAACTTTGTCTGGCAGGATTGGGATGCGGATGACGAAGAAATTCGCTGCCCACCCACCACCCACTTAGTAGCCACTGTCGACAACTTAACCGACATGCTCGACTTCGACTCCGAAGACATCGACGGTATGGACGACGATGCGGGAGACGAAGAGGAACCACTGCCCAAGGGGCACTGCACAGCCACCTCATCATACGATATATACATGGTGGACACACCCAAAGAAGGCAATAGCAACGAGACAGCGGAGGATGACCCCACAAGAAGCAACCCAAGCGCCGACGTCAGCGGCGCCGCTCTAAGTCCCGCCAAAGCAAAAGTGGTGATACCGGCACATGAGATAATAACACTCCGGATAGTGCCGAATATGGAAACAATCCCCTCCAACACGATCTAGGACAAGAGGATGGAAAGGCTAGCCCTCCAAAGAGAGCGGCAGATGGAGAGGCGGAGGATGATAATTACATGCCCCCCTCCAAAGACGAGGCAAGCCTCGACGATGCCGAATTCGTTGTGCCAAAGGATCCCGTCGAACAAGAGCGCTTCAAGCGCCGACTTATAGCCACGGCAAATAGCCTTAAGAAAAAGTAGCAGCAGCTTCAAGCTAATCAAGATCTGCTAGCTGACAGATGGACTGAAGTCCTCGCGGCCAAGGAATATAAACTCGAGCGCCCCTCCAAGAGTTACCCAAAATGCAGGTTGCTACCCCGACTGGAGGAAGAAGCGTATGACGCGGCTGATCGGCCACCTCGTGGCCGTGATAGAAAGGCATTCCAGCAAAAAAACTCAGCCTACACCCCGACGCCATTCAAATAAAAAGGCATGGGGAAACACCCAGACCTGCGAGACCTATTGGAGGACAAAGCAAAACATGCAAGATCGATCTACGGATCACGAGGGCACGCCACTATGCAAGACGATAAACGTCATGCCAGATACAGTAAAAGTAAGTCCGGACGGGCCGACCACAACGGATATGACTCATTCGAGCTGCGTCCCGACATAGCCCAATATAGAGGCGCTGAACACCCCCTATGCTTCACAGACGAAGTAATGGACCATCAAATCCCAGAGGGTTTCAAACCCGTAAATATTGAATCATACGACAGCACAACAGATCCTGCGTTATGGATCGATGATTTCCTCCTCCACATCCACATGGCCCGCGGTGATGACTTACACGCCATCAAATACCTCCCACTAAAGCTCAAAGGATCAACGCGGCATTGGCTTAACAGCTTGCCAGCAGAGTCCATTAGCTGTTGGGAAGATCTGGAGACCGCATTCCTCGACAACTTTCGAGGCACTTATGTGCGACCACCAGATGCCGATGACTTGAGCCACAAAATTCAGCAGCCAGAAGAGTCGGCCAGGAAGTTCTGGACTCGGTTCCTAACAAAGAAAAATCAAATCGTCGACTGTCCGGATGCAGAGGCCCTAGCAGCTTTCAAACACAACATCCGCGACGAGTGGCTAGCCCGGCACCTTGGTCAGGAAAAGCCGAAATCTATGGCATCCCTCACGACACTCATGACCCGCTTTTGTGCGGGAGAAGACAGCTGGCTGGCTCGTAGTAATAACATATCAAAGAACCATGGTACTTCGGACACCTTGGACGGCAATAGAAGGTCAGATCGCAACAAACATAAGTGCCGCATTAACAGCGACAATACCGAGGATACGACAGTCAATGCCGGATTCAAAGGCTCTAAACCCAGTCAGCGGAAAAAGCCATTTAAAAGAAGCACTCTGGGCTCGTCCAGTGTGGACCGCATACTCGATGGCTCGTGTCAAATACACGGCACCCCCGACAAGCCAGCCAACCACACCAATCGGGATTGTTGGGTATTCAAGCAGGCCAAAGATAACGGGCCACATAGTGATGACGAGGAAGAGCCCCGGCAGCCGAACACCGGAGGACAGAAGAGGTTCCACGCACAAGTGCGGACGGTGAACATGATATACGCAACCCACATCCCCAAGAGGGAGCGGAAGCGTGCGCTCAGGGACGTATATGCGTTGGAGCCAGTCGCCCCAAAGTTCAACCCATGGTCCTCCTGTCCGATCACCTTCGATCGCAGGGACCACCCTACTAGTATCCATCATGGCGGATTCGCCACACTGGTCCTAGACCCAATCATCGATGGATTTCACCTCACTCGAGTCCTTATGGATGGCGGTAGCAGCCTGAACCTGCTTTATCAGGACACAGTTCGCTAAAGCTCAAGCTCAAGATGCCAGGACCTCGGGGCGTCATTACAGTTAATGGAAATATAGAGCGCTCTCTCCGAACGGAGGAGCACACTGCGGCCCTCGCAGCAGAAGCGCAAAGCAGCCTCTTAAGGCAATCCACTAGTTCGGCGATTAAGGACCCGAACACCTTCAAGCGCGCCTGGGGTAATCGGCAACAGGACCGGCTGGCACGTTCCGAGCTCGCATAGCAATGCAGCCCCCACTCTGGCCCAAGCCAAACGGCAAAATCCATGCCACGCGTACATAATTACGCATTAAAAATACCATGGGCACAGGTAGGGAGGGGGCACGACAACGGCACGCTCCAAGATGCGGCTTAAACCGCACTAGGGGCTTCCCGCTTTGTTATTTTTCTTTTTCAGGACTTTAATCTCTGGAAACGCTGTCCGGCAGCATGATTGCCGAACACATGATGCAGCAACCAAGGAGGCAGAAAGCTACGTCACACCACGAAACTCCCAGGTGGATTACGATAATGAGTGAAATACTTGCTTTAATACTATTCCCCAGCTTTTTTTTGCTTATCGCACTATCTTGATCATTCTGCTTTAGCGCACCTTTTTGAATAAACAATGCATAGCATTAAGACTATTATTGCATTCTTCTTTTTTATATATGTTCATTCATGACATCCAGCACCCATACACTTTGGTACGGCCAATACACTAGGGGCTTAAGTACCCCACAAATTGGTGTGAGAAGTCCGAACACTTTCACAAGTGAGGCACCCCGAACTTATAGCATTATATGCATCAGCTCCGAATCATGTCTTTGGTCAATAGTTGGGTTTGCCCGGCTCCCATGTTTTGGTACCTTACGTTCCGCTATATCGGCTAAGGTAGCACTGGGAGAACTACTGTGATTGTGCCCTGGCTTTGCTGGGCTAAGCACCTTAGTAGAGAAAGCTAAAACTGACTGTCATGATAAGGCGAGAGACTGGTCGCTGTTCAAGAGGTTTTCGAGTCCCTAAAGACTTATGCTGCTTAGAGCGAGGAGTCGGCTCTGTCCGGCCTAAGGCGTGTATAGTGCCCCGAATTCGGCCTTCCGAATACCAGGGGCTTCGCCGAAATTTAAAATTATAGAAGTCTATGGCTATGTGAGAGTGATAAAGCATTATTAGTCCGATTGCCTTGTTCGTTGTGCTGAGCACCTCCCTCGAAGGACCCAAAGATGGGAACAAGAGTGCTCAGGTTTATCCCGAACACCCCAGCACTCGTGGCATGGGGGCAGAAGCCAACGACTAGCCATCTCTCAGATTTGATAAACGGCCGAACAGAAGGTAATATTTTAAATTCAAACCAGCGTTGCATAGTGCATATGAAACAGGTTTTCAGCATACAGGATCGCACAAGCATATTCATTCAAATATTACATATTTTGTGCACTTGTCCGCTACAAGACGGGCACCCTTCAGGACACCCTCATAGTACATCTCGGGGTGGCGATGCTCCTTGCCCTCCGGCGGCCCTTCCTTGATCAGCTTCATGGCGTTTAGCTTGGCCCATTGCACCTTCACACGGGCGAAAGCCCGGCGTGCACCTTTGATACAGACGGACCGCTTGATGACTTCCATCCATGGGCAGGAATACACAAGCCGCCTCACCAGGCCGAAGTAGCTGTTCAGAAGGGCGTTGCCAGGCCACAGCCGAAAAATAAAGCCCTTCATGGCCTGTTCGTCCGCTTTGTGTAGCTCGACCAGCTGCTTTAGCTGGTCGCTCATAAGCACCGGGTGTTCGGTCCCAATATATTGGGCCCAGAACAATTTCTCCATTGAGCTTCCCTCCTCGGCCTGGTAAAACTGTGCCGCGTCCGACACGCTGCGAGGCAAATCTGCAAATGCTCCTGGAGAGCTCCGGATTCGGGTAAGTAACAAGCAATTTACTTTCACATGCTTGCTCTGCATAAGGAATGCCTTACCCGCCGCTATTTTCTTCATCGCCTCAATCTCCTGGAGGGCTTTTTGGGCTTCGGCTTTGGCGCTTTTCTAGCTTTAGAGGGCCGCGGCAAGCTCGGACTCTCGTGTCTTCGAGTCACGCTCCAACGCCTCATGCTTCGACACGAGAGCTTGGAGCTCTTGCTGCACCTCGCCCACCCGTTACTCTTGCCTTTCTCGCTTAGTGCGCTCCTTGGCCGCTTTGTCTTCGGCCTCGGATAGCGCTTGCCTCAGGGCCGCCACCTCGGTCGTGGCCCCTGGCAAATTTATGATGATGTTGTCATTTTGCAATCACGTTTTTTTATATATAACCATAGACTAGGTACTACTTACCTTTGTTCTCCTCGAGCTGCCTCTTAGTAAGGCCTAGCTCTTTCTTGGACCCTTCGAGGTCCTGCTTCAGTGCGGCGACCTCTGCAGTCAGTACGGCAGATGCATGCAGTGAAGCCTGCATACGCATATTGACATACTTATATTAGACTCCTGCGATATTATTTGATCCTATGTTCGGCTTTTCTTTGTGAACACCGAACAGAGCATCAGAGGCTACTGTCTATGCGGCAATATTTTCCCCCATATTTCAAAAACTTACCTCAAAGCTTGTTAGAAGGCTGGCACAGGCTTCAGTCAATCCGCTCTTGGTGGACTGAACCTTCTGGACTACCGCACTCATAATAGTGCGGTTCCCTTCGTCGATAGAAGCGCTGCGAAGCGCTCCCAGCAGATTGTCCGGTGCCTCTGGTTGGACAGAGGTCACCGGCACAGGCGCCTTGCCCCTTTTAGAAGGAGGCCGCCTGCCCGAGTCCGGAACCCCTGGGGGTTACGGCATGGTGTTCGAATGAGGGCCGAACTCGGAGCCCTCGGGAGCCTTGCTCCCTCTGCTCCCGGAGTCCGGAAGGTCGCCTTGAGGCGCCTCCAGGATTGTCTCCCATCGACCAGGTGCATCTTGAGACAATACCTCGGCGTTGTCCGTAGGGCAGGGGGAGGTGGCGGTCGGAAGTGGATCGCTATCCATATTCGACGAATCCAAGGAACCACTCGACAATATGTCGACTAGGGCTCAGGGCGGACAGCATGATTATATTCGGCGTTAGGAGAAGCTGTGTAATAAAGGAACGCTACGAGTCACTCTGGTGTCCGAATACTTACGACTTCGCCAGGGGCTTGGCCCTTGGCAGCCACTCCTCTTCGCTGTCGGCGGCGTTGGTGGAGTAGTCCGGATGAAGGGTCCTTCCCTTCTTGGACCCTCCGGCCACCCCAGTTGGGGCGGCCTTCCTTTTCTTTTCTCCCCCTGTTAGAGGGGAAGAAGCCTCTTTTTCCTCCTCCTCATCTTCGTGGGAGGAGTGCACCTTAGAGTCATCGGACGATGAGTCTGACACCACCGGGCGCCGGGAACTCTTTCGGGTTCCCGTGGCCTTCTTCTTGGCCTTCTTCTCCGGCACCACGTAAGGTGCCGGAACCAGCAGCTTCGCCAAGCGGGCGTCTGCTAGGCCTTCGGGCAAAGGAGCCGGACAGTCGATCTGTTCGGCCATCTCCTGCCAGTCCTGTCAAAGGTACGGGAGCTTAGATCCCGCATAGAGTCAAACTACGAAAAACGAGTATCCTGTAAGAGGTAAAACAGCTTACCACACTGGCTTGGCGCTTCGCGCAGAATCCGCGATCCTCGGTAGTGGGAAGGGGAACCTCTGCGCCCTTGAATAGCACCTTCCAGGCATCCTCATGTGTTTGGTCGAATAGCCTGTTCAGAGTTTGGTGCTGGGCTGGGTCGAACTCCCACAAGTTGAAAGCCCGTTGTAGACACAGGAGGATCCGGCGGATGAGCATGACCTGGACTACGTTGACGAGTTTGAGCTTCTTGCTCACCATGTTTTGGATACATGTTTGGAGTCCGGTCAGCTCTCCCGAACTACCCTAGGACAGGCCCTTCTCTTGCCAGGAGGTGAGCCGCATGGGGATGCCAAATCGGAACTCGGGGGCCGCTGCCCATCCGGGGTTATGCGGCTCGGTGATGTAGAACCACCCCGATTGCCACCCCTTTATGGTCTCCACGAAGGAGCCCTCGAGCCATGTGACGTTGGGCATCTTGCCCACCATGGCGCCTCCGCACTCCACCTGGCGGCCGCTCACTACCTTCGGCTTGACATTAAAGGTCTTTAGCTATAAGCTGAAGTGGGGCTTGATGCGGAGGAAGACCTCGCACACGACGATAAACGCCAAGACGTTGAGGATGAAGTTCGGGGCCAGATCGTGGAAATCGAGGCCGTAGTAGAACATGATCCCCCGGACGAATGGGTGGAGGGGAAATCCCAGTCCGCGGAGGAAATGGGTAAGGAACACTACCCTCTCGTGGGGCCTAGGGGTGGGGATGAGCTGCCCCTCATCTGGGAGCGAGTGCGCGATGTCGTCGGGCAGGTATCCGGATCTCCTCAGCTTCTTGACATGTCCCTCCGTGACGGAGGAGACCATCCACCTGCCTCTCGCTCCGGACATGGTTGGAGAAGGTTGAGGTGGGAAATGCGGACTTGGGCACTGGAGCTCGAGTGTGCGAAAATGGATGAGCAATGGAGGAAGAAGGCGTGGATGAAAAGGTGAATCCTTATGCCTTTATATGGACGGCCGCAACTATGCGCCCCCACTAGCCTGGTAAAACTCGCTTATCCCCCAAGCGCCGTAATCGATGGCGCGGTTGGGTTAACCACACCCGTATTGATGAGAATCCCGTAATAAGGGGAACACGATCTCTGCTTTGACAAGACGTGTCAAAAAACTGCCTCACGTTGTGTGCGGGGCTAGTTAGAGGAAACGGTTTGAATAATTACCGGGCCATGGCATAATGTCGTGTTGCCAAAACGTGTCAATAGATTAGATTTGTGGAAATATTATTCTCTCTACGGTGGTATGTGGAACTTATTTTGCAGGGTCAGACACTATCCTTGTATTCAAATTCTTCCGTGGTGTATTCGGAGGAAGAACCCTCCTTGTAATGCCGAAGACAATACTGCGCGCCGGACTCATCGTAATTGAAGCCTGGTTCAGGGGCTACTGAGGGAGTCCTGGATTAGGGAGTCTACGGACAACCGGACTATGTCCTTTGGCCGGACTATTAGACTATGAAGATACAAGATTGAAGAATTCGTCTTGTGTCCGGATGGGACTCTACTTGGCGTGGAAGGCAAGCTAGGTAGTACGGATAAGGATATCTCCTCCTTTGTAACCGACCTTTTGTAACCCTAACCCTCTCCAGTGTCTATATAAACCAGAGGGTTTTAGTCCGTAGGACAACATACAATCATACCATAGGCTAGCTTCTAGGGTTTAGCCTCTTCGATCTCATGGTAGATCAACTCTTGTAATACCCATATCATCAAGAATAAATCAAGCAGGACGTAGGGTTTTACCTCCATCAAGAGGGCCCGAACCTGGGTAAAACATCGTGTCGCCTGCCTCCTGTTACCATCCGCCTTAGACGCACAGTTCAGGACCCCCTACCCGAGATCCGCCGGTTTTGACACCGACAATGATGTCCATGAAAGCATTAGGTTACCTTGTCCCTTGTCTTACCAACAAGAGGGTTTGTGACTCCTTGAACTAGTGCAAGATATTGAAGTTGTTTGCACTTGTCCTCGCCAAAATGATATGAGTCAAGTATGTTGGCGGAGCCACCCTCAAGAACTCTCTAGTTCTTCTTCTTCGGGATCCACACCATATTGATGGGAATCCTTGGAGTTGTAGTTGTACTTGATGAAGTAGAACTTGATGTAGTCTTGGTAACCCACTTGACCAAGGCTTTGGGAGCTTCCTCACATGCATCAATCTTCTCTTGAAGCTTGTCCTTGCCTTTTTGCTTGTGGTCTTGTGGTGGATGATCATCTTGAGCTTGTGTTCCTTGGAAAGAAGTTGGTTCATAATTCTCTTGTTGAGGAACAAATTTTGTCTTAGGGTATTGATCTTCTTCCCACTCAACTCCATTGGCATTGAACTTTCGTTCAAAACCAACACCTTGATTCTTCCAGTGTCTTCCTTGCTTGCGTACAATTTCCTCAAATTGCTTACTTCCGGCAAGGCTCTTGTAAACACCTTTCTCTATAATTCCCTTCAATAAGCTATTTTCTTGCTCAAGTGTAACTTGGCTAAGATAATCATTAGTGGAATCAAGAGAACTACTAGAAGCAACATCATTGGGTTTAGCATGATTATTGTTACTACTAGAAGAATAATCTTTCTTACTATTGTTGCTAGATTTAACTTGTGCCATGTAAGTAGACAAGAGTAAATGCTTGGCAATGTAAGAAGAACTTTTCTTGCGAAGATCATCATTGATCGCTTTTAAGAACCCATGATCTTGCTCAAGGTTGATCTTTTCGAAGCGTAACTTCTCATGAGTCTGTAAAGGCTCTTGATGATTTTCCAAGGTAGTTTCATGAGCTAACTTAACAGTGTTTAGCTCTTTAGTTAGACGCTCAATATCCTTCTTATCATAGTCATTCGTTTTGTCTTGATTAGCATGATTAATAGCAAGTTCATCATAGTTTTCATCACTAGGATTTTCAACAAGTAAATCATCATCACCTAGCAAGTCATCTTAATCACTATTGAAATCAATATACGCGGGGTGTAATACCTTTGGGCCTTTAGCCATGAAGCATCTTCCAATTCCTTCATTTGGTGACTCAAATATGTCATAGAAGTTGGTTGACACAAGTGCTAGACCGGCAACACCTTCATCTTGAGTATATTCGGAGTCAGAGTGATAACTTCTCTCGGAGTTATCGTCGGAGTCGGAGCCGGATACCCATTCACCAACGTGAGCTTGATGTCTTTGTTTTGTGTAGCTCTTTGATGACTTGTCCTTCCTTTATGAATCCTTGCTTCTCCATGATGTTCTTCGTTCATAACGGTCATCTCTACTCCTTCTCTCTCTTGGTGGTGATTCTTCCCTTCTACTTATTCTTTTAGGAGAATCTTCTCTTCTTTTGTAGGGAGCCGTACTCTCATTGGAATAGTGTCCGGGTCTTCCACAATTATAGCAATTGTGCTCACGACTTGAAGATCTTTTGTCATTGTAGGACCTTGACTTGGAACTTCTTTCCTTGCTTCTACTCTTGTACAGCTTGTTGAAGTTCTTCACCATTAGGCTCAATTCTTCATTGAAGTTTTGTTTCTCACTTGATGATGTGGGAGCATAACATGAGGCTTTTTAAGCACCACTTGACTTGTTGTAAAGCTCTTCCTTATCCTTGAGTGACATCTCATGAGGAACAATCCTTCCAGTGACTTCCGTTGGCTTGAGATCTTTGTAATTGGGCATCATTTGGATCAATGTGCACACGATATCATATTTTCCATCCAAGGATCTTAGGATCTTCTTGATGATGAATATATCGGTCATCTCTTCACTTCCTAAGCCGGCAATCTCATTTGTGATGAGAGCAAGCCTAGAGTACATTTTAG
The DNA here is from genome assembly GCF_002162155.2 of Triticum dicoccoides. NCBI lineage: Eukaryota > Viridiplantae > Streptophyta > Magnoliopsida > Poales > Poaceae > Triticum > Triticum dicoccoides. The sequence goes on from NC_041382.1 coordinate 256,405,831, forward strand.
CGACACCTTCACCATCCTTCATTTTGAACTTGTCAAGTTGACTTTCAAGCACATCCAATTTGGATTCCTTGAAGGAGTCGGTACCTTCATGCATATCAATCAAAGTATCCCAAATTTCCTTTGCATTCTCAAGACGGCTGATTTTGTTAAATTCTTCGGGGTACAATCCGTTGAAGAGAACATCACAAGCTTGAGCATTGTATTGCAGCATCTTCAACTCTTCCGCGCTAGCCTCACGGTTCGGTTCTCTCCCATCAAAGAATTCACCTTGCAAGCCAATACACACAATAGCCCAAACGGCGGGGTTATGTCCAAGAATATGCATTTTCATCTTATGCTTCCAACTAGCAAAATTAGTAGCATCAAAGTAAGGACCTCTATGGTGGTAATTTCCCTCACTAGACGCCATACTCTCCTAGGTTGTGAAACCAAGGCTATGATCACCAACGCTATGGAAATCAAGGCAAATGGAGACCAAAGCTCTGATACCACTTGTAGGATCGAAAGTATTTCTAGAGGGGGTGATTAGACTACTTGACCAAATAAAAATCTAGCCTTTCCACAATTTTAAGTCTTGGTAGATTTTAGCAACTTAGCACAAACAAGTAATCAACCTACACATGCAATTTTAAGAGTATAGCAGCAGAATGTAAAACAATTGCATATGAAGGTAAAGGAGGGGAGTCTGGAGGGAGAAAATGCAATGTAGACACTGAGATTTTTGGTGTGGTTCCGATAGGTGGTGCTATCATACATCCACGTTGATGGAGACTTCAACCCACGAAGCCTAACGGTTGCGCGAGCGGAGGGCTCCACACACGAAGGGTCCATGAAGAAGCTACCTTGTCTATCCCACCATGGCCATCGCCCATGAAGGACTTGCCTCACTAGGGTAGATCTTCACGAAGTAGGCGATCTCCTTTCCCATACAAACTCCTTGGTTCAACTCCACAATCTTGACGGAGGCTCCCAAGTGACACATAACGAATCTAGGAGACACCACTCTCCAATAGGTTAGATGGTGTGTTGATGATGAACTCCTTGCTCTTGTGCTTCAAGTGATAGTCTCCTCAACACTCAACTCTCTCTCATAGGATTTGATTTGGTAGAAAGATGATTTGAGTGGAAAGCAACTTGAGGAAGGCTAGAGATCAAGATTTATGTGGTTGGATTGGAATATCTGGACCTCAACACAAGTGTAGGTGGTTCTCTCTCAGAAAATGTATGTTGGAAGTGTAGGCATATTGCGATGGCTCTCTCCACAAATGAAGAGTGGGTGGATGGGTATATATAGCCTCCACACAAAATATAACCGTTACACACACATCGCCAAACTCGGTGGGACCGAATCATATAACTCGGTCAGACCGATTTAGTTCAAAATGTGAATGTTAGGATTTTCGGTGGGACCGATATGTCCATTAGGGTTAGGGCATAACGTAATCTCGGTGAGAACAATTACACAAACTCGGTGGGACTGATTTTGGTAATAGGCAAACAGAGAGTTGGTCAGGAAAACTTGGTGGGACCGATTCGCTCATCTCGGTTAGACCGAAACATCACGAAGGGAAAACAGAGAGTTTGCATTGCAATCTCTCTGGGACCGATCGCTCATCTCGGTTGGACCGAAACGTTACGAAGGGAAACAAAGAGTTTGCAGTCCCATCTCGGTGATACCAAGATCCCTAACAGTGAGACCGAAGTGACTATGGTTTCTGGCAGTGGCTATGTCAAGTGAACTCGGTGGCGCCGGATAGAAGATTTCGGTGGGGCCGAGTTTCACTTTTGGTTTGGGACATATGTGGATATGAGAAAGTAGTTGAGGGTTTTTTGGAGCGTATCACTAAGCATTTTGAGCAAGCAACTCATTAAGCAACACCTCACCCCCTTTTAATAGTATTGGCTTTTCCTATGGACTCAATGTGATCTTGGATCACTAAAAGTAAAATGTAGAGTCTTGTGCTTTGAGCTTGAGCCAATCTTTTGTCCATAGCATTTTGAGGGGTCCACTTTCTAATCCATGCCATGGCAATCGTTGAGATTTTCCTGAAATATTTATCTTCAAGTAGCATTAGCTCAATGAGCTATATGTTGTTAGGAATTACCAAAACCACCCAGGGATAGTTGCACTTTCTGTCTTCTCTCATTTTGTGGCCTTTTTATTTTTTTGTCCGGAGTCTGATCCCGACTTGTGGGGGAACCATAGTTTCCATCATCCTTTCCTCACATGGGACAATGCTCTAATAATGAAGATCATCACACTTTTATTTACTTACAACTCAAGGATTACAACTCGATACTTAGATAAAATATGACTCTATACAAATGCCTCCGCTGGTGTACCTGTAGCGTCTCGACCCGAATGGATCGAAGTCTTTGTGCTTAAGTTTCATCCCTGGATCGGTATGCTGAAACACACAGTAGTCGAGGATTTATAACAGAGGTAAATCACTTGTATAAAGTGACGTAAATACTATTACCTCAATCCATATAGCGGAAGTAACAACAAGCTTATGGAGTCCCAACAACACCAACGTTAAAGTTGAGTGTAGACAATGTAACCCTATCGTTTCACATACTCGTCGTAAGAATCCTGCAACATGAGACGTTGCCACTATATAGGTCAGTATATTGAATGTACTCACAAATTCACACCATAGAATAATAATGAGAATGTCTATCTCTATATGCATATTTGGCTCGTGGAGGCTCTAAGTTTAATTTTGCATAAAGCTAATTTTTTCCTACAATAAAGGAATGAATTTATGCATTTCAAGGGTGGTAGTACCTTGTGAGGACACTTGACCCCTGTAAAAGGTAATGATGTCCCACGGAGTGGACTTCAGAAAAAATAAGTACGAGTTTTATCTCGATATGTGGGATACCCCAAGAATCTAAAGTAATGAAGTACTAATGGACATAAAGGAGTCATTATGTTGGTAATATGGAGCAATTCTAACCCCAGGATGGGTTGAAGTTATAAATGTGATGAGGTGAGCCCATAACCCACAGGCTCCAGGACCTGCCAAGAAGCAAGCACACTCTTGCTGAAGGAAAAACCCTAGAAGAAGTTATTACTTTATCAACAGACGATCTTATAGGAGTAACACAAAACCTGAGAGATGAAGAAATGATAGATGTTTTTTGGGCTTGCAGAATCATTGGATTTATCCGAACTTGGTTCGTCGACAAGAGAAATTCTGCAATGATTGTGAGGATGACCGAGTGTTAGAATGCGAGATTCACTAAACCATATACAAGGTAATGATTTGGGTGCGGGATGGATTGATCACCATGCCGACTTACTCTTATTATTCGCCTCTGCTATATGGTATGGTAAATCTGCTATATGGTGAGCCCATAGTAGAGAGACGACGATATAAAAAACCTTGTTTGAACCTTAGAATGGTGTAACAATTTTCCCTTATACAAGGCAGCCGTTGCCAACCGTAGGTCATCCGGTGAGGTTCAACCCAGACCCATTTCTTGCAGTGACCCAGTCAAATTGCTTGATGACCACCATGAGATGTTACTATTTGTTTAGTATTGGCGCCAGACTCATCAGCTAAGAAGACCCAGTCACAGAAAAACCTTACCAAGATGTAGGGCATAAGAGTTGAGGAAAAGGTTATGCCACTACCGGGAGAGCCCAGAGAAGGAATTATTTTGAAGATCTGAGAAGATCGACCCTGCCAACAATAAGGATGTATGACCAGAGTTTTGATTGAACCGTAACTATGCTTCTAAGGGTGGTAGCACCCCAGACTCGTGTGACGATCGATGGATTTTGAGAAGACCCCCAAACCTAACCTATTTCTTGATAGCCTCTCCGAATCTCGACGACGAGATTCATTTTAAGGGTGGTAGGTTTGTAACATCCCAAAATTCCAAATTTTGGAATGTTATATTAAATAAATAGGTTTTCTTTGTTTGCTCGGTTGTCATGTGGTTGCTTGTGTGACATTGAGTGGAATTTGAAACTTTTTGTAAGTTAAATGAGAGGGAATAAAAGGATTTTCCCGAACTTTCATTTTGTATTTATGATCTACACGAATTCAAATTTATTTCACCAGAAAACCCTGGAGTGAAGATGATATGACTTCTTTCATTTAATTAAATGAAAAAGGATTTGGAAATATTTGAATCTCATTTGGAAACATTTCAAATTCAAAATTTATGCAACTCAATGATTTTCATGAGAGAAGATGAAATGACTTCTTCAAATTATATGAAATATAAGTTGGAAGTTTCAAAGAGTCAAATTTAAAGACCCTCCGAAATTATTTTCAATTTGGAGTTATTTGGTTCTTATTCAAATTATTTTCTCCAAAAATAAAATATATGGAAAATAGGGTAAAATGATTCCATGCAGTAGAAAAATGGAGAGAAATGAGTTTGAAATCATTTCGGCATTTTAAAATATTTTTATTTGGTTTTTATTTAAGTCAGTAGCACTGTTTGCTTTATTTAGATTTTTTTGAAATTTATTTTGCCGCTAGAACAATGTTCATGTTGTAGAAAAACTTTTTCTAAAAATCTTGATATAATATATGATATATATAATTTTTAATTTTTTTTCTATTTTTTTGGAGTTAAACAACTTTTCGGGCTAACCGAACTAGGCCGCGCCAGCCCAGCTAGCCCAGCAAGCCGTCACCGCCTTCCTCGCGCTGGAGTCCGGCCACAGTCCGTGCCGGCCCTGGCAGCCGGCGCCCCCTCGCCCAAGGTAAGGACCCCCCAGAGGCCTTTAAATACCGCCGCTGGACCACCCCCCCCCCTCGACCTCCGCCGAGCCCGTGAGTCGCCGATGTCGCACCCCCCGCCCGCCTACCGTCACCGCCGGACGCCACCGCCCCGAACATGACCCGCCGGTCAAACTCGGTAAACCGTTGTTTTTTGGTTTAGTTCAGTTTTTTAAAACCCTAGATCGATTTTTTTAAAACCTAGATCTGTTTTTTAGGTTTAGTTATTTAGTGAACGTCAGTTGTCTAGTTTTAGAAAACGAACATTCGTTATTTAGTATTTTTCTTTTTCTGTTAGTTTTAGTCAGGGACCTATTCACGATTATTTATTTTTCAGTTTAGCGCCTAGAATTCAATCTAGCACTACTTTTTGCTCGTTGGTCCAAATCCAACGAAACCAATGCCAAATTCTTTGTTACGATCCCCTCTATCCAGATAATCAACATAAACATGTTTTTCAAAGTTTAAAATTTGGTTTCAAACAAATTTGAATTTGAACTTCTTTTGTTCATTACTTAAGTTTTATAACTCCGATTTGATTAATTCTTTTTGCAAATTAAAGCTCTTGACATGTACCTTCTGTTAAAATCAAAATCACATAATTTTGCTACTGTTAAAATTATGTTTCTGTATAAAAGCTTTATTTTATGGTTTTTGAAGTTTTTCGAAGTGTTTTCTACGTTCTTTTGGATCTTTGAGTGATTGCTTAAGTGTGGTTACAATTGTTTGCTTACGATAGATTGAACGGAGTGTGACGAGTAGAACTATCAGGAGTTATGAGTGCGAATCATCTTCATCAATAGTACAAGGCAAGTTTACACTTTGATCGTATTTTTCATACCCAGTTTTATGCATTAGTTTTACCCTCAAAGATTGCATGAGTAGGATTGGCAATTGGGGCATTGCTATGTAGTTGTTGAGGTAGTAACCTATTACCTTTTTGAAACACCCTGAGAATATTAGTTGTGTTATATATTGCTTAGCCATGCTCGTAGACGTGGATTTGTATGTGAGATTCATGCAAGTTGTGAGAGATAATAACTAAGGGAAACTTAAGGTGGCTACTTTAATACACCTCCTGGCGGAATGGTTGGGGCACCCTGGGGATATACCAGTGGCTTGCCTGGGCACCTGGGGAATCTAGTGTTGTCCTAGGAGATCCCGGGGTACCCGTGTGATCATCCTATGGAATGCCACCTAGGCTCAAAGGGATCATAAGATTATTCATGCTAGAAACTTCCGTGTGCAGCCACATACCATAATGGGCTCTGGCATAGTTGAGTAAGTTGTGGGAATCCTTTCCATGATGGGCTAGCGGATGTAGGGGATTGTAGGTGTACCGGCCTATCTATCGGTTAAGGGGATCTCTTTAGAAAGATTGTGTCTCGATCATCCGGTTCTCAAATATCAGGCCGTGCGAGGAATTTAGCAAAGGAGATAGAGTCTTGTGCGTAAAAGTGTGCAAACCTCTGCAGAGTGTATAAACAAACCATGATTTGTTGTGTCCCCGGTTATGGAGATCTTGAGTATCTGGTATTTGAATTATTGGTAGATCTCATCACTCTTTTTAATGAAATTGTTGGTTATTAATGATTTGGTGATATTTGGGATTGAGTTGGGGTTACCTTCTCAATATGGGTAATTTAACTTAGTAGTGAATAAAATATATTCCTTTATTGTGGGGGAAAAATTAGCTTTGCGCAAAAATTAAACTTAGAGCCTCTACCAGCCAAATATGCATATAGAGATAGACAATTCTCATTATTCTTCTATGGTGTGAAAGTGCCAGTACATTCAATGTACTGACGTATATGGCTGCAACGTCTCATGTTGCAGGATTCTTGCGATGAGTAAGTGATACATTAGGGTTACGATGTCTACACTCAACTTTACCATTGGTGTTGTTGGGACTCCACAACCTTGTTGTTACTTCCGCTATATGGATTGAGGTAATAGTATTTACGTCACTTTATACATGTGATTTACCTATGTTATAAATCCTCGAGTACTGTGTGTGTTAGCATACCGATCCAGGGATGACACTTAAGCACAAAGACTGCGATCCATTCGGGTCGGGTCGCTATAGTACCGAGATGTGAAATGAATCAAGACTGACATGTATGAAAGAATTATGAACGGTGGCTTTGCCACAAATACAATGTCAACTACATGATCATGCAAAGCAATATGACAATGATGAAGCATGTCATAATAAACGGAACGATGGAAAGTTGCATGGCAGTATATCTCGGAATGGCTTTGGAAATGACATAATACGTAAGTATGGTGGCTGTTTCGAGGAAGGTATATGGTGGGTGTATGGTACCAACGAAAGTTGTGCGGTACTATAGAGTCTAGCAATGGTGGAAGGGTGAGAGTGCGTATAATCCATGGACTCAACGGTAGTCATAAAGAACTCACATACTTATTGCAAAAAAATATTAGTTATCGAAACGAAGTACTACGCGCATGCTCCTAGGGGGATAGATTGGTAGGAAAAGACCATCGCTCGTCCCCGACCGCCACTCATAAGGAAGACAATCAATAAAGAAATCATGCTCCGACTTCATGACATAACAGTTCACCATACGTGCATGCTACGGGAATCACAAAATTTAACACAAGTATTTCTACAATCCACAATTACTCACTAGCATGACTCTAATATTACCATCTTTATATCTCAAAACAATCATAAATAATCAAACTTCTCAAAGTATTCAATGCACTTTATATGAAAGTTTTTATTATACCCATCTTGGATGTCTATCATATTAGGACTAAATTTATAACCAAAGCAAATTACCATGTCATTTAGAGACTCTCAAAATAATATAAGTGAAGCATGAGAGTTCAGTAATTTCTATAAAATAAAGCCGCCGCCGTGCTCTGAAAAGATATAAGTGAAGTACTAGAGCAAAATTGCCTAGCTCAAAAGATATAAGTGAAGCACATAGAGTATTCTAATAAATCATGATTCATGCCTGTCCCTCTCAAAAGGTGTGTACAACAAGGATGATTGTGGCAAATTAAAATGCAATGAATCATATCATACAAGACACTCCAAGCAAAACACATATCATGTGGTGAATAAAAATATAGCCTCAAGTAAACTTACCGATAGACGAAGACGAAAGAGGGGTTTCCTTCTGGAGCATCCTCAAGATTAGGCTCTTGGTTGTCCTTGAATATTACCTTGGGGTTCCTTGGGCATCCCCAAGATTATTCTCTTGCCACTTCTTATTCCATAGTCCATCAAATCCTTACCAAAAAACTTGAAAACTTCACAACACAAAACTCAACAGAAAATCTCATAAGCTCCTTTAGTATAAGAAAATAAATCACCACTTTTGGTACTATTGTGAACTTATTCTTTATTTATATTCGTGTAATATATACTGTATTCCAACATTTTCATGGTTCATACCCCCAGGTACTATCCATAGATTCAATAAAATAAGCAAACAACACATAGAAAACAGAATCCGTCAAAAACCGACCAATCTGTAGTAATCTGTAACTCTCGAATACTTCTGCAACTCCAAAAATTCTGAAACATTTGGGCACCCTGGGAAATTTGTTTATTAATCTTCTGCAAAAAGAATCAGTATTTTATCACGTTTTCGTTAAAAATGAGAATTGATTTCCTGAGCGCAAAAGTTTCTATTTTTCAGCAAGATTAAATCAACTATCTCCGTAAGCCATCCAAAAGGTCTTACTTGGCACAAACACTAATTAAAACACAAAACCAAATCTAACCAGAGGCTAGATGAATTATTTATTGCGAAACAAAACCTAAATGCAAGAACAAAAATAAAATTGGGTTGCCTCCCAACAAGCGCTATTGTTTAACGCCCTTAGCTAGGCATAAAAACACAAATAGATCTAGGTATTGTCATCTTTGGTATGCAATCCATAATTAGCTCTCATAATAGATTCATATGACAATTTAATTTTCTTTCTAGGAAAGTGTTCCATGCCCTTCCTTAACGAAAATTGAAATATAATGTTTCATTCTTTCATATCAATAATCACACCAATCATTCTAAGGAAAGGTCTCCCAAGAATAATACGACATGTAGGATTGCAATCTATATCAAGAACAATGAAATCCACGGGCACATAATTCCTATTTGGAACAACAAGAACATCATTAATTCTTCACATAGGTTTCTTAATAGTGGAATCCGCAAGATGCAAATTTAAAGAACAATCATCAAATTCACGGAAACCTAGCACATCACGTAAAGTTTTTGGAATCATGGAAACACTAGCACCCCAATCACACAAAGCATGGCACTCATAATCTTTAATATTAATATTAATAGTAGGTTCCCACTCACCATAAATTTTTCTAGGGATAGAAACTTCCAATTCAATCTTTTCTTCAAAAGATTGCATCATAGCATCAATGATATGTTTAGTAAAAGCTTTGTTTTGATTATAAGCATGAGGAGAATTCAACATGGACTGCAACAGGGAAATACAAAAAAAATACCATAATTAAATTCCTTCAAATCCAAAAGAGTGGGTTCATTGCTATTTAAAGCTTTAAACTCTCCAATACCACTTTAATTAATTTTTATATCAAGATCTAAAAATTCTGAATCATTGGGACGCCTTTTAACTAAAGTTGACTCATCTCCAGTCCCATCTTTATCAAGATTTATATTGGAAAATGAATGCCTATATACATGATCATGCCTAGATATTCTCATAACTATTTTCAATTCTGTCAATTGCTCAACAGTAATTTGTTCACCCACCGTAGAATACTTATGCTCTTGAGAGAAGCCACTAGTGAAACCTATGGCCCCCCGGTCTATTCTCATCATATCAATCTCCATACTTTAATCTTGCTTTGCTTTTTTACTTTGCCTTTACTTTTTACTTTGCATCTTTATACCAAAAATACCAAAAATATTATATCTATCAGATCTCACTCTTTTAAGTGACCGTGAAGGGATTGACAACCCCTAATCGCGTTGGTTGCAAGTAGCTATCGTTTTGTGTAGGTACGAGGGTCTTGAGCGTGGCCTCCTACTGGATTGATACCTTGGTTCTAAAAAACTGAGGGAAATACTTACACTACTCTGTTGCATCATCCCTTCCTCTTCTGGGAAAACCAACGCAAGCTCAATACGTAGCAAGGGAGTCCTGGATTAGGGGGTCTCAGGACAGCCGGACTATATCCTTTGGCCGGACTGTTGAACTATGAAGATACAAGATTGAAGACTCCGTCCCGTGTCCGGATGGGACTTTCCTTGTCGTGGAAGGCAAGCTTGCATTACGGATATGTAGATGTCCTCCCTTGTAAGTGTATCTGTGTAACCCTAGCCCCCTCCGGTGTCTATATAAATCGGAGGGTTTAGTCTGTACGACAACAACAATCATACAATAGGCTAGCTTCTAGGGTTTAGCCTCTATGATCTCATGGTAGATCAACTCTTGTAGTACTCATATCATCAAGATCAATCAAGCAGGACATAGGGTATTACCTCCATCATGTGGGCCCGAACCTGGGTAAACATCGTGTCCCCCGCCTCCTGTTACCATCGGCCTTAGACGCATAGTTTGGGACCCCCTACCCAAGATCCGCCGGTTTTGACACCGACATTGGTGCTTTCATTGAGAGTTCCACTGTGGCGTCACCGTAAGGCTTGATGGCTCCTTCGATCATCAGTAATGATGCAGTGTAGGGTGAGGTTTCCCTACCCGGACAGATCTTCGTATTCGGTGGCTTCGCACTGCGGGCTAAGTCTCTTGGCCATCTGGAGCAGATCGAGAGCTACGCCCCTGGCCATCAGGCCAGGTTCGGAAACTTAAACCACACTGCCAATATCCACGGCGACTGGATCTTCGACGGATTCGAGCCCATGTCAGGTGCGCCGCACAATCACGACGAGCACGACGTAACTCTGCCATCGGATAGTGTTCGGGAGATCACACCTGCAACTACTCCGGCCCTCAATCCGGAGCAAATTGCGCCATCCGTGGACGGGGGGATAGACCCCGCCATGGAGGTCGCACTCTCAGTGGCGATGGAGCTGGATACTGACTTCACCCCTTACGAGAGCCGTGTTGCCGAACCACTGGATTTGTCTCCGACCACGGACTCTGAGCCGCCTGCGTCCATGCCTATCAAATCTGATTGGGCGCCCGATCATAGAGTTCACATCCGCGGATATCTTTCAGCACTCACCTTTTGGGGACGCGCTAAATTCATTAAGGTCTCTCTCCTTGTCAGGAGATCCTTGGCCGAACTATGTCCGGATAGAATGGGATGCGGACGAGGAAGAAATTCGCTGCCCACCCACCACCCACTTAGTAGCCTCTGTCGATGATTTAACCGACCTGCTCGATTTCGACTCCGAAGACATCGACGGCATGGACGACGATGCAGGAGAGGAACAGGAACCAGTGCCCACAGGGTGCTGGACAACCCCTTCACCACATGACATATACATGGTGGATACACCCAAAGAAAACAATGATGAAGAATGGCAGGATGCAACGAAGAATAGCTCCCTCGAGAAGCAATCAAAGCGTCAGCGTAGGCGCCGCTTAAAATCCCGCCTCGGCAAAAATAGCGATAACATCGCAAGAGAAAATAACACTCCAGTCGACTCCAGAGGAAACGACGAACACATTGACCCAGTGACAGAGCATGATGAAACTGTAAACGGCGAACATAGTACGGATCCGATGTCCGAAAACGGCGACGCCGAGGATAAACCTCATCAAACCCCCTCTGGGGAGGAAAACAGTCCGGATGAAGATGCACACATCATCCCGAAAACGCACTTGGAACAAGGGAACCTCCGCAGAAGGCTTATTGCCACAGCGAGGCGTCTGAAGATGCAGAAGCAAAGGGTTAAGGCCGCACAAAATATGCTCAACAGCAGGTGGAACAAAGTGCTCGACAACGAAGAAAAGTATGGTGAAAATTATCACACAAAGAGCTACCCAAAGCGCAAGCTATTACCTGAATTCGATGAGGAGGCCTTAGAGCCCACACAGCCGAAAAAAACGGCCAACCGGCCGGATCAACCACCTTGTGACCGTGATAGAGCGGCTAACAAGGCCGCACATAAGTCAACACACGATCTACGTGAGGACTTGCGCCAAAAATCCAGTATGACCAGATCCATCTATGGATCTAGGAAGCACGCTCCGACACAAAACCAAAACCAAATACTACAACCGTCCGAACTCCATGATACATCCAAATACAGGGGTGCCGCACACCCCCTATGTTTCACCGATGAGGTGCTGGACCACGAATTTCTAGAAGGATTCAAACCAGTGAACATAGAGGCATACGACGGGACCATAGACCCTGGGGTCTGGATTGAGGACTTTATCCTCCATATCCATATGGCTCGCATTGACGATCTCCACACCATCAAGTACTTGCCCCTGAAGCTTAAAGGACTAGCTCGGCACTAGCTGAAAAGCCTCCCCGAAAACTCAATTGGAAGTTGGGAGGAGCTCGAGGATGCTTTTCGGGCTAATTTTCAAGGGACCTATGTCCGACCTCCGGATGCAGACGATTTAAGTCATATAATTCAATAACCCGAAGAGTCTGCCCGAAAGCTTTGGAACATGTTTCTCACTAAGAAGAACCAAATTGTCGACTGTCCGGACGCCAAAGCCTTAGCAGCTTTGAAGCACAGCGTCCGAGACGAATGGCTCGCCAGACACCTCGGCCAAGAAAAACTAAGAACAATGGCAGCCCTGACAAGCCTCATGACCCGCTTTTGCGTGGGCGAATATAGCTGGTTAGCCCAAAGTAGCACCAGCGACCCAAGCACATCCGAAGTCAGGGATGGCAATGGAAAACCACGATGCAGTAAAACCAAGCGTCGAAATAAAGAAGACAACCCAGATAATACGGCAGTAAACGCTGGATTCAGGGGCTCTCGACCAGGTCAGCGGAAAAAGCCTTTCAAAGGTAGTAGAGATGGACCGTCCAGCCTAAACAAGATTCTAGACAAACTATGTCAGATTCATGGCACCCCTGATAAACTTGCAAATCACACCCAGAGAGAATGCTGGGTCTTCAAGCAGGCCAGTAAGCTAAACGCCGAACAGAAGGGGAGGGAGACACCAAGCGAACACGAGGACAAACCTCGCCAGGAAATCACTGGAGAACAGAAAAAATTCCCACCAGAGGTTAAAACAGTAAACATGATCCACGTGACGAAGAGGAGAAGCAAACACGCACTCCGAGACATATGCGCCGTAGAGCCCGTCACCCCTAAGTTCAACCCCTGGCTGGCCTGCCCGATCACTTTTGATCGCAGAGATCACCCGACAAGCATCCAACATGAATGATTAGCTGCCTTGGTGTTAGACCCAATAATAAACAGATACCATCTCACACAAGTCCTTATGGACGGCGGTAGTGGTCTAAATATGATATATCTGGACACAGTCCGCAAAATGGGGATAGACCCGACAAAAATCAGCCACAGTAATACTACCTTCAAGGGAGTAATACCAGGCCCAGAGGACTGCTCTACGGGCTCTCTAATACTAGAGGTTGTATTCGGTTCACCCGACAACTACCAAAGTGAGAAGTTAGACTTCGACATTGCTCCATTCCGAAGCGGCTATCAAGCACTACTCAGAAGAACAACTTTCGCTCGTTTTAATGCGGTACCACATTATGTTTCTCTTAAGCTTAAGATGCCTAGTCCACGTGGCACCATCACAGTTGGTGGAAATATTGAGTGTTCTCTACGCGCGGGAGAACGTGTGGCGGCTTTAACACCCGAGCACTAGACGACCTCATCAACCATAATAAATGACAGGTCATCAAGACCGCGGACACGGTTCGACGAGTCCGGCGCATCACTAGATATACCTGAAATTGGTTTGATGGTTAAACCCTCATAGACGGTACTAGGGGCTTCCCGCGTGTAATCAGGGCTAGTTCGGCTCAACTTGACTTATCTTGAATTTTAATGGTTTATCGAGAATAACCAATTTTTTGGCACGACAACTTTCACCTAAGTTCTTCTCTTTTACAGATGACAATCATGCTGCATCCGTCCAGGACACGGCACAACGGAGACACAGGCGCATACGTGCAGCAGGGACCCGCTCAAAGGTTTCTTTTCAGATGAAGACCCTGCGTAAACCTTTTTTACTGTCTCTTGGTATTCACATCCTCCGGATACTCAATACAACCGAGAAGGATGCTGACGTTATTGGCATTTCTCCACGTCAGAATATTGCACGTACCTGGACACTCGGGGTTTATTATTAAGGGCATTGTTTAGCCCGGCATATGTTATAAAGACCGAATACCTTACAGAGTGTTCGGCGTCGCGAGTTTTGCCTTATATGCATCAGCTCCGAATCATGTCTTTGGTTAAATGTTGGGTTTGCCCGGCTCCCGTGTTTTCCTACCTTACGTTCCGCTCTATCGGCTAAGGCGGCTGATAACCCACAAGTATAGGGGATCGCAACAGTTTTCGAGGGTAGAGTATTCAACCCAAATTTATTGATTCGACACAAGGGGAGCCAAAGAATATTCTCAAGTATTAGCAGCTGAGTTGTCAATTCAACCACACCTGGAAACTTAATATCTACAACATAGTGTTTAGTAGCAAGGTAATATGATAATAGTGGTAACGGTAGCAAAAGGTAACGGTAGTAAAAGTAATGTTTTTGGTATTTTGTAGTGATGATAGCAATAGCAACAGAAAAGTAAATAAGCAAAGAACAATATATGGGAAGCTCATAGGCAATGGATCGGTGATAGAGAATTATGCCGTATGCGGTTCATCATGTAACAGTCATAACCTATGGTGACACAGAACTAGCTGCAGTTCATCAATGTAATGTAGGCATGTATTCCGAATATAGTCATACGGGCTTATGGAAAAGAACTTGCATGACATCTTTTGTCCTACCCTACCGTGGCAGCGGGGTCCTTACGGAAACTAAGGGATATTAAGGCCTCCTTTTAATAGAGTACCAGAACAAAGCATTAACACATAGTGAATACATGAACTCCTCAAACTACGGTCATCACCGGCAAGTAGCCCGATTATTGTCACTTCGGGGTTAACGGATCATAACACATAATAGGTGACTATAGACTTGCAAGATAGGATCAAGAACTCTCATATATTGATGAAAACATAATAGGTTCAGATCTGAAATCATGACACTCGGGCCCTAGTGACAAGCATTAAGCATAGCAAAGTCATAGCAACATCAATCTCAGAACATAGTGGATACTAGGGATCAAACCCTAACAAAACTAACTCGATTACATGATAAATCTCATCCAACCCATCACCGTCCAGCAAGCCTACAATGGAATTACTCACACACGGCGGTGAGAATCATGAAATTGGTGATGGAGGATGGTTGATGATGACGATGGCGATGGATTCCCCTCTCCGGAGCCTCGAACGGACTCCAGATCAGCCCTCCCGAGAGGTTTTAGGGCTTGGCGGTGGCTCCGTCTCGTAAAACGCGATGAATCCTTCTCTCTGATTTTTTTCTCCCCGAAACACAATATATAGAGTTGGATTTGGAGAGGCACCAGGGGGCCCACGAGGTAGGGGGGCAGGCGTGCCCCCCACCCTCGTGGACAGGTGGTGGGACCCCTGGCCTTCATCTTTTGCAGGTATTTTTTATATTTTTCGAGAAGTTGCTCCGTGAAGTTTCAGGTCATTCCGAGAACATTTGTTTCTGCTCATAAATAACACCATGGTAATTCTGCTGAAAACAGCGTCAGTCTAGGTTATTTCCATTCAAATCATACACGTTAGAGTCCAAAACAAGGGCAAAAGTGTTTGGAAAAGTAGATACGACGGAGACGTATCAGCGGCACCGGGAGAACTACTGCGATTGTGCCCTGGTTCATCCGGATGAGCACCTCAATAGAGAAAGCCGAAACCTGACTATCATGATAAAGCGCGAGACAGGTCAACCACTCGATGACTTAGCAGAATCTTTGGGATTCCTCTGCATTAACGAAGGGCCGTTTCCCGGTCATGTACATACGCGCATCGTATTCGGACAAGCGCGGAAGTACCAGGGGCTATATAGTAGTCCCACTATCAAACTCCTATGGCTAAGTGAAAGTGTTAAAGCAATATAGTCCGATTGCCTCGTTCGCTGCGCTACCACCTCCTTAATGGACCAAGACGTTGGATCAAGTGTGAATACACATTTTTTGCAAACACCCCTGCATTATATGCGTGGGGGCTGAAGCCGACGACTGCAAACTTTAATGTTATATACATATATACATAAACGGCCGCACAGGAGGCATCATAATACTTTCAGGCAAAAGTATAAACACAGCCTTTACAATTCAATAAAACATTGCTTTTTATAATGGGAATACATGTCACTAGAACATAATATTCTTCGAGCACTAAGACTCTATTAAACGAGCGCCTTCAAGGACTTCTTCAAAGTAGAGCTCGGCAGATACTCGGCCCACGGCCGAACTCTTGGTTGCAATAGTGGTGGCCTCCATCTCTGCCCAGTATGTCTTGACACAGGCAAGTAACATCCGCGCACCCTCTATGCACGCCGACATCTTCATAGCGTCGATGTGCGGCACAACACCAAGGAATTGTTGCACTAAACTAACATAGCTATTCGGCCTTGGCCCTTCCAGCCACAAATGATCCACAATAGACATCATGGCAAGTCTGGACAACCTATGGAGCTCGGCCCACTCAGACATTCGCTCATTCAATAGCAGCGGACGCACTTGAACATTGAATTGTGACCAGAACAACTTTTCCACTTCACCATATTTTTGATCCTTGAAGTACTTGGCCGCATCAGCAGCACTTGCTGCCAAATCCATGTATGCGTCTGCAGCACTCCATAGTTGATCAAGAGGGGCACACTTCGGATCTCCGAACTTTGTTCGCAACAAAACGGGCTTCCCAGCCACGATATCTCCAGCTTGACGCAGCTCCTCCTTCGCCGCTCTAATTTTGGAGCGGGCTTACTTGGCTGCTACCATGGCCCTCCAGGTCCGTCGCCTTCGCTCGGCTTTCTTTTTCAATAAGCTGGTAACGGTCAGTGGCATCTTTCAACTCAACGGCCATTTTGGCTATTTTTTCCTTGCTTTGGCAATGAGCAGCCTGTTCGGCCCTCAGCTCTTCGACCGCCTTTAGAGCGGCCGCATCACTATTCCTGGCTTGTTCCTTTGCTCGGGCAAGTTTCGCCCGAAGGGACTCCACGACGACAACTCCATCTGCATATTAAAGATACTGGCATCATGCTCCTCTTACTATGTGTTGATCACCGGAGAAATCACATACCCTGTGCCTCGTCGAGCCGCTTGTTGACAAGCACGATGTCGGCATCTGCCGCATCAAATTGCCGCTTCAGCTCGGCAAACTCATCAGTCTGGCTAGCCATCGGACCTTCAGCCACCTGCATATGACGGCGGCTTGATTATTGCCTGGGACTATGATCCACCGTTTGCCGCCGTTCTCGACGGCAACTAGAGTCTCAGGGGCTACTATCTGCATGGGGCACACTAACGTGTGTGGTATTGTCAAAAACATACACTATTTCACGTACCTCAAAGCCTTTCAGCAGACTCATAAAAGCTTCGTGCAACCCACTTTCGGCGGATGAAATCCTCTCAATCACCGTACCCATTAGCGTACGATGCGCTTCTGAGATGGCCGCTTGCTCCAGAAGATCCTTCAGTGCGTCCGATCGTACACCGGATGGTTCCGGACTCTTTCTGTTGCTCTCTTTAGGAGCCGAATATTGAGGACTTCGTGTGGCCGAAGGATTACCTTCTAGCCTTGGCGGATCAGGAGAAACCCTCCACGACGACACTTCAGGGTCGCCCGCCTCATGAGGCGGGGTGGCATGGGGAGGTGTTTCGCTCTCCATCATCTCCGGAAGAAGATCCCTCGAAGACGAACTCTGTTGAGAAGGGCTACGATCCGAAGTACAAAGATATATGCTTCGGTTATTGTCTTCAGAAGTAATGTGGGATATTTTTACAGCTCGGTAGAGGGCTGATCCCCTTGCGGGCACTGTGCGGCAAAAGCACCCTCCGTGGCAGGACCCTCTGGCGAAGATTTCTTCCCGCGTTTGGAAACCTTTGTTTCCGGGTCTTCAGAGGTGGTCCTCTTCCTTCCTAGGGGAGAGGGAATTTCAAATTCTTCTCCCTGGTTATCCTCCTTCGCGGAGGCGCTAATTCCCCCCGTTTGGACGAATAATGAGTGAGACCTGTTTTCAGCCTCTTTATTCCCCCTTTATCTTCCCCTGAGGGCGCCTGATAAGGCGCCGACTCAAGCATTCTGGCTAGTACTGGATTAGCCGAGCCTTCGGGAAGGGGGGCCGAACACCTGATCATCTTCGCCTTTGTTACCCAGTGTTGGTCAAGGAGCAACTTTTCAGAATGATGTTATGATAAATAAAAAGACAGCATGTTCGGCCACTGGATTACTTACTTGGGTATCTGGGCGATTACAGCTCAGACCCGCATCCTCGGTGCTGTCCGGACACATTATTTGTGGTCCGAAGAACAATTTGTACATCTATTCGAGCGTCATGCCGAGGAAGTGCTGAATAGTTCGCGGTCCTTCCGGGTTGAATTCCCACATATGGAGGGGTTGACGTTTGCAAGGCGAGACTCATCGAACTAGCATGACTTGCATTACCATGACCAGGCTGACGTCTCTCTCAAGGAGATTTCGAATGCGACTCTGCAATATCGGCACATCATTTACTGGCCCCCAGTTCAGCCCCTTGTTGATCCATGACGTCAGTTGTGGTGGGGGGCCCGAGCGAAAGGCAGGGGCGGCTACCCACTTGGAACTTCGGGGAGCTGTGATATAAAACCACTCCCGTTGCCATAAACCGGAAACCTCTAGGAAGGAACCCTCTGGCCACGGAACATCAACACTTTTGCTTATTATGGCACCTCCACACTCTGCGTGTCGCCCCTCGATCATCTTCGGCTTCACATTGAAAGTCTTGAGCCACATGCCGAAGTGTGCGATTATGTAGAGGAAGGCCCCACACACGACGATGAACGACGAGATGTGAATGAGGGAATCTGGGGCCAGGTATTGGAAATCCAGCCCATAATAGAACATGAGCCCCCTAACAAAGGGATCCAGAGCGAGGCCTAGCCCTTGGAGGAAGTGAGATATGAATAAAACGCTCTCGCTGGGTTCGGGAGTGGGAATGACCTGCCCTCGAGCAGGCAGCCTGTGCGAGATTCCGAGGGTTAAATACCTGGCCTCTCTTAGCTTCTTGATGTCTTCCTCTGTGACAGAGGAAGGCATACACTGACCTTGGAGGTTGGATCCGGACATGGTTGAAGGTTCGAAGCGCCTGACCTGAGCCTTGGGTGTTGGAACTCGAGGCGGGGGAAGGATTCGATTGAGCATGAGAGGGAAAAAAGGACAGGCCTTGGCCTCTTTATAAAGAGGGTGAATATCAAGCGTCCTCCTCATGGCCGTTTGGGACTTGCCTAAAATCGAGGAGTCATAACAATGGGCACGATTGGGTTACCCACGTCCGTATTTATGAGAATCCCGTAATAAGGGGGACACGATCTCTGCTTCGACACGACGTGTCAAGATAACTGCCTCGCGATATGTGCAACGCTGGTTGAGGAAAAAACGGTTTGAATAATGATGGGGCCATGGCATGATGTCATGTTACTAAACGTGTCAGCAGATTAGATTTGTGGAAATATTATTCTCTCTATGGTGGTATGTTGAACTTGTTTTGCAGAGACGGACACTATCCTTGTGTTCAAAATCTTCTATGGAGTATTCGGAGGAAGAACCCGCCTTGCAATGCCGAAGACAAATCTGCGTGCCGGACTCATCGTCATTCAAGATACAAGATTGAAGACTTTGTCCCATATCCGGATGGGACTTCCCTTGGTGTGGAAGGCAAGCTTGGCAATACGGATATGTAGATCTCCTCCCTTGTAACCGACTCTATGTAACCCTAGCCCCCTCCGATGTCTATATAAACCGGAGGGTTTAGTCCGTAGGACAACAACAATCATACCATAGGCTAGCTTCTAAGGTTTAGCCTCTGCGATCTCGTGGTAGATCAACTCTTGTAATACTAATGTCATCAAGATCAATCAAGCAGGACGTAGGGTATTACCTCCATCAAGAGGGCCCGAACCTGGGTAAACATCCTATCCCCTGCCTCTTGTTACCATCCGCCTTAGACGCACAGTTCGGGACCCCGTACCCGAGATCCGCCGGTTTTGACACCGACAATGACCCTCGGGTTTGCAACCCCAAGGGAAAGTTATAGGTTGTTAGGAAAATGCAAAACCAAGGTTGGGCCATGATGGAGGAGTTTTATTCAAAGCGAACTGTCAAGGTGGGCCCATAACCCCAACCACATAAGGAACGCAAAATCAAGGAACATAACACTAGTATGACGGAAACTAAGGCAGCAAGAGTGTAACAAAACACCAGGCATAAGGTCGAGCCTTCCACCATTTACCAAGTATATAGATGCATTAATTAAAATAAGAGATATTGTGATATCCCAACATAAACATGTTCCAAGATGGTGCAATCTTCAACTTCAGCTGCAACTAACAACACTATAAGAGGGGCTGAGCAAACCGGTAACTTAGCCAAACAATGGTTTTCTAGGAAGGTGGGTTAGAGGCTTGACATGGCAATATGGGAGGCATGATAAATAAGTGGTAGGTAGCACAACATAGCGATAGAATGAACAAGTACCAAGCAAAGATTGATGTGATATCGAAGGTAATGGTCATCTTGCCTAGGATCCCGCGGGGAAGAAGAACGAGTCCATGAAGAACACAAATGGATGTAGTCGAACGAATCCTCACAATTCCGGAACGAAATCGAAGCTAACAAGAGAAGCAAACCGGAAAGAAACAAACAACATGGTAAACATACCGGCATAAACATGGCAAGATGCACAATCATGTATGATGCATGTCCAGTTTAATGAGGCATGACCTGTCAAAGTGCACAAACAATACTACAAGTTAAGTGGAGCTCAATATGCAATGAGTTGCATATTGACAAAACACCACATTCGAAATATTTAGTTTCCTCTCGTTTATGTACCCAACAATATTAAATGTTTTTAAACATGGCAAGGGGTGAAGCATAAGTAAACTAACTATTTAGGCAAGTTTAAATGAGGCCAGAAACATGAAACAACACTTCCGGTAAATCCCCATGTGCATATTTTGGTTATGGTACTGTTCTGCCCAAAACACAATTTTTGAGTTGTTAAACATGCAAAGTAGTGTCACTACGTTACGCTAGGCATTTTTCTACCCCATTTTCATATAAAGTTTATTTAAATCAGAGCTACGGTTAATTAGTTATGAAATAAACCATTTTAGCATGATATATGAGTAAATTTAGACAAACATCATTTTAAACATTTTTAACATGGATGAAAGTTGCATATTATGAAACTAGATGAAATTCTAAGGATTTTACATATATGACATGTTTCAAATGAATGCACAGATAATTAGTTGTGAGCAATGCAAACTAATGGCCTTTTCTGAATTTAAGAAATTCCTGGATAATTAGCTAAAATCCCAGACGCTGAAAAAAACCTAGAATGGCCGAAACATTGGGCACAACATATTACAAGGCACATGCGGGCATGTGATATTACTGGAGCGCTCACCATGGGCCACGCCCAGTAGGTGGATGAGGCCGGAGGCAGGCTGGGCTGGGCCTTGGTGGATCTTAGCATGGCTGCAGCCCACGCAGCTGGGAGAGGCGCAGTCAAGGACGAGGTCAACGCGGGCGAAGCTCTCACTTCATCTCCGCTCGAACGAAGCAGAGGTGCGGCGCGGCTGTGGGGCACAGGGAGACGCGGCTCCGGCAGGCAGTGGCCGGAGACGGGGCGGCGGAGCGGCACGAATCGGGGGGTGGAGGGGCAGGAAAGGTGAGGTCGAGCTGATCCAGAGCTGCAGTTGCCATGGGGCTCGGGTGTCAAGCACCTGGTTCCTGTCTCTAACAAGGACGCAAAGAGTTGAGACAGAGAAGAAAGATGGATAGGGAGGTAGCGACAGGGCTCACCGGAGCACGTGGGGATGGCGAGGAAGAGCTAGGCGTCGGGTGGCGGAGATCCAAGCGGCAAGGTCCTTGCGTCTGGGTCCACTGGATCGGGATGAGGTCAGGGCGGCGTCAGCATGGAGCACAATGTCCATCCATGGCACGATGGTGGAAGCTCCTATTGAAGAGAAGAGAGAGGGTTCGAGAGGTAAGAGACCAGAGGGAGAGAGCGATTACAGGAGGGAGGAGAAGTAAGGAGAGGAGGGCCGAGAGCTGCTAGTCGCCGTTGACGTCGGGCGAGGAAGGAGGCCGTGGAGGAACTTCGGTGGTCGGCCGGCGCTTGGGCTGTTGGGGCCTCGGGCGCGCGAGGGTGTGGTCGAGGAGCTCGAGATGGAGGGTATCGAGAGGGGCTGGTGATTGGTGGGTTTGGATTGGGAGGGATCCCGAGGAGAGAGTGGCGGCGGGTGAGGAAAAAGAGGGATTTGGTGTAGGGTTAGGTAGGTTTACACTAAATATATAGTAGGTGGGTTTTTAGTTAGGGCTAATCCATCCCTCCGATCATAATCGGGCGGTAAAGAAAAATAGACTAGGGAGTCCAATAAATAAAACTAGGATATTTTCTGGATGTTTGGGGATGATCCGGACCCAACGGTGATGACTGCCCGGGTCAGGTTCAGGTAAGTTTCGGACGCGCACACGAGGGGGGGTCTGTGCACTGTATAGAGAGACTCCGGTTTAAGCAAGAGGGAAAACGAAGAATAAGGTTGGTCTCACAATGGTCACGAAAGCAAGGGAGGACGCGACAACTACGAGCGGATGCAAGTTTTAAAAACAACGACGGCAACGAGTGCCGATGCAATGTGGTTGATGCCATGATGAAATGCAACAAACAAATAAAACACATGGCTAACACACAAAACATGGAAGGCAACTGGGAAGGCATCTGGAGCATCGGTCTCGGGGCATCACACTGCCAGCACTCGTATCTACAAGCCGGATGCCCATCCTTTCAAGTCTTCCAAAGCCAAGGCTGCTTCACCTGCTTCTGCCTCCACCATTCCACATTCTTCTGACTCTGACTCTTCGAGTGGTTTCAATTCTGATTCAAAACATACCCTAACAGAGTACTTCCTCGTGTGTCTTCTCTTTCCTTTTTGACAGTTGTTGACAAAAAGGTGGAGAATTACATCGAGTGATAGTTTTTCGGGGTTTGCAGGGTGTGTGTTTTTTCTTTTGCTATTTGGCTTTCCCTCGAACAATTTGCTTCAAGAACCTTATCGCACCGCATCTTGTGCTGAAACACTCGATCGTCATGTAACGTTAATAGCCCCCACTGTCGGATTCAGTGCTCCGCAGACCCAGGAAAGATTCGAACTCTGAGGTGCATGCAAAGCACTCAATCTCCCCAATCTACCAACTTGTCGGTCTCACGGCCTAGCTCGATGAACGGGAAAGGAAAGGGACAAGGCAGTTTACCTAGGTTCGGGCCACCTTGTGGTGTAGTACCCTACTCCTGCTTTGTGGTGGATTACCCTTGAGGTGGTCTGAGGAAGAACTCGTATAGAGGAAGAATGACCTCAGGAGGTCTATTCTTGTGTTTGCATGAGCTAGAGTGGGAGTGGATGGTCTGATTCATCCGTCCACTTCTATTGTGGTGGCTAAGCTATATTTATAGTGGCCTTGGTCCTTTTCCCTCAAAGTGAAGGTGGGAAGGGATCCCACAACGACCAATTTCGAAGGGAAACAACTAGTACATCTTATCCTAATGAAAGGTGGTCTTTGCCTACAAAGCTTCTGGTCGTTACATCATGGTGGGCTCGGTGATGACCTCCGTCCTGCCGTCTTGGCGGTCTTGTTGTTGTACCATAGAAATGGAAACCTTTAGCTGATTCCTTCGGACTCTGCGCCTGCGCTTGTTGTATTGTGCCTGCTGGTGCCTACCTGGCCTTGGTCGTCACTACTTGTGTCACCCTAACCTCACGAGATGAGCGCCTGCATAGGAATCTCCGCTCCTCAGGAGCCAGCCTAGGGAGGCCACTCCCTCTGGTGGTCTTGTTATCGCTCGCCTCACGAGGCATGGCCCCTCGTGAGGGTCTTGTGTTGTTGATGCTGGAGATGGTCCGTACCTGGCCATCGATGGAGCCACGCCATGGGCTGCAGGCAGGCTAGTCTGGGTACCCTAGTTCCCAGAATGCCGACAATAGCCCCCGGGCCCAAGGAATGCTCGGACATGGCTTCGAGGTGGAGCCAAAGGGCAAGGGCGAAGCGCCATGGGCCCCAACCACCTACGTACCCAGTCGATGTGTGATGCTTGATCGGACGTGGGCATCTTCGCTTCCCCATGTTGCCTCAGAAACCGTTTGACTTGACAACAGCCTACTGCATGCAAAAATATCATCATTACTGGAGGACCATGGAGGTCGGCAGTTGGCCTCCCTCTGGCTATAAATGGGGGGAGGGGCAAAGGACCCTGATCATCTTCGTCTTCTCACTGCTTGCTCCTTCTTCTTCCTTCTTGTCTTGCCATCTTGTCGAAACACCCATGGCGCCGATAAGGAGGTTTTCCGCGGAGAAGAAGGGGAAAGCTCCTCAAGAGGAGCTCGGGCCACTCCTGCCGAAGAAGAGGCTCGACCACTCCCGCAACGTCGTTGGGGGCCCCAAGGTGATGAGGTCTTGGCATGAGCGGCCTCTGCCTGGCTTCCTAATCCCCATGTATGCCCGCGTGCAGAGCCCTACGCGAGGGGGCAACGCCCAACACCGCGAGGGCTAGGGCCGCAGAGGAGGATGAGCAGTGGTTGCGCGGCCACCCGGCTCGCGAACCCATGCTGAAGGCACGACGCGTGAGTTTGTGGTGTGGGCGGCAATGCCATCGCACACATGGATCCGGCTCCCGTGGTTGTTCGCAGAGGAGATACCGCCGAGGGGGCCCGCCGAGCTGTGGCTGCACCACGCCGGGTGCTGCAACCAAGCTACTAAAGTGGAGGTCAAGGTCGTCCCTCGGGCGACGTCTTCATGACCCATGGATGGGGAGAGATCACCCGCGCCTACTGCCCGGAGGGGGCTCTCGCCATCCACTTTGAATCTGACAGGGCTTCAACGCTCTTCTTCAAGGTCTTCGGCAAGGACGGTCGGTGCCTGGAGTGCTGCTCTAGAAGAGGTGATCCACGCGGCATGGCCACGCGCGTTGAACTTGCCCTTGGCCTTGCCAGCAGCTCCTCCAGCAGCAGCAGCGATTCTCCGGAGTCCACTAACGATGACATCTATGAGCCAACGAGATCCCGCTGCGCCCTGAGAATGGCAGCGGCGTCGACTCGGCGCCGTCGGTGACGTCACTGAGGCCGGGGTTCTTTAGGATCCCTTCTTTTGCTTTCCCTGCACAAATTCATGACGAGCCTCGTTGGGTTATGTAAAAAACTATAATGATTTTTCCTTAATGCTATTGTTCTTGGTTAGGTGTTGTGATTGTGTATCCTGCCTCGGCACGGTGCTCCCCTTCATTCTCGCGGTAGCTTAGTGCTCTACGCCGACAGGACCCTGTCCCCAGGCAGGCTTCAACAGTTGCTGGTATGCCAGGTTGCGATGCCGTGGTCAAGGCCAGGAGGTGAGCGGCTCGAGGTCCGGTAAGAGCCCCTGAGGCGTGATACTCAGGAGGTCCCCTTTAGTGCACAAGTAGCTCCCTAAAGGCTGAAAAGGAAAACGGCCTTGCCAGAGCCAGATCGTGAGAGTCAAAATACTAAGTCGTGAGGTTTACGTCGGCGTGTATGGGGTGACTTATCTTGGTGCACCCATGGTGGTTCCTTGCTGCCAAGACGATTGTTGCGCGACGCCTAACCGCGTCCTGATGGTGGTTATCCCAGGCAGGGCTCACGCCGATCCCCTTTCCCCCGCTCATCTAGATGCTCTACGTCCTTAGTCCCAGCCTTCTAGCAAGGCTCAGCCGCCACTGGTATGCTAGGTCATGGTGTCGTGGTCAAGGATAGGGGTGAGGGCTCGAGGGCCAGTAGGAGCCCCTCAGGCGTGATGCTCAGGGACCCCCCTTTAACGTTCAAGCGAATTGCGTGAGAAAGGAGTGGTGGGCCTTGCGAGGGTGCCTTGGAGGGATCATGACTCGGGGCGTTGATGTGGTCGCTCATAGTTCCAACTCCGTAGGTCCCTGTGGGTTAGTCAGGGGAAGACAACAAAGCACATAGCCGTGCTTGCTGTCCTGCCATTGATCTTTCCGCAAGAAGATGAAGGCACTAAGGATCTGGTGAGGTGACGTGCGCGGGGCAGGCCACGAGCCAGATCTCGATCTCCCAGATTTATTAGCGATGTAGGGACAAACCCGAGCATAGGCGATGTGCTAGCACGTAGCCCCCATTGCGGGGTGAGCAAGTGGCGGGTTAGCAACGCGCAGAGGCCGCGATGGGCGATAACATAAATAACAAGACAATAGAGATAATTCCGATAACCATGATAACACAGCCAAGCGTACTGGTTCGGAGTACAAAAAGTAAAATGGTGCAGCCACGGGACTGGTCCTGGCGGCTTGAGGATGGTGCGGGCCGAGAGGCGCCCTTAGTTGAAAAAACCAAAAAGTGTCACCTGGCACTGTTGCTGAAGAAGTGTTGGAGTAGCCGAAGATGCGTGTCGCAGAAGTCGTTCCTCATGAGCCGTCCAGCTCCCGAACCTCATGAGGCTCCGAAGGCCCGGGGGCTCGTGAGGGTTCGTCACCTCCTCTGTATGGACCACCTTGCGCCAGGCCTCGTGAGCCTCTAGGATGGCCCGCATGTGGCCCTGTGCACAGCAGCCACCCTCGGCAGACCGAAAGGCATGCGAAGATAGCTATGAGGTGGTCCCTTGCACCGCCCAACGTGGGACGGCTAGAAGAGCTCCTGAGACGCGACCCTGTTGAGCCCTAGGATGTTGACGTAGGCACGCAGCTCACTGCCCTCGCCGGGGGAGGGAGCTACACCGGGTGGTGTACGACCACGCTCGCCTCGCATGGTTTTCATCTCCTGCAGCTCCTTGATTGCCTTGGTGATGAACTCCTGAGCGCCTGGCGCCTCGCGCCCTGCGCTCTCCTCACGGAAGCACGTGTTGAAGCACGCCTCTACATGGTGTCTGAACGCCTCCCTCGTGATGCTGGCTAGGTCCGAGGCCCTCGAGAGGAGATCCCCTGAGCCCAACCTGAGAGGGGCGCCGGGCGCGCCTTCCTATGCGAGAGGGGAAGGCGCCCCATCAGTGGATGTAGGGCCTGAGGCACCATCGTCAGACGCCCCGTCCTCCTTAGGTCCTCGGTGGAGCAGCTTCTTGTTCTTCTTGGGAATGACCTCAGGGGGGACCACATAGCCGCGCTTGCTGTCCTGCCATTTATGTACACTAACACTTCCTATGTTCGTTGTTGGACTAGCACCTAGGCGCAAGAGGAAACAAACATCAGGGATAATGCTCGATAGGTTAACTAAATCTAGAGGATGAAGAATGGAGATCCGTTTTGAGGCAGGTTTAAAAAGGCCACGTGATGCTACAGAGTCAGCCAAGTTAGTATCAGAGGCAGCGGTTGCCGTCAGGTGTCATGTACGTATCCTCCCAACATGGATTCAGTACAGGAATAACAAAAACAAAACCTAGTTCAACACCTTCCTCGACCATTTATCCGTAAGTATGGTTATGTATGGAAACTAGTAATATCGTCTTGCTCTGTCCCATACTTTCTAGGTTGCTGATAATGAGACTCCCATAATTTTCAACATATGAGGTTCAAGTTGGATAGCCAAGATGATGCAACCAGACAAGCTTGCACCCATGTTTTCAAGTCTGCTCTGCGACAGTATCGGTATAACTTGAGGAAAACTCACTTTGAAGGCAAGGCTAATAGTGAACTTTCCCAAACATCTCCAGTGGAAAATATATCGGATGAAGACTGGAGGGGCCTTGTTAAACACTGGTCTGATCCGAAGTATCATGTACATTATATATATGTGATCAGATCACATGTTGAAGTCCTATTTACGCATGTGCCACACAAATCTATCTTCTTGTAGGTGAACTGTTCAAAGAACAAGGCCAACCGTACGACAGTGAAATTCCAACAAATGAAAGGATCTCGTAGCTATATTGCACACTGCGAGGCTCTTGTAATTAGCTGTTGTTTCACTCCTTTCGCTCTACCATATTATCAGATCTATATTGACTTATTCGAAATGCAAAGGAAAGCCCGCAAGGACCAAAGAGTACCTGAACCAAATGTTGTGGAAATCTTCAAGGACTATCACACCAGCAAGAAGAAGGGCATGACTACACCAGTCAAAGCCGCTGTTGTAAGTCCTTAATCCTCATGCCTTTTAATTACTACTTACTCTAACTTGTGCCTTGAACTGCATGGTTTGCAGCCAATGTCTATTACTCTTTTCAATTTTATACACAATTGTATTAGCGTATCATTGCACCTTACAAGGTTTAAAAGAGAGGAGTGATGTTCCTTTGATCTTGACCCGTAATCTAGTTCCGTGCTGGGCTTACCCACACAACGTTACAATTGCCTGTTTGTCTGTTCTCAGTTATTTTGTGATATGAATGATGTCATACTATGCTTACCGTATTATAAACTTCGTCTCTTTATCCTTAGCCCTCAATACAATGTGAAGAAATAGACAATACATTAGCGATGGTACATGGTCATATGTTTGGAACCTGGTTTTATTATGTACTTTGCAATGAAATACAACTAATATTTTACATGGGTTCACCAGAATAAGTTCTGTATATAGACCAAAGCTATTTTGTTTGGTTTTTTTTGCCTCCTTAATATCTTCTGTTCTGGTACTACTAATGTAAAACCTCAACTTTTCAGTGAGCTATGGAAAAATGGTGGAACCGCCACCTTCTGAAGGTGGCGAGGCAACTATAACCGCAATGTCAGCTCTTGCTGCAGTGGGTCAGTACCTGTCCACTAACAGTGCCAAAAGCACGTTCCTGCATAATACTGGGTTGGTTGTTAAGGCAATATCATCCAAACTGCCTCATGATCAAGATATGCAAGCTCAAAGCAATGTTGTATCTGCGCTCCACACACAAGTCCATTCCCTAACAGAGACCCTTTGTGAAACAAGGAGAAACATTGCTCAAAGTCGTCAAGATATGCATGGTTTTGAAACCAGACTATCAGACATTTGCTATGTTGTTCAGGAGCCTAGGGGAAATAAAGGCAAGGGTTTTGGTGCTCCATCGGACAATACAGCATGAAAACATAACAGTTAGGTCAAACGAACTGAGCTTCTGAACTTCTGGTGGTGCATTTATCTGCAAGACTGTTAAGTTTTATTCCAACCTTCCTTTTGTTATATAGTTGTAATTTGTTTTGGTGCGATACAAAATTTATTCTTAACATGCAGCCACCGGCTGAAGAAAACAGCAAGCCATTTTTGTATAGTGTAGGGTGTTCCCTATATTTGCACTGGAGGCGATCTTTGATGCCGAGTGGATGTAATCTTTGCAATCGCCTTAATAGCCTAGCGTTAGTTTCAACCTTATTTATTTCCTAGTCTACTTTTCCCTAGTTTGCTAGTGGCCGCAACTACCATGGGCCATATATGGGTCGTAGGATCTATGGGTCTCCAACGGGCCGTTGATAAATGGGCCTGTAATCGGTGGGCCTCGGGCCGTCAGATAAATGGGTCTACATGGGCCGTAATCGGGCGTAATTGGTACCGGCCTAGCACGGTAACAGGCCGTTAACAGGCCGTAGGACAGCAAAGGCTTAATTCTGTCACAGGCATAACGGGTCGTTAATGGGCCAGAATATAGGATGGGCTGGAAATGGCACAATGGGTTAACAGGCCAGAAACGGGCCGACTCTTGCCATCGGCCGAATTTGGCCCATTAGGGTAACAGGCCAGTAACGGGCCGACTCTTGCCATGGGCCGAATTTGGCCCATTAGGGTAACAGGACAGTAACGGGCCGACTCTTGCCATGGGCCGAATTTGGCCCATTAGGGTAATAGGCCAGTTACGGGCCGACTCTTGCCATGGGCCGAATTTGGCCCATTAGGGGAACATGCCAGTAACGGGCCGACTCTTGCCATGGGCCGAATTTGGCACATTAGGGGAACATGCCAGTAACAGGTCGGAAGTAATCGAGGGCCGAAAAGGAGCCCAAGAACGTATGGGCCATCAATAGGCCAAAAGCTAACACGGGCTGGAAACGGCCCATGTAAATCACGGGCCGTTAACGGGTATAAAGAAAATTAATGTTCATTATGGGCTAGAGTCACCGTGGGCCTGTAAAGGGCCGAAAGATACGAAGGCCTCATATGGGTCGAAAGACGTCGTGGGTCATACATGGGCCCAAAGTGAAATGGGCTAGTGTTATATTCGACGGCCCACCTAGCGTTGTTGCGCCGATTTCCTTTAGGGCCTAACGGGCCATGATTTAACGGGTCGTAAAATGGGCTATTTGCGAAGAGACCATTAACAGGCTTTTCATGGGCCAGCCCGTTAACTTTTGACCAAGTTAAAACGGGCCGGCTTTGTAAGCTAAATGGGCCAGTGGTGGGCCGTGGCACGTGTCGACATATCATAGGCGCCTATCTGACCCACTGATGAGCTGACATGTGTTTTGTCCAGCCAATAAGAATTTTACACGTGGAAATTTCCCATTGGTCGGGGTTGTTAACAGGTTAAACCCGACCCGATAGCTTAACGGCGTTCCGTTACGGTGGATGCCACATGTCAGTCACCCTTGATGAAAGCACTTCTGTGACGCGCGATTTATCGTCATGGAAGTGGACACTTCCGTGATGATAATTTTGGTAATGTCATGGAACACTTCTACGACAACACAGGTATGACTATCTTGATTCTGTCATCAATTTTTCATGGATGTACATGCATGACAAAAAACGCGACCTACTGTGACAAACACATATCATCACGGAAGTGTATTTTTTTGTAGTGTTGGCTTGTTAGTTTCTCGGTGCTGGAGAAGCTCGTGGCAGGGAGCTTCTCTCCTCTACTTCGGGTGCGAGGCGGCTAACGTGTTTGGGTTGCAGAGCTGCGGGGCGAGGGCTAAAGGGTGGCGTAGGTGCTGGATGGGATGCCGACGGGTCACGAAGCAGCTGAAGCGCTCGGCTGCAGAGCGGCGGGGCGGGGGCCGAAGGGTGGCGCGGTCGCTGGATTGGACACCGCGGGTCGTGAAGTGGCAGAAGTGCTTGGGCCACAGAGCTACGGGGCAGGGGCCGAAGGGTGGCCCGGGCGCTGGATGGGATGCTGGCGGGTTGCAAGGCGGCTGAAGAGCTCGAGCTGCAGAGCTGCGAGACACGGGCGAAGTGTGGCGCGGGCACTCTCCTGGGAGATGGGGATGGCGTGGAGGGGGTTTGGATGCCGACGGGTGCTTGGCCGGCGACTCTTGGGCATCAGGCGGCCTGATCGTCTCTTTGCAGAAAATTTAGAAGATAGAGAGATCTCTTAGAGAAAAGAAGCATGGGAAAGAGAAGAGAGATGGAGTGAGAAGGGGAGGGCTCATCGACAGCGCGGCTTGGCAGGAGACGCTCGGTAGCAAGCTGAAGAAAGGGGTGCAATCGTGGGGCTCCTAGTTCCTGCGAAGTGCAAGCGTCGACATGTTGCTCAGAGGCTACGAGACGTGGGTGGCATGACTTGAGCGACTCGTGTCTGATTTGGATCAAATTGCAGACAGTGTCCTCATTGAACACCGATCAATGAAGTGCCTGACCCAGATTGTTGATGTCTGCTATAAGAAGGAAGGTACATTGGCCGGCACTCTATCAGGCCCATTTTCAACCAAACATCCAATGTCGCAGTCGTGTTCGCTAGAGGAGGAAGTGTCGAGTTCACTAGAGGTAGAAGAACATCCGCCGAGCACTCCAATGTCGCTTGTGGCGGTTACACCAGAGGTATGCATCCCTTGACCCCTGTTTGACTTAATTTTTATGCCCCATGTCTCGCTGGCGAGCCCGTGTGCAGCCACTTTGGTTGCTCGCGCGCCACTGCGTGTCTCTGCTGCTGCTGCCGCGCTCACTGGCGCCCGTGCACGGCCGTTTTCCCCGTTCATGAGCCCGTGCGCAACCACGGTTATTGCTTGCATGCCCGTGCATGGCCGCTACCATCATTCGTGAGCCCATGCGCGGATGTTGTTGTCGCGCGTGTGCCTGTGCATGGCCTTGCTGGTCTTGCTCGTGACCGTGCGCTCTGGTTGAGTTCATCTCCGATCCTCTCGGTGGCTGGTCTTACTATTTTGGTGTGAATCAATCAACCAGGGACCATGCATGAATCATGTCTCCTACCGATGCTGCTGCTGACTTGTGTGCTGGTAGCCTAAAACCATTTAGCAAGATGTAGTTAGTAGTTATCTATGTGACATAATTGCCATGTTAATGCCAGCTGATATGTGATAATTTGCAGTAGAATGTCCAACAAACACATAGATAGGTATTAGGTGGCATATGTATTTCAGAAATTTTTGTTTCTGTTATGGTTGAAGTGCACATGGTATTGTTTGATCTATTTTCATATGATACTGATACACACATGAATTGTAAAGACTTAAAAGTATGAGGGGTGATTAGCAATATATATAGTTGGCAATCTATTTGCGCTAATTGTAATTTGTATATCTATATTGTTCATTATTTTATACTAGGAAACTTGGGGTGGACAAGGTAGTGCAAAATAGCAAGTAAATAATTTGCTGATTGCATTAGCTTCAAAATCTAACCACTGTATAGCATGTAGACAACTTATACATGATAATTTTGGTTAATAGGTAGCTGGGAATTTTAGTCTTCACAGGTTGTTGTTTGCTTATTCAATATAAGTCGGTTGCCCTTTAGTTCAATATAAAATGTGCAACTAAATGTCCAATTCCATGTAAAGAAAGTTCAGTGTATGGTTGATTCTGTACCGGGGGGTTTATATGAGCTCTGCAATATAATCAGAACACTTCAATGTTGTGTTATTATGGAAGGCGTACTTCCAAAAGACAGCTTTGCTCTGTTTTATTACTCCCTCTGTTTCTAAATATAAGTCTTTAAAGATTTCAATATGGACTATATACGATCTTGAATATTACTTGATGGTCATAGAAACTGATGAACTTGTCGAATTTGGGTACTAGGTCAACCAGGTTAGGTTTTTTTGTCACAAAATACACTCGGCTTCATGAGTTTTCTGATGAGGCATCATTATAGTTTAATATGTCAAGTGGTATTTGATATTACATGATGAAGAATTGTCTTCTGTGGGTGAAAGTGCAACTATCCCTGGGTGGTTTTGGTAATTCCTAACAACATATAGCTCATTGAACTAATGCTCTTTCAAGATGATCATTTCAGAAAGTTCAATGATTGGCATGGCATGGACTAGGAATGTGGACCCCCGAAAATGCTAAGGATACATATTGGCTCAAGCTCAAGACTCTACATTTTCATTTTTAGTGATCCAAGATCACATTGAATCCATAGGAAAAGCCAATACTATTAAGAGGGGATGAGCTGTTGCTTAATGGCTTGCTTGCTCAAAATGCTTAGTGATATGCTCCAAAAGCCCTCAACCACCTTTTCATATCCACATATGTCCCAAACCAAAAGTCAAACTCGCCCCACCGATTTGATCTATCCGGCGCCACCAAGTTCATTTACATAGCCATGGACAGAAACCCTAATCAGCTCGGTCTCACCGATAGGGATCTCGGTCTCACTGAGATGGGATTGCAAACTCTCTATTTCCTTTCGTAACGTTTCGGTTTAACTGAGATGAGCGATCGGTCCCACAGAGTTTGCAATGCAAACTCTCTGTTTCCCTTTCGTAACATTTGGTCTCACCAAAATGAGAGATTCAGTCCCACCGAGTTTGCTTGACCAACTCTCTGTTTTCCTATTATAGAAATCGGTCCCACCGAGTTGACATGTCGGTCCCATCGAAAATCGTAATGTTCACATTTTGAACTAAATCGGTCTGACCGAGTTTTATGATTCGGTCCCACCGAGTTTGGTAAATTGTTTGTAATGGTTACATATTGTGTGGAAGCTATATATAGCCCTCCACCCACTCTTCATTCATGGAGAGAGCCATCAGAACGTGCCTACACATCCAACATACATTTTCTGAGAGAGAACCACCTACTCATGTGTTGAGACCAAGATATTCCATTCCAACCACAAGAATCTTGATCTCACTAAAAAAATACACTTCCGTGATGATACGTGTTTGTCACAGTAGGTCGCGTTTTCTGTCATGCATGTACATCCATGACAAATTTATGACAGAATCAAGATAGTCCTACCTGTGCTGTCGTAGAAGTGTGCCATGACATTACTAAAATTATCATCACGGAAGTGTCCACTTCCATGACGATAAATCGCGCGTCACAGGAGTGCTTTCGTCAAGGGTGACTGACACGTGGCATCCACCGTAACGGAACGCCGTTAAGCTATCGGGTCGGGTTTTGGATCCGATGACCCGTTAATAGCCCCGACCAATGGGGATTTTCCACGTGTAAAATCATCATTGGCCGGAGGAAACACGTGTCGGCTAATCGTTGGGACAGATGTCAACCACTCATTGGACGGAAGGTGCCTATGATACGTCGACACGTGGCATGGCCCAACAGAGGCCCATTCCTGTGAAAAGGCCGGCCCATTTAACTTGGTCCAAAGCTAGCGGGCCGGCCCATGGAAAGCCTGTTAACGGCCTGTTCGAATATAACCCATTTACAACCCGCTAACCCAAGGCCTGTTACGCCCTATCCGAATTAGGCCCAGTAACGTCATCTGGGCCATCCAATATGATTCCATCCCGTTTTCACTTCTGGCCCATGTACGGCCCATGACGTCTTTCGGCCCATATGAGGCCCTATGTAACTCTTGGCCTACTAACGGCCTGTGGTGAAACTGGCCCATAATGAACAGTGTATCACTTTACACCCATTAACGGCCCGTGGTGAAACTGGCCTGTAATGAACAGTGTATCACTTTATACCCACTAACGGCCCATTATTCCGTTGGGCCGTTTCCAGCCCATGTTATCTTTCGGCCTTCTCAGAGCCCATTTATTCTTGGGCTCATTTCCAGCATTCGTTTACTTACGGCCCGTTACTATCATTTTCTGCTTGTGGGCCAAATCCAGCCCGTGGTTACAGTCGGCCCGTTTGTGATCCATTAATACATTGGGCCGATTTCATAGCGTCATCAAATACGGCCTATTAATGATGGCCCGTTATGGTCGGCCCATGAACGGACGATTCCAACTCTAGCTCATTTACGGCCATAATGCGGTCTGTTTGGCCCATGTTTGGCTAATCGATTATATGGCCCGTATAAGGCCCATTGATAATACGGCCCGCAGAAGGCCCATTGTTTCTACGGCCCATAGAAGGCCCATTGTTTCTACGGCCCATAGAAGGCCCACTATTTCTACGGCCCGTAGGAGGCTCAGTGTCACTACAGTAAATATTAGCCCATGGTTATTGTGGCCTAGTTTTAAAAATAGGTTATTGCGGCCACTAGCTAACCGCGGAAAAAGAACTGCAATGACTACAAGCAAACAAATAAACAAGACAACAAGGAAATAAATAAGAAAGCAACTAACGCTAGGCTATTACACATATTACATCCACTGGGCATCAAAGTTCGCCACCAGTGCAAATATAGGGAACAAAGCAGCATATCATATACACTGGTTGTCAAAGTTGGTGACCAGCGCAAATAAACGCCGCAGCAAAACAAATCCAGAACTGAAACCACTTCTGAAGATCTCAAGAAAAAATATCCTGGGTACCCATAATGCTGGCAAGATGCTTAGCAAGCTTATTAACTTTCTCTTGTTTGGCTCTTAAATCCTCCAGCGCTTGCTGTTGCACCAGAAAATATGCATCTGAATTATGCAGGGACTTCCTCAGTCCTTCAGCTTCCTGTTGCAGCACATCTGATCAATGTCTTTCCACTTGAAGTTGAGACTCAAGAAGATGAACTGATTCAGGCAGCGAGTTCGAAGAGCTTGTGCCAGCAGTAGTGGCCAGTAACTCGAACACTACATCAAGACAGGACTTCTGGGTTCCCTCACTGTCGTCAAGATAGTTTTTATCAGCTTTCTTGGAGACCAACAGTGATGTCTCACTATCTTGAACCTTATCTGCATTACTTCCTTTACCATTGGATAGCGCGGTACTGTTCTCCAATATTTTGTCTGCATTCTAAAAAGAAACAAGCAGACACATCACATGTTTACCATGTTGTATATGAAACTCATTTTGGTAAATGAGTTCAATAGTAAAGTGGACAGGATAATAGCATGAAACAAACATATATCTATGTACAATGTTCACTTTATGGTCTATATCATTATAGTTTTTGTTGCCAAATCAAGATAGAGACACAGTTCAAATAATATTTGTTCAAGACAAAGCAGAATAGACAGAATATAAGTGTGGGTAACTATAGAGAAATAACAACACTTGTAATGTGCATGACATGAGAACATAAATGTTTATTCAATTGAAACTGAAATCAACACAGAGCAGGTTACAACAGAAAACCAGTTAAAGAAACAGATTTAAAACATACCTGTTGCGCCATTGGAGTTTCAATTCCATCCTTCAAATTTGAAAATAGTTGGTATGAGTAAATACAGTCATGCAAGAGCAAAGGAGTATGAACCATAGCTATAGAACCTGACCTGAGAACAAATCTTCTTATCCTTTAAGCGTTGAGTTGGGATTCGGAGTGGTGGTCCTCGTGCTTTGGGCACCGCAGTTCCCTTACTAATTGCTTGTGTTTGGGTGCTCTGTGGTGGAGACGGTGCTGTGTCAACTGGAACTGGGTTACTATCTGCCAGGGTTGGGGTTAGAAGGGGTGTAGCTGGTTCTCTGTCCATCTGGGTAGGGGTACA
This sequence comes from Triticum dicoccoides, assembly GCF_002162155.2. Classification (NCBI taxonomy): domain Eukaryota; kingdom Viridiplantae; phylum Streptophyta; class Magnoliopsida; order Poales; family Poaceae; genus Triticum; species Triticum dicoccoides. The sequence continues at coordinate 256,442,510 of NC_041382.1, forward strand.
ATCTGTGAGAGTCTGGGTTATGTGTGGTGGATCTGGTCCTTAGGCAAGTACAATCGTGGTTCTATCTGCACCAACTGGTAGCACTATCTTTTGTGAAGACCGTGTTGTTACTCCCTTAGATACTGCCATCACGCTCTCCAATTCAAATGGCTGATAAACAAGAAAAGTAATTGAAAGTATAGACATTGTATGATAGACAGGTGCAATGGATAGTGGGGAATAAAAGAGAGCATGAAATAATTCATATTTATGTTGTCTAACCAAACAGGATAGCATGACACAATTTCACATATATGATGGCTAACTAAACAGGATAGCATGACACAATTTCACATTATGATGGCTAACTAAAAAAGATGGAAAGACATAGTTCAAAATATGAGACTATGTAAACAGGATGACATGACATAACTATATAATGTGTTTATTAAATAGGTAGGCATGCCATAATTCACATACATTCACGGATAGAATGCCATAATTCAAAATATGATGACTGTAAACACTAAACAAGATGAGATGATATAACTATATGATGTATTTATTAAATGGGTTGCCATGCCATAATTCAGAAAGATGATGTGTATGTACTATGTAAACATGATGGCATGATATAATTCAAATATATGATTTATATAGTAAGCAAGTAAGCAGATGGCAATCCATATATGATGTAAAAACTAAGCAATGCAAGACAACATGCATGACATGGGTAGTATAACCCTGCCAAGTTCGAGCATAGACCTCAGGGGAAAAAAAGGACTGGTCATCAGTCTCTGAATCCTCCTCTGAGGAGCTCTCTGTAACCAGCAAGATGTCTGCTTCAGCAGGTAGCATTGTCTGCTCTGAGTACCTTGTTTTCACTCTAGATACGTCCATCACCGCTTCAAATGGTTGATGCACAGGAAGAGTAGTTGAATATACAAACATTGTCGACAAATGGAACACGTAATACAAAAAAATGATAGCATGATATAATTCACATACATGATGATTGGCTAAACAGCATGGCATTGCATAATTCACATATATAATGCCTTTGCAAAAAGATAGCATTATATAATTCACATATATAATGTCTTGCAACAAGATGGCAATGCATAATTCACATATACGGTAATTACACACTGAACAGGTGGAATTCACACAAAGCATGTCTAAACTAATCAAATGACATAGCAATGCGAGACACCATACACACGATATGAGCAACATAACCCTGACAAGTTAGAGCATACACATCAGGGGGGGGGGGAATAGGACTGGTCATCTGACTCTGAATCCTCCTCTGAGGAGCTATCCGTAACCACCGAGATATGTGCTTCGTCAGATAGCATAGTCTACTCTAAAGACCTTGTTTTCACTCCAGAATTTGTCATCATCGTGTCAAATGGCTGATGCACACGAAGAGCACTTGAATGTAATAACATTGTCGACAAATGTAGTATGTAACGAAAAAAAGGATGGCCTGATATAATTTACATATAAGATGACTGGCTAAGTAGGATGGCATTGCAAAATTCACATATATGATGCCTGGCTAAAAAAGATGGCGTTGCATAATTCACATAAACGATGAATAAACTAAACAGATGGCATTCGCACAAAGGATGTCTAAACTAAGCAGATGACATATTTGATGTATAAAGTAAGCAATGCAAGACACCATATGCATGATATAACCAACATTAGCATGCCAAGTTAGAGAGAAGACCTCATGGGGTAAATAGGAGTTGTCTTCTCCTTCTGAATCCCCCTCAGAACAGATATCTTCCTCTCGATTACAATCCATAATGCTTGGAGGGGGGCTGCCTTTGCGCCTACCATGGAGCGACGTCTGCATGAAATTTTATTGCCACGCAAGGCTCGTCTCTTTTGCTCTACATGTTCAGTTACAGTGTTTACAATAACTTTCATGCATAGGAATAAAACATAGTGAGATTATGTAAGGAGTGCATGCAGAAATCCAGAGTGATGGTAGCAACCTGTGGATAGACCCAAAACCAATAATAGCAGGCAGATAATGGGTTCAGTTAAAAAATACAGATAATGGCTTCTTTACTGTTTGTTTCCCACCCAACATGAAACTCATATTAGACACCGGAGATTAACCAGATAGTAGATAGATACTATAGTTAGCGGCCCCGATATGTACCCCACAACCATTTAAAAACTCAAGTTTGACCATTAGTTTGGAGTTGACTCAGAGTCTAATCGGTGAACAGGACGATAAAGTAGCATGTAATATTAAGCGATGCATAACGTATGCCGACACGAAAGAGTGCGGCCTCTCTTGCGGACCCGTGTAGTCCTCGAGGTCATCTGCTCGGTTGATGATAGTAGTGCAGTTTTCATGGCTGCCAGCGGCGGGGAAGAAGATCTGAGGCGGCGAAAGACACTCTAGAGGCCGGATCCCTGCTATGCTGGACCCTTCTGTCGTTGGAGCAGCTGAGCTGGGGTGGACGACGGCGCAGCAGGAGCGGGAAAAACCACACAAGGTTTTCTTTGACAACTATCTGTAAGAGAAGTAATTCTGTAAGGGCTCGAATTGGAGGATTCCAACAATGCAGGGATAAGAAATAGACAGGAATAGGATAGGAATGCACGTGCAAAACAGAGAATTTAAAAACACAGGATTTCTGCCAATCTGGGTGTTTGATTCACAACAATTGGAAGATCACATGATGCAAAGAAGCATGGTGAGATTAAGTCAAACCACAAGAAAATGTACGGTTATAATGCTATTATGCTACTATCTCTTAGTCTTGTGCTTCATGAATAGAAATTTGAAACGGAGGACAAGTGAAAATTAAAATTCCTATGTTTTTATTTCAAGGAGACACTAAAGGAACAAATCTGTGTGCTAAGTGGACAATATATATAACATGTAGAGTAAAAAAGAGATGCAACAAGTGTACAACCTCTTTGGCGAAGCCATGTTGATCTCAGCGTGATTGGGTTGGCCGGTGAAGATGCTCTGGCTGACTTGGCTGTCGGAGGAGGGGAAGAAGATCTTAGGCGTCTGGAGATGGAGCCCGAGGTACTGCTCCGCAGTGATGGAGGGTTTCGTCGTTGGAGCAGCTCCGGTGAGTTGTACGACGTCGAGGCTGAAGCAGGACAAGAGAGACAACGAACAACGTTAACCTGAGTGGAATTCTAATAGCATCTCCAATACATGACGTAAAATACATAAACACAAAGTGTTAGATGTAAAATACATCAGCCGCTCATCTCTGAACTTAACTGTCGAAACTGAATTTAACTGTCGAAACTGAACTTAACTGTCGAAACTGAATTTTGCTGTCAAAATTGAATTTTGCTATTGAAACTGAATGCACTAGCAAGGTGAGGCTACACGTCGGTCGACTGACTTTTTCATCTTTGGTCAGTCGATTTTGCAGCCGTTGGATACGAAATCAAGGGCCTGCGGTTCATCTTCAACCTCCACCCCCTAAGCCGGCCAAACAGCAGCCCCCCGCCGCCCTGCCCATTCCGAAAACACTCCCCACCGCCGATCCGCCGCCGCCCCGGCCATCCCTCTAGCCCCCCCCGTGCCGAGCTTTTTCTCCGGTGATCCCCACGCCACCGCCCCGCCAACGCCCCGCCACCGCCGGTGACCACCGCCCCCATCCTGAACCCTAAGATAGATAGTGGGGTACCTCTCGGGCGAGCCCCCCTCCCCGTTGCGGCTGGTTCTTCCTTCACCCTGCGGCATCAGAGTGAAGTGTAGCTAAATTAGAGCAGCATCGTAAGCAAGAGCAAGAGAAGCAGCGCGAGCAAGAGCAGACCAGGCAGGGGACCGAGAGCAAGAGCAGAGCAGTAGCGCGAGGGAGAGCTAAAGCAGCAGCAGGTCCTAATGATGTGGACGTCGCCGCCGAGGGAGCGACGCCATGGAGGAAGTGCCCGGCGATGCCGCTGTGGATGGAGCCGCACCATGTCGGCTTGGGACTGAACGCCGGCAGCACGGTGAGATCGAATCAAGAAGAAAATGCGGCGATTAGTGTACGACCTCTTTGGTGGCGCCGATTAGGCCGCAGCTTCATCCGAGGAAACGGTGATGATGATGCTCTTCCGGTGGTGCAGGTGAAGACGTCGGTGTGGGAATGGAGGTGGCGTGAAAGACGAGGGGATCGTCGGGGCAGCTCCTTGGAGGTAGAGGACGGGGTGGCTGAACCGGCGGGACGATGAGATCGACGACGGATCCTCATCTGGTACGGTGGATGAGGGACATAGAGGTGTTGCTGTGGACGACGTCGTCGGGGAAGAGGCTCCGGCTGGGTGGCGGACGAAGCAGGGTGTTGGGTTTCGTCACGGGTTTTCGCGGCCTCGGTGTACGAATGGGTGGGCGGATGGGATGGCAGTGGGGAACCATGGCTTAGAGACACGCTTGTCCGAAATGTGGGGTAAGTTACAAAAGTACCCCACTGATTTGAGGCGGTTCTTTCGGTTCAGGGGTACCACGGGCATTTCGCGTGTTCGGATTTCACAGGAGGTGGGAGTTTTCGTGCGCGTTGTAATTTCGGAATAGCAAGGTGCGGGTTGAGATGGAGGGAGTTGTCGGAGCACAACGAGACAAAGATATATCTTAAATATTTCGGGCTAACAAGGCGTGGGTTGAAATTTCCGGACAAGCCTAATGTGTACTGTACCAAATCAATGCGCCCTACAAATGTCATTCAAAACTTTGAATTCATGTTATGTTCAATGAAAATATTTCGCTACGTGTATAATGCATGCAACCTACTACTCAAATGAACGTTTTAGTGCATTCCAAACGTATATACTACCGCTTCGATATGAACTAAATTTGAATTTGTTTCTCTATTTGAATAAGATCTACAGTAATGATTCTTGTGAAGTCAAAGCATTTGAATTCGTTTCTCTCTTTTAATAAGATCTACAATCATCATTATTGTCAAGTTAAACCATTGTTTGTGTATTACCTTCACAGCACACCACATGATTAGTCTCGAGTTACATATGAACTATGTGTACTATATGAACTCGAACTAGATTTTTTGAATCCACTTTATTTTGATTTCAAATCACATTACATTTCTAGCTCTAGCTAGATCTTCATAATCTAAACCATGTCTCATATGTATAATGTGTTTATCACATTATGTATGGTGCCCCGCCCCCTACGCCTACAAGTATTTAGATGTGAGTTGCAAACACCACACATTACCACAAATTCAAATAAAATGTGAGAATGTTCGATATATAGTATTGTTTAGATTGTTCGATATTTAGTTGTAAGCTGCAAACGCCACACATTATAAAAAATTAAAATAAAATGTGAGATTGTTTGATGTATAGTATGGTTTAGATTGTTCGGCATTTAGCTGTGAGTTGCGAATGCCATGCATTATCACATTATGGAATAACATGTGGACAACACGTGTATCACCGCTATATTCATGCATGCAATGTTTAAAACACTATGATCTCCTATTCAAATATATGAATCCGCTTTCATATCAAATTATGATCTTTGTTAGTCTTGTACACCCACACAATACTCTAACCTTTGTAGCTACCACTAACTTTCTCTCGTGCATGCACACGCCCTCCTCGCCCTCCCCCTCCCTCGGCATTCTATCCACCGGGCACATTCATTTTTTTCTTTAGGTCGTTCTCCCAGAGTCTCCACAACTCCTTTATGACACACACCGATCGATAAACCTCTCCAGCGATGCCTGCCTACAACATACAAACACACCTTCAATCTCCTCCTTTATGTGTCCTTGCCTCGTGTCTCTCATACGGTCAGACACACATGTAAACTCTCGCCCCTGTTTTCATCGCTCTCACAACCGCACACTCCTCCCCCTATATAGCTAGTAGTTGGGCCTCTCGAACCACCTCCTAGCTCCATTCTCTCTGTCTATCCGTCTCGCTGGGCCTTATTTGCCTCTTACAAATGGACGTACACCGACCGATCTCTCGCTATATATATAGCTAGCTAGGTCCTTATAACCCATTTTTACCCACACGTCAATCGATCTACCTCATTAGTTGTGTCTCTCCCTTCCTCCGATAAACAACAATTGATCTACCGATCTAGTTAGGTTTGCTTACCAAACACATGGTTCCCCTTCTTCATCCATGGATGCATCCCGACAGATCTATCACGCACAGGCACACACAGAAACACATCCCCACTCTTATTGACAACATTGCAGTTCCACCCTCAGTTTGTCTAGTAGGCCTCTCCCACCATCTTCAAGAAGCAACTCCATCACCCATCCAGCACTCTACCCCTCTCCCTCCCTCTCCCTCCCTCTCTCTATCTCCTCTCTCTCTCTCTCCCATCATATTTCCCGTCCTTCAGTTATGTATAGCTGGGTCTCTCCTTCTCAACACATATACGAGTCGTTCTACCTCTATAGTTAGGCCTCTGCCTACCCCTACCACCACCCCCTCCCCCCCACACACCGATACATCGAGCGCTCTAGTCATGTCTTCCTACCACACACAAACTTGACGTGTGCCCTCTAATGTTCCGGTAGGCTAGTCGCCCTATATCTTTGACTTGTACACACACACAATTTCGATGGCTCTCTTCATCGATCTCGCACCCACGCACTTGATCCTATCTTCGACTCTATCGATAGCTATGACCCCTCCCTCTCTTCTCGTGGATTGCCCGACCCTCTGTGTATGATATGGATAGGCCTCCATTTCACACACATTGCATGCAAAATTTTGTTTGAGATGTCATCGACACATATTCCCACAAATAATTCACGAAATCAACCCCCCACCCAACCCCCACCCCAAAACAAAAAAACACTCACGAATGCGGTTTGTATCTCTCACACACACCCACATAGGTGGGGGACGTGCACGAAGAGAAGAGGTGCATGCACGGCGCAAGTACTCCTGTCTCTTTCCCAACCACACCCGCACGGGTACATGGTGGAGCTCATTTCTGTACGAAAAAGGCAGCCCACGTGGTAATTTGGCACGTGTACTGGTTGTCCACTTGGTGGAGGGAGGATCATCTACCACGGGTGAACAAACAAATTGCGACTTGACACGTTATGTTAAAAAAAGAGGCAAACCATGTGGGGCCTATCTTAGAGGCAATGCTCTATACACTGGAGTACTTTTGATGTGTCCCGTCAACTCGCAGAACGAGGAGAAGCTTGCTTAGTACGCCGTCTCCCCCGCCCACGGGCGCGGTGGCTCGCAGGATGAGGTGAAGCTTGCTTACTATGCCTTACGCCCTCTCCCTCCACGGGCGCGGTGGCTCACAGGACGAGGAGAAAAAATTACTACTCCCTCCGTTTACTCCTCGTCCCTACTACCTTGGTTATAGAGATTATATCATATTTTTTGGCATATGTATGTCCTTTAGTAGATTTCAATATGAACTACTAGTACATACTCCAAACACTGATGTATATAGACGTATTTTAGAGTGTAGATTCACTCATTTTGCTCCGTATGTAGCACTCTCCCTCACCCCTCGACCCTCGCCCACGTGGTGGACGTGCAACAATTCATTCGGTCTCATATAGCCAGAACGATATATACTGCACTACCATTATTGCTCGACTTCCCAAAGAGGCGAAGAGCCAATCGCAAGGTTAATATTTTGGAGATGCCAAGCGCAAGGTTATAGGAGAACGAGTAGTAGGTGCCGCATCATTTATAAATAAAGTTTTTTTCTTAAGTGGCACGTACGCAATATGATATGTTCATGTGGAGAGAAAAGGAAACCGCTCCACTATATACATAGTCAGGACGGGCCAACCTACACGGTTGCTTGCTGGGGTTGCTCTCTTCACACTCTCTCGCACAAAACGACTGTGGCCACATCTCTAACATCTCGGTGGATCACGTCCGCTTGGGGAAGGGGTGGATGCTTAGTGTAGATGCGGTGGCCATCACCGACGGCGAAAACCCACTGTCAGCACATCCCGATCAGGGGTCCCCGCCGTCCTCTCTCACAAAGCCAGTGAGGTTTCCTTCGTCCCTTGCTCACTGCCGCGACGTGGGCAGTTGCCGCCTCCCGCCGCCCTCCTCAAGGTTGAGCTACGTCCCTCAGGTACAACTCCCTTTACATCCGTCTTGCACCACTGCTCCAGCTGCCCACATCACTCCCTGTGGATAGTTCTGTACTTCTTTGCCCCACACATACCTCTACTGGCTTCTACGTACTGTATTTGTGATGAGTTTATGTCTCATCAACTAGTCCCAATAATCTTATTCTAATCACGCTTGTTCAATTTCTTTGCCACAGGGATGCTCATCTCGATTTTGGTGAAACTGCACAAAATGATCTGATGGTCAAAAGGTTGCAAACTTCATTTATTAGGAAGCTCGAACGTTGCCAAGAAATTGAAGCCTGGTCAGGGTTCACGATTCAAGGGCTAGGGACTGCATGGATCGTTTTTTCTTTAGCTGCCTCTGTTCCAAAATAAGTGTCAACTTTAGTAGTAGTACAACTTTGTACTAAAGTTTGCACAAAGTTGAGAAACTTATTTTGGAACGGAGGGAGTACATACTTGCTATGATCTGTCAATCATTGAGATGCAATAACATGCATGTTAGTCTCCTTTGTATTTGATGAAATGTTGCAATGGGCAACCTTGGATGCAAGATACATGTAACAGAAGCTGGAAGCTTGATAGCATTGTACAAATTTATCTCACTGATAAATTACAGTACGTACTATACTAGTACTTTCTCAGTTCCTAAATATAAGTGTTTGTAGAGATTTCACCATGAACCACATGTCGATGTATATAGATGCATTTTAAGTGTAGATTCATTCATTTTGTTCCGTATGTAGTGGAATCTCTACAAAGACTTATATCTACTAGTAATAGCTAGCCCCCGCTACTAGGAATTCTCTATCCTCTCCTTGAGCCACGTCATCAAAATTGATGTAGCCGTTAGATGAAGTAAATCAGTCCATAATAGCCGTCTGATCTTGACGTTGAGAGGCTCCACACTAAGCCACATGCAAGCATGCAGAAATACTGTGCCACATGCATGTGAGTGGGTTTTAAATCACATCAACATGTCTGCATGCAAGCATGCACCGGTAGCATGCATGTAAGTAAGCTTTTAAGTCCCATTAACATGTGAGTGGCTAATCTTTTTTCCTAACGTGGGATGATCTAAGTGATGATGGGAGTTTATTTAGTTTGGCTACCACATTTGTCATGCGGTTATAGAGTTTTTTTGTTCTATGAAATCGATAATTCAGTTTCCAACGCGCGGGAACTCATCTAGTAATATTTAGGAACGGAGGGAGTACTATGTAAAGATTTAGGTGTTGCACAGTGATAGTGTGAGGTGGGCCATGTAATCACTGAGCTTGCGTGTTTTCACTGCTCTTGCACGCCTCCGCTGTAAGAATGGAGAAAATTGTAATCTAGTACTAGTAGTATACCTCCTTTCGCCGAAAGCGTGGGACATCCAGCAGTCCTACCACCTCAGTAATAAAGACCAATGAGCCGTCAAATCACATAGACCCAGCAGTAAATTGGACGGATGAAGCAACCATCACTCTTGCGCCAGTGAGAGGTCGCGTCCGCTCTGCCCGGGCATGAATGTGGCACCGATTCTTTGGAGCGGCGTTGACCGTTTCAGGCAGGAAGCGCGCGCCGGCGATGGAGGGGCTTTGGGTGGGCCAGGCTGCTCAGGAGCGGGCGTGGCAGCTGTCCGCATGTCCCTATCGGACACCCCGGAAATGAGAGGATGCACCGACTCTTGCGGCTAAAATCATACACTACACAACATCTCTCTGTAGGAGTAGGTCGATCTGTCGCTCTCTCTAACACACATGGTGTTAAACACACACACACACACACACACACACACACACACACACACACACGCACAAGCACACACCTTGGTCCCATTGCACCTTCTAGCGTGACTTATTACACCTAGACGGAGGGAGTAGTAAGTATACGAGATACGGTGGCACACTGACTTAAGTCGAATACAAGTGCCCAAAATTTGTGTGCATGCTATAATAAGGATTCACTTAAAATAGTATGTGAGCGAACAGAGGGATTAATTGGACAGTGTTCCCGAGCAGTAGCGAGATGTGTGAGGTAAGATACACCGCTGGCGCTTTTAACTTTTCTTATTAATTTGTTTGTTTCACCCTCTGACTGGTGGGACCCAACATACTACATGGAGAGAGGTAAGGTGACTAAGGCTGCATTATTTCTGCACCACTGTGGATAGTCTTACCACCAAAGCCACATGACACGATTATGATTGAAATCCCAATGACTCCCACACACACAAAAAGAACACGGCATGCTTGTCACACGAATGCAGGAATGTATAAAAGGTTATTTCCCTCTCGTTGAACATAACGGGAGGGTTGTGTAGCTGGTTAGCCTATTCGCTCATCAAACTTGAGGTCTCGGGTTCGATAACTACACTTGAGCATAATTTTTGCCAGGAGGATTCTTTGACTGGTCAAAATGTTTTCTAGGGTTTGCACGCTTCACACTCTCTCTCCAGTTTATATATACACGCTGGAGCCTCAGCGCTTGTAGTTGCTCTCTTCACACTCTCTCTCCCTCTCCCGCTGGAGCCTCAACACTTGTAATTGCTCTCTTCACACTCTCTCACCCTCTCCAGATCTAAGCAAGACTTCGTTGGCCTCTCTCTCCCCTCACTGCTACTCAAAGAGCCGGCACGATCCGTCCGCCGGGAAGGGAAGGAGGCTTAACGATGTCGCCGTCGGCGAGGGACTACCTGCTGGAAATATGCCCTAGAGGCAATAATAAAATGATTATTATTATATTTCATTGTTCATGATAATTGTCTATTATTCATGCTATAATTGTGTTATCCGGAAATCATAATACATGTGTGAATACATAGACCATAACATGTCCATAGTGAGCCTCTAGTTAACTAGCTCATTGATCAATAGATAGTCATGGTTTCCAGACTATGGACATTGGATGTCATTGATAATGGGATCACATCATTAGGAGAATGATGTGATGGACAAGACCCAATCCTAAAGCATAGCACAAGATCGTGTAGTTCGACTAGAGCTTTTCCAATGACAAGTATCATTTCCTTAGACCATGAGATCATGTAACTCCCGGATGTCGTAGGAGTGCTTTGGGTGTACCAAACATCAAAACATAACTGGGTGACTATAAAGGTATACTACAGGTATCCCCGAAAGTATCTGTTGGGTTGACATGGATCGAGACTGGGATTTGTCACTCCGTATGACGGAGAGGTATCTCTGGGCCCACTCGGTAATGCATCATCATAATGAGCTCAATGTGACCAAGTGTTTGGTCACGGGATCATGCATTGCGGTACGAGTAAAGTGACTTGCTGGGAACGAGATTGAACGAGGTATTGGGATACCGACGATCGAATCTCAGGCAAGTAACGTACCGATTGACAAAGGGAATTGTATACGGGATTACTTGAATCCTCGACATCGTGGTTCATCCAAAGAGATCATCGAGGAGCATGTGGGAGCCAACATGGGTATCCAGATCCTGCTGTTGGTTATTGACCGGAGAGTTGTCTCGGTCATGTTTGCATGTCTCCCGAACCCGTAGGGTCTACACACTTAAGGTTCAGTGATGCTAGGGTTGTAGAGATATTAGTATGCGGTAACCCGAAAGTTGTTCGGAGTCCCAGATTAGATCCCGGATGTCATGAGGAGTTCCAGAATGGTCCGGAGGTGAAGATTTATATATAGGAAGTGCAGTTTCGGCCATCGGGAAGGTTTCGGGGGTAATCGGTATTGTACCGGGACCACCGGAAGGGTCCCGGGGTCCACCGGGTGGGGCCACCTATCCCGGAGGGCCCCATGGGCTGAAGTGGGAGGGTAACCAGCCCCTAGTGGGCTGGTGCGCCCCCCATGGGCCCCCCTGCGTCTAGGGTTGGAAACCCTAGGGGTGGGAGGCGCCCCACTTGACTTGGGGGGCAAGTACCCCCCTTGGGCGCCACCCCCCTTGGAGATGGGATTTCCTAGGGCCGGCACCCCCTAGGGGCCCTATATATAGTGGGGGGAAGGGAGGGCAGCCGCACCCAAGTACCTGGCGCCTCCCTCTCCCCTCGTAACACCTCTCCCTCTCGTTGGAGCTTGGCGAAGCCCTGCCGAGAGCACCGCTGCTTCCACCACCACGCCGTCGTGCTGCTGGATCTCCATAAACCTCTCCTTCCCCTTGCTGGATCAAGAAGGAGGAGACATCTGCCCCAACCGTACGTGTGTTGAACGTGGAGGTGCCGTCCGTTCAGCGCTTGGTCATTGGTGATTTGGATCACGACGAGTACGACTCCATCAACCCCGTTCTCTTGAACGCTTCTGCTCGCGATCTACAAGGGTATGTGGATGCACTCCCCTCTCCCTCGTTGCTAGATGACTCCATAGATTGATCTTGGTGATGCATAGAAAAATTTAAAATTCTGCTACGTTCCCCAACAGTGCATCATGAGCTAGGTCTATGCGTAGTTTCTATGCACGAGTAGAACACAAGTTGTTGTGTGCGTCGATTTTGTCAATTTGCTTCTCGTTACTAGTCTTATCTTGATTCGGCGGCATCGTGGGATGAAGCGGCCCGGACAGACCTTACACGTACGCTTACGTGAGACTGGTTCCACCGACTGACATGCACTAGTTGCATAAGGTGGCTAGCGGGTGTCTGTCTCTCCCACTTTAGTCGGATCGGATTCGATGAAAAGGGTCCTTATGAAGGGCAAATAGAAATTGGCATATCACGTTGTGGTTTTGGCGTAGGTAAGAAACGTTCTTTCTAGAAACCTATAGCAGCCACGTAAAAAAATTGCAACAACAATTAGAGGATGTCTAACTTGTTTTTGCAGCTTGTGCCGTGTGATGTGATATGGCCAAAAGGATGTGATGAATGATATATGTGATGTATGAGATTGATCATGTTCTTGTAATAGGAATCACGACTTGCATGTCGATGAGTATGACAACCGGCAGGAGCCATTGGAGTTGTCTTAATTTATTTATGACCTGCATGTCAACTTATACGTCATGTAATTACTTTACTTTATCGCTAACCATTAACCATAGTAGTAGAAGTAATAGCTGACGAGACAACTTCATGAAGATACGATGATGGAGATCATGGTGTCATGCCGGTGACAACGATGATCATGGTGCCCCGAAGATGGAGATCAAAAGGAGAAAAATGATATTGGCCATATCATGTCACTATTTGATTGCATGTGATGTTTATCATGTTTTACATCTTATTTGCTTAGAACGACGGTAGCATAAATAAGATGATCCCTCGCAATAATTTCAAGAAAGTGTTCCCCCTAACTGTGCACCATTGCTAAGGTCCATTGTTCCGAAGCACCACATGATGATCGGGTGTGATAGGTTCTAACGTTCGCATACAACGGGTGTAAGCCAGATTTACACACGCAATACACTTAGGTTGACTTGACGAGCCTAGCATGTACAGACATGGCCTCCGAACACGGAAGAACGAAAGGTCGAACATGAGTCGTATGGAAGATACGATCAACATGGAGATGTTCACCGATGATTACTAGTCCGTCTCACGTCATGATCGGACACGGTCTAGTTGAGTCGGATCATGTATCACTTAGATGACTAGAGGGATGTCTAATCTGAGTGGGAGTTCATTAAAAAAATTTGATTAGATGAACTTAATTATCATGAACTTAGTCTAAAAACCTTTGCAAAATGTCTTGTAGATCAAATGGCCAACGCTCATGTCAACCTCAACTTCAACGCGTTCCTAGAGAAAACCAAGCTGAAAGATGATGGCAGCAACTATACGGACTGGGTCTGAAACTTGAGGATCATCCTCATAGCTGCCAGGAAAGCATATGTCCTAGAAGCACCGCTAGGTGAAGCACCCATCCTAGAGAACCAAGACGTTATGAACGCTTGGCAGTCACGTGCTGATGATTACTCCCTCGTTTAGTGTGGCATGCTTTACAGCTTAGAACCGGGGCTCCAAAAGCGTTTTGAGCAACATGGAGCATATGAGATGTTCGAAGAGCTGAAAATGGTTTTCCAAGCTCATGCCCGGGTCGAGAGATATGAAGTCTGAGACAAGTTCTACAGTTGTAAGATGGAGGAAAATAGTTCTATCAGTGAGCACATACTCAAAATGTCTGGGTTGCACAACCGCTTGTCCCAGCTGGACATTAACCTCCCGGACGAGGCGGTCATTGACAGAATCCTTCAGTCGCTCCCACCTAGCTACAAGAGCTTTGTGATGAACTACAATATGTAGGGGATGGTGAAAACTATTCCTGAAGTATTTTCAATGTTGAAATCAGCGGGGGTGGAAATAAAAAAGGAACATCAAGTGTTGATGGTCAATAAAACCACTAGTTTCAAGAAAGGCAAGGGTAAGAAGAACTTCAAGATGGACGGCAAGGGAGTTCCTGCGGCCGGTAAATCAGTTGCCGGGAAGAAGCTAAAGAATGGACCCAAACCTGAGACTGAGTGCTTTTATTGAAAGGGAAAGGGACACTGGAAGCGGAACTGCCCCAAATACTTAGCGGACAAGAAGGCCGACAACACTAAAGGTATATGTGATATACATGTAATTGATGTGTACCTTACCAGTACTCGTACTAGCTCCTGGGTATTTGATACCGGTGCGGTTGCTCATATTTGTAACTCAAAACAGGAGCTGTGGAATAAGCGGAGACTGGCGAAGGACGAGGTGACGATGCGCGTCGGGAATGGTTCCAAGGTCGATGTGATCGCCGTCGGCATGCTACCTCTACATTTACCTACGGGATTAGTTTTAAACGTCAATAATTGTTATTTAGTGCCAGCTTTGAGCATGAACATTGTATCTGGATCTCGTTTAATACGAGATGGCTACTCATTTAAATCCGAGAATAATGGTTGTTCTATTTATATGAGAGATATGTTTTATGGTCATGCCCCGCTGGTCAATGGTTTATTCTTAATGAATCTTGATCGTGATGTTACAGATATTCATAGTGTGAATACCAAAAGATGTAAGATTGATAATGATAGTCCCACATATTTGTGACACTGCCGCCTTGGTTACATCAGTGTCAAACGCATGAAGAAGCTCCATACAGATGGACTTTTGGAGTCTCTTGATTTCGAATCATTTGACAAGTGCGAACCATGCCTCATGGGTAAAATGACCAAGACTCCGTTCTCCAGAACAATGGAGCGAGCAACCAACTTGTTGGAAATTATACATACTGATGTGTGCGGTCCAATGAGCGTTGAGGCTCGCGGTGGCTATCGTTATGTTCTCACTCTCACTGATGACTTAAGTAGATATGGGTATGTCTATTTGATGAAACACAAGTCTGAGACCTTTGAAAAGTTCAAGGAATTTCAGAATGAGGTAGATAATCACTATGACCGAAAGATAAAATTCTTACGATCAGATCGTGGGGGAGAATATTTAAGTCACAAATTTGGTACGCACTTAAGGAAATGTGGAATCGTTTCACAACTCACGCCGCTTGGAACACCTCAGCGTAACGGTCTGTCCGAACGTCGTAATCGCACTCTATTGGATATGGTGCGATCTATGATGTCACTCACTGATTTACCGCTATCATTTTGGGGATACGCTCTAGAGACAGCTGCATTCACTTTAAGTAGGGCACCGTCTAAATCCGTTGAGACGACACCTTATGAATTATGGTTTGGGAAGAAACCTAAGCTGTCATTTCTAAAAGTTTGGGGATGCGATGCTTATGTCAAGAAACTTCAACCTGAAAAGCTCGAACCCAAGTCGAAAAAATGCGTCTTCATAGGATACCCTAAGGAAACCATTGGGTATACCTTCTACCTCAGATCTGAAGGCAAGATCTTTGTTGCCAAGAACGGGTCCTTTCTGGAGAAAGAGTTTCTCTTGAGAGAAGTAAGTGGGAGGAAAGTACTCGATGAAGTACTGCCTCTTGAACCAGAAAGTAGCGCAGCTCAGGAAGATGTTCCTGTGGTGCCTGCACCAACTAGAGAGGAAGTTAATGATAATGATCAAGGTACTTCAGATCAAGTTGCTACTGAACTTTGAAGGTCCACAAGGACACGTTCCACACCAGAATGGTATGGCAACCCTGTCTTGGAAATCATGTTGTTAGACAACGGTGAACCTTCGAACTATGAAGAAGCAATGGCGGGCCCAGATTCCAACAAATGGCTTGAAGCCATGCAATCCAAGATAGGATCCATGTACGAAAACAAAGTATGGACTTTGACAGACTTGCCTGATGATCGGTGAGCGATAGAGAATAAATGGATCTTTAAGAAGAAGACGGACGCGGATGGTAATGTTACCATCTATAAGGCTCGACTTGTCGCTAAGGGTTATCGACAAGTTCAAGGGGTTGACTACGATGAGACCTTCTCACCCGTAGCGAAGCTGAAGTCCGTCCGAATCATGTTAGCAATTTCCGCATACTATGATTATGAGATATGGCAAATGGACGTCAAAACGGCATTCCTTAACGGCTTTCTTAAGGAAGAATTGTATATGATATAGCCGGAAGGTTTTTTCGATCCTAAGAATGCTAACAAGGTATGCAAGCTCCAGCACTCCATCTATGGGCTGGTGCAAGCATCTCGGAGTTGGAACATTCTCTTTAATGAAATGATCAAAGCGTTTGGGTTTATGCAGACTTATGGAGAAGCCTGCGTTTACCAGAAAGTGAGTGGGAGCTCTGTAGCATTTCTCATATTATATGTGGATGATATACTTTTGATGGGAAATGATATAGAACTTTTGGACAGTATTAAGGCCTACTCGAATAAGTGTTTTTCAATGAAGGACCTTGGAGAGGCTGCTTACATATTAGGCATCAAGATCTATAGAGATAGATCGAGACGTCTCATAGGTCTTTCACAAAGCACATAACTTGACAAGATATTGAAGAAGTTCAATATGGATCAGTCCAAGAAGGGGTTCTTGCCTGTGTTGCAAGGTGTGAAATTGAGCTCAGCTTAATGTCCGACCACGGCAGAAGATAGAGAAAAGATGAGTGTCGTCCCCTATGCCTCAGCCATAGGGTCTATCATGTATGCCATGCTGTGTACCAGACCTGACGTAAACCTTGCCGTGAGTTTGGTAGGAAGGTACCAAAGTAATCCCGGCATGGAACACCGGACAGCGGTCAAGAACATCATGAAGTACCTGAAAAGGACTAAGGATATGTTTCTCGTATATGGAGGTGACGAGGAGCTTGTTGTAAAGGGTTACGTCGACGCTAGCTTCGACACATATCTGGATGACTCTAAGTCACAAACCGGATACGTGTATATTTTGAATGGTGGGGCAGTAAGCTGGTGCAGTTGCAGGCAAAGCGTCGTGGCGGGATCTACATGTGAAGCGGAGTACATGGCAGCCTCGGAGGCAGCGCATGAAGCAATCTGGATGAAGGAGTTCATCACCGACCTAGGAGTCATACCCAATGCGTCGGGGCCGATCACTCTCTTCTGTGACAACACTGGAGCTATTGCCCTTCCCAAGGAGCCCAGGTTTCACAAGAAGACCAGGCACATCAAGCGTCGCTTCAACTCCATTCGTGAAAATGTTCAAGATGGAGACATAGATATTTGCAAAGTACATACAGATCTAAATGTCGCAGATCCATTGACTAAACCTCTTCCGCGAGCAAAACATGATCAACACCAGAACTCTATGGGTGTTTGATTCATCACAATGTAACTAGATTATTGACCCTAGTGCAAGTGGGAGACTGTTGGACATATGCCCTAGAGGCAATAATAAAATGATTATTATATTTCCTTTTCATGATAATTGTCTATTATTCATGCTATAATTTTGTTATCTGGAAATCATAATACATGTGTGAATACATAGACCATAACATGTCCCTAGTGAGCCTCTAGTTAACTAGCTCGTTGATCAATAGATAGTCATGGTTTCCTGACTATGGACATTGGATGTCATTGATAACAGGATCACATCATTAGGAGAATGATGTGATGGACAAGACCCAATCCTAAAGCATAGCACAAGATCATGTAGTTCGTTTGCTAGAGCTTTTCCAATGACAAGTATCATTTCCTTAGACCATGAGATCGTGTAACTCCCGGATGCCGTAGGAGTGCTTTGGGTGTACCAAACTTCACAACGTAACTGGGTGACTATAAAGGTATACTACAGGCATCCCCGAAAGTATATATTGGGTTGACACGGATCGAGACTGGAATTTGTCACTCCATATGACAGGGAGGGATCTCTGGGCCCACTCGATAATGCATCATCATAATGAGCTCAATGTGACCAAGTGTTTGGTCACGGGATCATGCATTGCGATACGAGTAAAGTGACTTGCCAGAAACGAGATTGAACGAGGTATTGGGATACCGACGATCGAATCTCCGGCAAGTAACGTACCGATTGACAAATGGAATTGTATACGGGGTTACATGAATCCTCGACATCGTGGTTCATCCGATGATATCATCGAGGAGCATGTGGGAGCCAACATGGGTATCTAGATCCAGCTGTTGGTTATTGACCGGAGAGTCGTCTCGGTCTTGTTTGCCTGTCTCCTGAACCCGTAGGGTCTACACACTTAAGGTTCGGTGACGCTAGGGTTGTAGAGATATTAGTATGCGGTAACCCGAAAGTTGTTCGGAGTCCCTGATGAGATCCCGGACGTCACGAGGAGTTCCAGAATGGTCCGGAGGTGAAGATTTATATATAGGAAGTCCAGTTTCGGCCATCGGGAAGGTTTCGGGGGTAATCGGTATTGTACCGGGACCACCGGAAGGGTCCCGGGGGTCCACCGGGTGGGGCCACCAATCCCGGAGGGCCCCATGGGCTGAAGTGGGAGGGGAACCAGCCCCTGGTGGGCTGGTGTGCCCCCCATGGGCCTCCCGCTGCGCCTAGGGTTGGAAACCCTAGGGGTGGGAGGCGCCCCACTTGACTTGGGGGGCAAGTCCCCCCCTTGGCCGCCGCCCCCCGTGGAGATGGGATCTCCTAGGGACGGCGCCCCCCCCCTAGGGGCCCTATATATAGTGGGGGGGAGGGCAGCCGCACCCAAGTCCCTGGCGCCTCCCTCCCCCTCGTAACACCTCTCCCTCTCGTTGGAGCTTGGCGAAGCCCTGCCGAGTTCACCGCTGCTTCCACCACCACGCCGTCGTGCTGCTAGATCTCCATCAACCTCTCCTTCCCCTTACTAGATCAAGAAGGAGGAGACGTCTTCCCCAACCGTACGTGTGTTGAACACGGAGGTGCCGTCGATTCGGCGCTTGGTCATCGGTGATTTGGATCACGACGAGTACGACTCCATCAACCCCGTTCTCTTGAACGCTTCCGCCCGCGATCTACAAGGGTATGTAGATGCACTCCCCTCTCCCTCATTGCTAGATGACTCCATAGATTGATCTCGGTCATGCGTTGAAAATTTTAAAATTCTGCTACGTTCCCCAACACTACTGGCGCAGCTGTTCACTTTCCACCCAGCAGCGGCGCGGGAGGGCCTCCGACCCCTTCTTCTTCACCGCCGTCCCGTCGCCCACCGAACCACGCCCCGAGAACCTTAAGGTATAATTTACTTACTCCACATGCATTGCTCTAGCTGCATGTATACCATGAATCTAGGACGTGGTTCAAAGAGGAAAGGAGTGGGGGAAAGTAGTGGGAAAAGTTGTATATAGCATGAATCTAGGACATGGTTCAAAGAGGAAATGAAGGGGGAAAGTTGTATAGCATTAATCTAGGACGTGGTTCAAAGAGGAAAGGAATGGGGGAAAGTAGTGGGGAAAGTTGTATCGCATAAATCTAGGACGTGGTTCAAAGAGGAAAGGAAGGGGCGAAAGTACTAGTTCAAAAAGGAAAGGAAGGGACACGGCTGTAGAGTTTGAGTAGGACTAGATTTGTTGCGCTCACATAGGGGTAGGCATCTAAAGATAAGAAAACTGGGACTAGTAGATGCAGATGGTGGTGGTGCATCCACTTTCCCGTGCAACTCATTAGCTGTTGTTAATCTAAGGCCCTATTTGGTTAAAAATTCCCTAGTCCCTACCTGCTGGGTTCCAGGGACTAAACATGGACTAGAGGTTATTAAATGACATGCTAAAAGACCATATTACCCCTAGTAATGAACTAATAGAGACAAGGTGCAATGCGTGGCAGGGGCAACTTTTGGAAAAAGTCCCAAAAAGACTCCCTTGGGGTCTTCTTTCTTTAGTCCCAAATGCCCACTTTTAGTCCCTAAAAGTCCCTCCTCTTTGGTTTAGATGGGACTGACACGGAGTTTTTTAAGTCTCTACACCAAAATGTCCCTGTAAACAAACACCCTCTAATAATGCCGCTAGAAAATTTATGCAATGCCACAGTTAAAAGAAAATTACATGTTTCACGAATTTTATTGTTAATATAATCTCTATGTTAATATTAATCAATGCCTCCATTTGAGAAATACTACTGTCTTGCTTTCTTTCCCATTTAGATAAGGTAGATGCTTCTTTTTGTTGGCTTCTGTGTCATCCACCGTTATTGACCACTAATTGTTTCCTTTGCACCTCTGTGTAAACAGGGTTATCTGCTTCACGTCGTTGCCATTGTGACCTTTTGTTGCACTGCACAAAACACTTTTGTTTTAAGAGTGTTTTGTGCAGTTCAACAAAAATGTCACACCGACAACGTTGCTTGATTGCTTGATCTTAGTGGAACTGCACAAGAGGAGATCTTACTTCCTATCCGTTAAGGCAAATTTGGTTCAGATCTTCTTCTTGTGAGCTATTTGAATTCCGCATCATGAGAGGTCAGTACTAGCCTTCTTTCACATGATTATGCAGTGTGAATTCATATGTTGTGCTACTTGTACGATAATGTTGCTTGATTTTAGTGAACTGCACAAATGGAGAAAAGACTTCCAATATGTATGTGCACCGTAATATCCCATTGAGGTAAGATAAGGATATTTCACAACTGCTGGCCTGTATTGTGCCACTTTCATCAGAAAATTAAGTTTAGTACTATACTTGTGCTCCCTAATTGACATGCCAAATCTTACATTGAAGGCGAAGCTTGTTTGTTATTGAACGAAGTGATGAACGAGAAGAACAAGGGGAAGAAAAACAAAAATCAACTCCTGGTGATGTAATGAAGCACTAGAACTGTGATGACACAAGTAATGATATAGTTTTGCATCTTAATTTATTGCTATGGCTGGAACGAGCAATTGTTTTGCCACTGATTTGATGCCACTCTTAATGTAATATGTAATTATCTCTACTTGTGCAAACAGGGATCTTCTTTGAAGATACCATATATTTTAGTGGAACTGCACAAGAAGATGTTGGAAACATTAAACTAATCGAGGAGTATATAGTAAGCATGGCCACCACCGTAGATAGCAACAGATGGTTCCGGAGAATTGCTTCATCTGTATGCTCTACACAATAAGCCTCCTGACAAAGGTTGGTACTCGCCCACTGATTTCATCCATATGATTGAGCTTTGTCATCTCTATTGGTGTTGTGCTACTGTTTAGATACTGTCATGAAAAAGTGGTATTGTCCTTGAGAAGTGCTTCATCTGTGTTGTTTTAAATATTTCCTTTCCTTTTTTCGAGCAAACAGTGATGCTAGCATTTAGTAGTCCTCTTTTCTTTGCACAATAGGATCATCATCCTCTGAAGAACAATATGGAGTACGTGAATTGACTAGTTCCGATTATGCCAGGATGAAGAAGCCCTGTCTATCTTATCATCAGAATGAGCAGCTGAAGGATGGTTACATTACTCCCTACAAGACCAAACTAACTTCAGCTCAGAAGGACTGACAAAATCTCCATTTTTTTGCTGTGATGCGCGAGTACTACGTTGTTCTAGGATTCTTTCTGGTGAGTTCCATTTTTCTAAAAGTATGCTCTACATGGACCATGTATGTGCCTGTTGAAACTATCAATTAAATAGTACAGTTTGCTCTATACTAATCACTTTTTTGTATTTGTGCAAACAGGGGTGCTTAGCTTGATTTCAATGGGAACTACATAGAATGTTCATGAATACATCAAATCATTCATTTGCACCACAAGAAAGGAGGTGCCGATAAGTTCAAGGCATTGCAACATATCAGGGCGAAATCATACAAGCTATGCGCGAATTTGGTTGATTTTGGTGGAACTGCACAAAAAGAACAGCTGGTTTATTTAGCACGAGGTGCCATGTCAATGTCCGAACTGATGGCAAACCTTGCCCATTCCACAATCATAGGCATTTGATATTTTGGAATGGGACAACCTTGTCAAATTTTGCTCATTAATTTTAGCAAGACATGCGTTTGATATTTTCGAATGGGACGCCCTTTGCTATCAGTAGCGTCGATCAGTTGTTTCTTTCTTCTTTAGTTGTGAAGTAAATATTGCCTCTGACATGTGAGTCACTGAGATGCATAATCATCGATTGTTTTGAGTGTTCTCTATGAATTGCCAGGCCTGTGTGTTTGATTGCAATGTACAGAAACGCTAAAAAGCTGCTCAAACTCTTTGTACTCCTTCTGTTCCTTTTTACTTCGCACGTTGTGAAAGTGCATATTTTTTTGTATAAGATTGGTCAAAGTAGAGATACTTTGACTACAGACAAAACTTGTATGCAGACTAGAAAGGACCGGAGGGAGTACATGTGAAACTGCTGCAAACGAGGTGATCACCCTGGGAATAATGCTAGTACGTATTGTTTTGCATGTTCATCCAATGCCAGTGATACAGGAATTCGAACTAATCGAAACAAATTCATTCATACACGGTCAGATTTCATATAAACATGCCAGGTTTCATTACATTTCATCCATTCTTCAACTAAAAAGGGGTGCGCTGGAGGTATAATTAATTAACCGAACCTACCCACCTGTGTCCCGCTGAGCCGAACAGAAGCTTCAGTGACTTAACTGCAGGTGCAGTTCGTAACTGACATGTGGCCTGTTGGGCCCACGTGTCAGTCAGCCAACTGCACCAGCAGTTAAGTAGAAGCAGCATTATTCTCTAGAAGAACTCCCCGACTCCACGTCGCCGCCAAGAAGCTAACCGGCCGTCAATGGTCAACCCGCCTAGCTTGGCTTCAACACGAGGGTAGAAACGGTGGCCTTACTTGGACCCGAGCGGCGGCGACCTACCGTGTTCTACTCTTCCTCGTTTTCTGTGTGGCGTGGCCTCGTTGGCAGCAGGGCGGGGCCTCAGTGGAGCCGGCGATGTCCTCTGTCTCGTTGCTGGCGGGCGGCGCCTCAGCGGAGTGGTGAAAATCCTCCCCCGCGTTGCCGGCAGGGTGGGGCCTTGGCTGAGCCGGTGATGTCCTCTGCCTCGTTGTTGGCGGGGCGGGGCCTCGGCGGAGCCGGTGGTGTCCTCTACCTCGTTGTTGGCGCCGTGGGGCCTCGGCGGAGCAGGGCCTCGTTGACACCAGCAGAGCGGGGACTCGTCGGAGCTGGCATTGTCCTCTACCTCATCCTCGGTCTCGCTAAACAACGCCTCGCCCGCTTCATTGCCCTCTTTGCTAGCCTCTTTGTAGGCGGCCGCAGCCTCTGCCACCTGCATGCGGTATCGCCAGCGCTCGAGGCGGCCCTTGCCGGCGAAGTGGTACGAGTCGGGCAGCGCCTCCTGCTCCGCCCGCTCCATGGCGATCTGCTCCTCCGCCTGCAGGTGCTCCTGGAGGAGATAGTGGTTGTAGGTGGCGGCGTCCTGCGCCTCCCGGAACTGCTCCTGACGCATCTGCCTCACACTGTCCATATATTGGGCACATGCCTCGCCGATGGTCATGGTGCAATGCACCGGCGAGCATGGCGCGGAGGAGGGGGTTGGCGCCGGATCATCGACTACCATGTTCTCCATTGGGACGTCGTCGTCCTCCGGCTGCCTGCCGGCCAGCCGGTCGGCAGCAATGGCTGCCATCTCCTTGTGGTCTATCGTCCGCCCATCCCGAAGAGCGCTGGAGCGCGAGGAATCCATGGTCGGCAGTAGTGGTCTGGACAGGAGAAAGGGAATGGATGCGGATGACTGCGGCTATGGCCGGCGCAACAGTTTATATAGCAATGGTGGGCGGGCGGAGGGACGGACGTGTGGCGCCGGAGTAGCTGCCTCGGCAACCATGTATCATTAATGTGGGCGGTAGATGGACGGACGGACGACACTTGTGTCGTTTGAAGGCGGAGCAATCGCCTGCACCGGGAAGCAGGGCGGGCGGCGCTGACTGTTTCGGGCGGAAAGCGCGCGTGGGCGAGGAGATGACTTTACTTGGAGAGGATGACAGTGAGGACCCACCAGGCCCATAGCCTCATGTACGCAAGTGCCTCCTTATTATATATATACGTATAAAACTATACTCCCTCTGTCTAGGTGAATAAGTCGCATTAGAAGGTGCATCACGACCTAGGTGCAAGCAGATTGGTGGAAAAGAAGAATATTTCTCTCTTCTAAACACAACATTTAATCACAGCAGTTAAGAGGATGCCTTATGAGCTACCCATGCAGGCCATCGTAATTCATAGGATGCAAAGCGCTTTTATTTCTTGCCTAATAACCGCATGGACGTGCTGCATGCATTGGTCCTTGCTCGAGCAAAAAAAGGGAGGAAAGGGGTTTCCACGGGAGACAACAAGGCAGAGGTGGAAGCGCTCGCTGGAGTAATTTATTTTGCTTCCCCCTGGTTTCCTGACATCACGGTCCCACACCACTGTCAACCTATGTAGTAGTCAATAAACGAGAGAATTTCACAAGAAGCGGCCGACAGCTAGTACCAAGCAGCTCGAGCAGTATTTGTGTTTTAGAGGTGTGAGCACTACAGAGTTTTTTGATGTTTAGCCTAGATATTAATTTTTCTCCTTTGAACAACAACGAAAACATCGCTGCAGGTATTAACTGGGCGGGCTATGGCCCGTCTAGCCCAGGCCAGATATCCAGGCCAGATATTAATTTTTTTTCAAGCTGAAAATGGCTAGCCCAGCTATAATTTTTTTAGGAATACCTAGGCAAGGTCAAGTTGTTATTCTCCGCCCCGCTGGGCTGCAAATCTTTCCTAGGAGGGATGCATTAGGCTTAACAAGAAAATGGGCTTTAAGAAATAATAAATGGGATGTAATTATAAAAAGTGGGCAGTAACTATAAAAAATGCACCAAACACGTGATTACTTTATAAAATATTATTTTTGGATATTGAAAATTTTAATTTCATTAATTGTTGCGAGCGCAATGTTTCGTTGGATTTTTACGTAATATAAATTTATATTGAAATTGTATTTAATCTGACTAGAAATTTCAGGATAAAAATATTTCGGATCCCATCAAAATGTGGGAAATTTTATTGAGTTCTGTTTTGAACGGTTGGTTGAAATGGGCTGTACTTTTAACAACCTATAAATGGGTTGTAGTAAATTCCATTAGAATTCAAAAATGGGCTACACATTCTTACAAATCCCAAATGGGCTATAAGTTCTCTGCCACACACTTCTGGCCTTACTAAGTTGACGCGTCCCATAAAAAAACAGAGTTGACGCGTATGCAAGGCTTTGTCAACTTATAGTCAACACACGGTTCTAGCAGCAGTGGCCGTTGGATGTCCATCCAACGGATGCCGTGCTTCTTCTTCAACCTCGGATATTCTAGCTTCACCCGCCCAAAAAATGATTCCTCCCCTTGACATCTGGGGCGCACCTTTTCAGAAGCTGACCTGTGGGCCTACTAAGTTGACGTACCAAGGGATTTGTCAACTTAGTCAATATAAACAATTCTAGCTGCAGTGACCGTACGATGTCCATCCAACGGCCGTAGTGCTTCTTCAACCTCTGGTCTTCTTGCTCCAGCCGCCCAAAGCAGCGCCGGTCCTGTCGCCTACTCCTGCCTCCTGTGGTCGGTTGTGCTGCCGCGGAGGCCTCACCGCCCCCTACTATTCCCACTGATGGCCAGGCCCTGTGGCGACGGCAGCCTCACACCGTAGCCGAACGAGTGAACCCACATACTCCTCTCCGCGTGGGCATCTAGTGCCGCGTCTTCACCGGCTCCGCGTCGTCCCCTTCCTAGGCCTCGCCGTCATCCACCGCCCTGGTGCTCTCGGCGCGGCATGGTCAACGTGGTCAACGTGGATTGTATGTGGAGAGGCTGACAGCTGGGTCCACAGCGGCAGCAGGGAAGTGCCTCCTCATTACACGGAAAATAATGATTACTGCACCTGACAGCAGGGACCCACCGGATGGGCCACCAGTATTTTGCGAAAAAAATGTTTCCCCCTGACTGCTGGGACCCACCGGACAGGCCACCGTATTTCGTGAAAAAACATTCCCCCCGCTGTCAGCTCGGACCCACTGGAAGTGCCTCCTTATTACGCACAAAAAATGAAAACTCCCCCGGCTAGCTGGGACCCACCTTGCTGGGAGGCTGACTTGTGGGCCTACTAAGTTGACGGGGACGAAGGGCTTTATCAACTTAGTCAATATGAACGAGTCTAGCTCCAGTTACCGTATGATGTCCATCCAACGGTAGTAGTGCTTCTTCAACCTCTGGTCTTCTTGCTCCAGCCGCCCAAAGCAGCGCCGGTCGTGCCGCATGCTCCTGCATCCCGTGGTCGGCTGTGCTGCCGCAGAGGCCTCACCGCCCCCTACTATTCCCACCGCTAGCCAGGCCCTGCAACGACGGCAGCCTCACACCGCTGCCGAAGCAGTGAACCCTCGTAGTCCTCTCCGCTCGGGCTTCCACTACCGCGTCGTCCCCTTCCTAGGCCTCGCCGTCATCCACCGTCGTGGTGCTCTCCGTGCGGCGTGGTCAACATGGTCAAGGAACGACTTCCATTGGAAGAGTACTATACGTGGAGAGGCTGACAGTTGGGTCCACGGCCACAACCTAGTTTTTTTGTGATTTGCCAAGTAAGTCGCTTTGTCAGGCCTGTTGGGCTGCAAATCTTTCAAGACGAGGAGAGCTTTCATTCGGCTGGCCGAGAAAATGGCCCATCAGTAATGAGAAATGGGTTGTACATTTTTAAAACACATCAAACCGGAAATTAGTTTCAAATATCTTTTTTTTCATTTCAATATTTTAAATTAATTAATTTTTATGCGTGGAGAATTTGTTGGATTTTATATTGATATACAATTATTTTTAAAATCAGTTTAAATGTGAGTCGAAATTTCGGGATTAAAAACAGTTCAGACCGCACCGAAATATGCAAAATTTCGTATAATTTTTTAACCGTTGCCACAATATGGGTTCTAATGCTAACAAAAAGAATATGGGCTCCAAAAAAACCTTAAGAATTAGCAAATGGGCTGTAAATTATTAGAAATAATGGCAGATGGGTTGTATGCTGTTTTCCACAGATTTGAGGGTTTCCTAAAAAAAGGTTGACACACAAGCAGTAACTGTTGGATGTCCATCCAACGGTCGTCATGCTTCTTCAATCTCTGCTCTTCCTGCTCCAGCCGCTCAAACAAGCACCGGCAGGACTGCATGCTCCCTCCTCATCGCGGCCGGCTGTGCTACCGCGCATGCCTCACCGCCCGACCGTACTCCCATTGCTGGCCTAGCCATCCCTCTACTCACCCACACCTGCTGTTATTCTCCGGCGACAGTAGACGAACCATTAAACCCTCGTACAGTCGTACTCCCCTCCGTGTGGGAAACAACTGCCGAGTCTTCCCTGCCTCCATGTCGTCCCCTTCCTAGGCCTCGTCGTCATCCACCGCCCTGGTGCTCTTGGCGCGGCGTGGTCAACGTGGTCAAGGAATGACTTCCATCGGACGTGGACTATACGTGGAGAGGCTAACAGCTGGGTCCACGGCTGCAGCAAGGAAGTGCCTCCTTATTACACGGAAAATAATGATTCCTCCACCTGACAGCTGGGACCCACTGGACTGGCCATTGTATTTCACGAAAAAACGTTTCCCCCTGACTGCTGGGACCCACCAGCTACATCTTCGCACTCAAGGAAGTGCGTCCGGCCAAAAAAAAATGATTTGCCCCCTGACTGTTGGGACCGACGAGCTACATCTTCGCAGGCAAGGAAGTGCCTAACAGTCGGGAGCCACCTGGTCGAAGCGTACGTAGCGTTGTCATTCTGGTCGCGAACGTGTACGTACATATATACTGGTCGATGTAGAGGCGCGCACGTATAGTGGCCATGGTGCAAGAAAGAAAATACGACCACGTATGTGTACATACCGGCGGGGTCTCAAATGCCTACTCGCGCATATGTACAGCCAGGGCTCGTGTACATGGCTGGGTCGGAACGGGGAAACAACATCGTCGTCGTGTTCATGGGGAGGCAACGGAATACGCCGTGTTCATGGGGAGGCAACGGAATGCGTCGTGTTCATGGGGAGGCAACGGAACGCGTGGGAGCCAACCGGCTGGGTCGGAACGGAATGTGTGGTCGTGTTCATCGGGAGGGCTTGGACGGAACAGGCGATGGAAACGAGGCCTGGCGTGCCGAACAACGAAGGAAACGGACCTCCTATGTTCGGAACGGTGTCCTGTTGATCAGGAGGGGTCTGGCGTACCGCAAAACGGAGGAAACGGACCTCCTACGGTCGAAACGGGGGTCCTGTTGATCGGGAGGGGTGTGGCGTACCGCAAAACGGACGAAACAGACTTGTGTTGGAGCGCTACGGTCGAAACGGGGGTCCTGTTCATCGGGAGGGGTGTGGCAAACCGCAAAACGAGACTTCACGGGATATTGTTCATCTCCACCGTTGACCCCCTCCAGCCTCCACGTGCTACTGTTCATCCACCGTCGACCTCCTCCAGCCTCCACCTGCGACTGTTCATCCACGGGCTCCTGTTCATCTAGCCTCCACCGTGCGCTACTCCACCGGCTACTGTTCAACCAGCCCTCTCCACGGTCTCCTGTTCAACCACCCCTCCACAGGCTACTGTTCATCCTGCCCTCCACCGTCTACTGTTCATCCTGCCCTCCACGGGGTCCTGTTCATCCAACCCCAACAGGCTCGATCAATTGGGGTCTTGTTCATCGAGAGGCAACACCACGGGGTCCTGTTCATCCACCCCACC
>NC_041382.1:256472002-256521192 GCF_002162155.2 Triticum dicoccoides
ACTTTTCATCCAGAGGCAGCATCAATCGGCTTTAGTTACCAGCAGTAGCGAAGGAATCGCTCGATCGGGTTCAGTTAACAGCCATCGATCGATCGCTCGGGTTCAGTAACGCGTAGCCTGGAGTGCAATCGCTCGGGTTCAGTTAGAGCCCAACGCCTCACTCGGGTTTAGTTAGAGCCAACGCCTCGCAAACACGCGCGTACGTGTACGAGAGAAACGCGCATCGCTCGGCCCCCGACCTCCCACCGTAACCGGGAACTCCCCGAAATTTTCCTCGCCCTCGCTTCTACCATGGTTTTTCCGTCATGGACGGCCCAAAGAATGTCATGCAGCTACGTCTCCGGCCCGCCCAGGACGAAAAGCCCATTTTCTGTCATGATTTTTTGTCATAGAAGTAGGAGCCCACCACACCTATGATGATACCGGGTTTTGTCACAATTATCGTCATAGAAGTGTCATATGTATGACAGAAAAAAAAATTGTTCGGCCCAAAATGTCACGGATGTGTCTTTTTTTTGTAGTGTCTCTAGCCTTCCCCAAGTTGCTTTCCACTCAAATCATCTTTCCACCAAATCCAAATCTATGAGAGAGAGTTGAGTGTTGGGGAGACTATCATTTGAAGCACAAGAGCAAGGAGTTCATCATCAACACACCATCTATTACCTTTTGGAGAGTGGTGTCTCCTAGATTGGTTAGGTGTCACTTGTGAGCCTCCGACAAGATTGTGGAGTTGAACCAAGGAGTTTGTACGGGTAAGGAGATCACCTACTTCATGAAGATCTACCCTAGTGAGGCAAGTCCTTCGTGGGTGATGGCCATGGTGGGATAGACAAGGTTGCTTCTTTGTGGACCCTTCGTGGGTGGAGCCTCTGTGCACTCGCGCAGCCGTTACCCTTCATGGGTTGAAGTCTCCGTCAACGTGGATGTATGATAGCACCACCTATTGGAACCACACCAAAAATCTCCTTGTCCAGATTGCCTTTGCTCCCTCAAAACTCCTCCGTTTACCTTCATGTGCAATGTTTTACATTCTACTTCTATACTCTTAGACTTGCATGTGTAGGTAGATTGCTTGACTTGTGCTAAGTTGCTAAAATCTGCCAAGACTTAAAATTAGGAAAAGGATAGATTTTTATTTGGTCAAGTAGTCTAATCACCCCCTCTAGGCATACTTTCTATCCTACAAGTGGTATCGAAGCTTTGGTCTGCATTTGCCTTGATTTCCATAGCGTTGGTAATCATAGCCTTGGTTTCACAACCTAGGAGAGTATGGAGTCTAGCAAGGGAAATTACCACCATAGAGGTCCTAACTTTGATGGTACTAATTTTGCTAGTTGGAAACATAAGATGAAAATGCATATTCTTGGACATAACCCCGACGTTTGGGCTATTGTGCGTATTGGCTTGTAAGGTGAATTATTTGATTGGAGAGAACCTAATCGTGAAGCTACCGCAGAAGAGTTGAAGATGCTACAATACAATGCACAAGCTTGCGATATCCTCTTCAACGGATTGTGCCCTGAAAAATTCAACAAAATCAGCCATCTTGAGAATGCAAAGGAATTTTGGGATACTTTGATTGATATGCACGAGGGTACCGACTCCGTCAAGGAATCCAAATTGGATGTGCTTGAAAGTCAACTTGACAAGTTCAAAATGAATGATGGTGAAAGTGTCACTGAAATGTACTCTAGGCTTGCTCTCATCACAAATGAGATTGCCGGCTTAGGAAGTGAACAGATGACCGATAGATTCATCATCAAGAAGATCCTAAGAGCCTTGGATGGAAAATATGATACCGTGTGCACATTGATCCAAATGATGCCCAATTACAAATATCTCAAGGAAACGGAAGTAATTGGAAGAATTGTTGCTTATGAGATGTCACTCAAGGATAAGGAAGAGCTTCACAACAAGACAAGTGGTGCTTACAAAGCATAATGTGATGCTCCTACATCATCAAGTGAGAAACAAGCCTTCAATGAAGAATTGAGCCTAATGGTGAAGAATTTCATCAAGTTCTACAAGAGTAGAAGCAAAGAAAGAAGTTCCAAGTCAAGGTCATACAATGACAAAAGATCTTCTAGTCATGAGCATAATTTCTACAATTATGGAAGACCCGGACACTACTCAAATGAGTGTACGCCCTTGTAACACCCTCGATGCGGCTATATCTCCTACGTGTCAAAGCATGACTTAGAGGCATAACCGCATTGAAAGCAATGTCGCAAGTGAGGTAATCTTCACAACAACCCATGTAATAAATAAAGGGGAAAAGTATATAGTTGGCTTACACTCGCCACGCCACATAAATACATAAAAAATCATTACAATCATCCAATACACTCAGGGTACGACTACGGTACCAAAATAAAGATCAACCCCCAAAAGCGACAAAGTCCCCGATCGCCCCAACTGGGCACCACTACTGATCATCTGGGAAAGACACGTAGTAACGGCGAGAGTCTTCATCGAACTCCCACTTGAGCTCAAGCGCACCGTCTGGAGCGGTATCATCGGTCCCTGCATCTGGTTTTGGAAGGAAATCTGTGAGTCACGGGGACTCAGCAATCTCACACCCTCACGATCAAGACTATTTAAGCTTATAGGTAAGGCAAGGTATGATGTGGAGCTGCAGCAAGCGACTAGCACATATGGTGGCTAACATAATCGCAAAAGAGAGCGAGAAGAGAAGGCAAAAGCACGGTCGAACAACTATGATCAAGAAGTGATCCTAGAACAACCTACGTCAAGCATTAGTCCAACACCGTGTTCACTTCCCGGACTTAGCCGAGAAGAGACCATCACGGTTACACACGCGGTTGGTGCATTTTAATTAAGTTAAGTTTCATGTTTTCTACAACCGGACATTAAAAAATTCCCATCTGCCCATAACCGCGGGCACGACTTTCGAAAGTTCAAATCCCTGCAGGGGAGTCCCAACTTAACCCATCACAAGCTCTCACGGTCAATGAAGGATATTCCTTCTCGCAAGACAATCCGATCAGACTCGGCATCCCGTTACAAGACATCCTCGACAATGGTAAAACAAGTCCAGCAACACCGCCCGAATGTGCCGACAAATCCCGATAGGAGCTACACATATCTCGTTCTCAGGGCACACTCAGATAAGCAATCCGTACAACTAAAACCAGCCCTCGAGTTTCCCCGAGGTGGCGCTGCAAGGGGCTCTAGTTTGGACCAACACTCAGAGGAGCACTGGCCCGGGGGTTTAATAAAGATGACCCTTGGGCTCCGGAAACCCAAGGGAAAAGAGGCTAGGTGGAAAAAGGTAAAACCAAGGTTGGGCATTGCTGGAGGAGTTTTATTCAAGGCAAACTGTCAAGGGGTTCACATTATAACCCAACCGTGTAAGGAACGCAAAATCCAGGAACATAACACCGATATGACGGAAACTAGGGCGGAAAGAGTGGAACAAAACACTAGGCAAAAGGCCGAGCCTTCCACCCTTTACCAAGTATATAGGTGCATTAAGATAAACAAGATAATATGGTGATATCCCAACAATAAACAATGTTCCAACAAGGAACGATCTCCAATCTTCACCTGCAACTAGCAACGCTATAAGAGGGGCTGAGCAAAGCGGTAACATAGCCAAACAACGATTTGCTAGGACATGGTGGGTTAGAGGTTTGACATGGCAATATGGGAGGCATGATAAGCAAGTGGTAGGTATCATAGCATAGGCATAGCAAAAGAGCGAGCATCTAGCAAGCAAAGATAGAAGTGATTTTGAGGGTATGGTCATCTTGCCTGCAAAGTTGTCAGAGTTGACTTGATCCTCGTAAGCGAACTCAACAGGATCCTCGTTCACGAACTTGTCTCCTATCTCTACCCAAACAAGAACAACAAGCAAAAAGGAACGCAATCAACCACGTGCAATGCTCAAACAACATGATGCAAACATGGTATGATATGCGGGATGCGGTATGTGATGCATATGCAAGATTTGACAAGGATTGATTGAACCCGGCCTCAGCATGGAAATCCAAGAGTTCCACTGGAAAGGGGAGTTGATTTCGGTTGAAATCGATATAAAGATCACCGGAATCAGATGCACAGTTTGGAAATGGCAAGCAAAACAAATATGGCACCGGTGTGCGATAATCAGGTGAGAAACAAAGCCTCATGTGATGCTCCTACATCATCAAGTGAGAAACAAGCCTTCAATGAAGAATTGAGCCTAATGGTGAAGCATTTCATCAAGTTCTACAAGAGTAGAAGCAAAGAAAGAAGTTCCAAGTCAAGGTCCTACAATGACAAAAGATCTTCTAGGCGTGAGCGTAATTTCTACAATTATGGAAGACCCTGACACTACTCAAATGAGTGTACGCCCCCCTACAAAATAAGAGAAGATTCACCCAAAAGGAGAAGTAGAAGAGAAGAATCACCTCCAAGAGAGAGAAGGAGTAGAGATGATAGTTATGAATGAAGAACCTCTCGGAGAAGCAAGGATTCGGAAAGGAAGGACAAGTCATCAAGGAGATACACAAAACTAAGACATCAAGCTCATGTTGGTGAATGGGTATCTGGTTCCGACTCCTACAATCACTCCGAGAGAAGTTATCACTCTGACTCTGAATATACTCAAGATGAAGGTGTTGCCGGTATAGCACTTGTGTCAACCAACTCCTATGACATATTTGACTCACCAAATGAAGGAATTGGAAGATGCTTCATGGCTAAAGGCCTAAAGGTATCACACCCCGAATATGTTGATTTCAATAGTGATGAAGATGATTTGCTAGGAGATGATGATTTACTTGTTGACAACTCTAGTGATGAAAACTGCGATGAACTTGCTATTAATCATGCTAATCAAGATAAAACAAATGATGATGATAAGAAGGAGATTAGCGTCTAAATAAAGAACTGAACACTCTAAAGTTAGCTCATGATACTACCTTGAAAGATCATCAAGAGCTTTTTAAGACTCATGAGAAGCTACGCTTTGAAAAGCTCAACCTTGTGCAAGAGCATGGGTTCTTAAAAGCAATCAATGATGATCTTCACAAGAAAAGTTCTTCTTACATCGCCAAGCATTTACTCTTGTCTACTTACAGGCCACAAGTAAAATCTAGCAACAAGAACAAGAAAGATTCTTCTTCTAGTAGTAACAATAATCATGTTAAATCCAATGTTGTTGCTTCTAGTAGTACTCTTGATTCCACTAATGATTCTCTTAGCCAAGTTACACTTCAGCAAGAAAATAGCTTGTTGAAGGGAATTATAGAGAAAGGTGTTTACAAGAGCCTTGTTGGAAGTAAGCAATTTGAGGAAATTGTACGCAAACATGGAAGACACCGGAAGAATCAAGGTGTTTGTTTTGAATGAAAGTTCAATGCCAATGGAGTTGAGTGGAAAGAAGATCTGTACCCCAAGACGAAGTTTGTTCCTCAACAAGAGAAGTATGATCCTACTTCTTTCAAGAGGACACAAGCTCAAGATGATATTTCACCACAAGACCACAAGCAAAAAGGCAAGGACAAGCTTGAAGAAGAGATTGACGCATTTGAAGAAGCTCCCAAGGCCTTGGTCAAGTGGGTTCCCAAGACTACATCAAGTTCTACTTCATCAAGTACGACTACAAGTCCAAGGATTCCCATCAAGTTGATGTGGATCGCAAAGAAGAAGAACTAGAGTGTTCGTGAGGGTGACTCCGCCAACATACTTCATTCATATCATCTTGGAGAGGACAAGTGCAAACAACTTCCACATCTTGCACTGGTTCAAGGAGTCACAGACCCTCTTGTTGGTAAGACAAGGTACAAGGTAACCTAATGCTTTCATGGACATCATCATGTATGAACTTCATTCGATGTCCATGGATATCTTTTTGTGTTCATTGTGGGACTAACCCGTGTAGGTATTGAAAGTGCAACTCACTAAAATGGATTGCGCCGAATGATCTACATCAACATTGAGCATCCACATCTTCAACATCTACATGAAGTCATCATCAACAAAACACAAGGTTAGTTCATCCCTTTTAGGGGGATATCACATATTGGCGGAGCTTTACTCTCAGATTTGAGCTAAAGCCACTCTAATGGTGTGAAGACAAGAATGCTTTATGGAAAAGTTGTAACCCCACTTGTGCTTAAACGATGAGTATGACCTACGATAAAATGTTCTCATTTGACTCCTCAGTCAATATACTCATATATAGATGACCTAGTCATCGGTAAATTGCTTGATAGATGCTAGAGTGTTTGTGCATGCTTTGTCACATATTTCATTTGCCATTTTATTGTTTGAGCATGTTGTTTGCATATTTTACTCATTCGAGGACATCCATTTGTTGCTTCGATTGTTTGGCTCTTTTTATTCTCCCAAATGGATCGACAAGAATGCCTAAGAACTTCCTCTAGCTATCTATGCTTTTCTCGTCTCAAACTCTATTAATGCTACATCACAAAGTTTGATCAAGTCAGATTCGAACACTCTGTGTGAGCAGCACTCGGAGTCCCCGATTCATCATAGACTTAAGCTTCCAAAACCTCTTTGTGCATTTCGGTCTGACCGATTCATCCTTTTCGGTCTGACTAAGTTCACTGAGTTGATCTAGGTTGTTAATCTCAGTGTAACTGATTAGAACATTTCGGTCACACCGATTTGCAGTAACCGCTCGCGATTCTGCATCTCGGTGCCACCGAGTTATTCCACTCGGTCACATCGACAGGGTCAGGATATATATACAGTCATGTCAAATTTTGGAAATTTCTCCAAAACCCTTCACGCCGCGCGTGTCCTACTCTGCCGCCTTGGATCTCCGGAACGTCCTCTCATCGCTAGCAACCTCCCGCCACTGGTGTCCGTTGCCGTCAACGGAATTCATCCCCGCCATTGCCGCCGTAGCGAACTCACCGTCGAACTAGGGTATGAGTTCGAAACTTTGTGTTGTTCCTTACTCCAATTCTTAGGACAAAGAAAATGCCATGTTCGTTACCACGTATGAGATCATCCTGTCCAGCAAGAACATCCCTTAGGTTAGGTTTGATTCAAAAATTTAGGGTCCGGTTTCTGCTGAACTCATCTCGGACCGACGAGTTGTGGAAATCGGTCTCACCGATTTGGCCTGGGCCATTGCACTTGCACTTTTCGGTCTGACCAAAAGTTTCAAATCGGTGTGATCGAGTTCAACTCTCTGTGAAACCCTAGTAATCTCGGAGTCATCGAACTTTGTCTTGGTCTGACCGATTACACTAGTTTAGACTCCAAAAATTGCTTTGGTGTCACCGAGTTTAACAAATCTGTAGCTCCAAAATTCTTTCTGTGGAAAATTAAAACTAAGCTTTTGACTCATTTGTTTTGCCAAAACTCTGCACTTTGTGATGCTCATCCACTCTATCTCCTCTATAACTATTCACAAGGTCAGCAGTCATTTTGCTTTGTTAGAATGTCAGATCAGAGTGATAGCCAAAACAAGTCAGAAGAGCAAATGAACCTGAGTGACGGAACTAGTCCCTCTAGCAACTATGATGACGCTAGCAGGGGCACCCCAAGACACTTGCCCAAAGTAGCTATAAGGACAACGAAGAAGAGAAACTCGGACTGAGAAGATGAGGATTATGTTACTGCTGAGGAAGAGGTCAGCTCCAAGAAGAAGGTGCTGAAAAAGGAATATGTTGTTGCTGTTGCAACAAAGCCTGGCATGCACAAGAAGGCTCCTGCAAAGAGGGTGCCAAACTTAAAAGCCAGGGCCTCAACTATTGAAACTTCCAACTCAAATGTTGAAGACGATGCTGGAGAGGGCAAGAAAAGGAAAGAAAGGGTCAAGAAAACTAAGGCCAAAGTCATTGGAAGATCCTCTATGATGGAAGATCTAGAAGAGGAAGAATAAGATGCTGCACCAGCATCAAAGTCTCAAAAGATGCTGGGAGATGCCATCAACTCTAGGGCAGCCCCTTCTAAGCCCAAGAGAGCTCCCAAAGCTTGTTCTCCAGCTCCAAAGACTGCACCCAGGAGGAGCACAAGGAATATTTCTGCTGCTGAGAAGAACAAGGCCCCAGTGCCTGAGATTGTTGAAGAAGATTGAGGGAGTCCTGGATTAGGGGGTCTCCGGACAGCGGGGCTATATCCTTTGGCCGGACTGTTGGACTATGAAGATACAAGATTGAAGACTTCGTCCGGTGTCCGGATGGGACTCTACTTGGTGTGGAAGGCAAGCTAGGCAATACGGATATGTATATCTCCTCCCTTGTAACCGACCTTGTGTAACCCTAGCCCCCTATGATGTCTATATAAACCGGAGGGTTTTAGTCCGTAGGACAACATACAATCATACTATAGGCTAGCTTCTAGGGTTTAGCCTCTACGATCTCGTGGTAGATCAACTCTTGTAATACTCATATCATCAAGAATAATCAAGCAGGACGTAGGGTATTACCTCCATCAAGAGGGCCCGAACCTGGGTAAACATCGTGTCCCCTGCCTCCTGTTACCATCCGCCTTAGACGCACAGTTCAGGAACCCCTACCCGAGATCCGCCTGTTTTGACACCGACATTGGTGCTTTCATTGAGAGTTCCACTGTATTGTCACCGTAAGGCTTGATGGCTCCTTCAATCATCGCTAGCGATGCGGTCCAAGGTGAGGTTTTCCTCCCCGGGCAGATTTTTGTATTCGGCGGCTTCACACTGCGGGCCAATTCGCTTGGCTATCTGGAGCAGATCGAGAGCTACACCCCTGACCATCAGGTCCAATTCGAAAACTTGAACTACACGGCCGACATTCGCGGAGACTTGATCTTCGACGGATTTGAGCCCATGTCAGATGCGCTGCACAGTCACGACGGGCATGACGTAACTTTGCCGTCGGACAATGTTCGGCAGATCGCATCTACAACTACTCCGGCTATCAATCCAGAGAAAAATTGCGCCATCTAAGAACGGAGGGATAGACCCCGCCATGGAGGCTGCACTCTCAGTGGCGATAGAGCCGGATACTGACTTTACCCCTTACGAGAGCCGCGCCACTGAACTACTAGATTCTTCTCCGGCCACGGGCTTTGAGCCGCCTCCATCCGCACCCATCGAATCCCATTGGGCGTCAATCATGGAGTTCACCTCCGCGGATATCTTTCAGCACTCACCTTTCGGCAATGTGCTAAATTCATTAAGGTCTCTCTCCCTGTCAGGAGAACCTTGGCCGAACTATGTCCGGCTAGAATGGGATGCGGGCGATGAAGAAATTCACTGCCCACCCACCACCCACTTAGTAGCCACTGTCGACGACTTAACCGACATGCTCGACTTCCACTCCGAAGACGTCGACAGTATGGATGATGATGCAGGAGACGAACAGGAACCACCGCCCACAGGGCGCCGGACCACCACTTTATCACATGACATATACATGGTGGATACACCCATAGAGGGCAATGGCGAAGAAACAGCGGAGGATGCCCCCTCCAAGCAACCCAAGCGCCGACGTCAGCGGTGCCGCTCTATGTCCCGCCATAGCAAAAACAGAGATAACAGCACAAGAGGAAATAACAGTCCAGTCGACTCTAGAAGAAAGGATGACTGCACCACCCCGGTGGCAAAGCACGATCAAGATGGAAACGGCGAACATAGTACGAATCCAACGTCCAAGCACGGCGACGCCAAGGATAAACCTCATCAAACCCCGTCTGGGAAGGAAAACAGTCCGAACGAAGATGCACACATCATCCCAGAAATGCACTTGGAACAAGAGAACCTCAGCAGAAGGCTTATTGCCATAGCGAGGAGCCTGAAGAAATAGAAGCAAAGGCTTAAGGCCGGACAAGATACGCTCAACAGCAGGTGGAACAAAGTGCTCGACAAGGAAACTAAGTACGGTGGAAGTTACCATACAAATAGCTATCCAAAGCGCAAGCTATTACCGGAACTCGACGATGAGGCCTTAGAGCCCACACAGCCGAAGAATGATATGGCCAACCGGCCGGATCCACCACCTTGTGAACGTGATAGACCGGCTAACAAAGTCGCGCATAAGTCAACACATGACCTACGTGAGAACTTGCGCCAAAAATCCGGCGCGACTAGATCCATCTATGGATCTAGGAAGCGCGCCGCGGTACAAAACCAAAACCGAATACTACAACCATCCGAACACCATGGCACATCCCAATACAGGGGTGCCGCACACCCCTTATGTTTCACTGATGAGGTGCTGCATCACGAATTCCCAGAAGGATTCAAGCCGGTGAACATAGAGGCATACGATGGGACCACAGACCCTGGAGTCTGGATCGAGGACTTTATCCTCCATATTCATATGGCTCGCGGAGACGATCTCCATGCCATTAAATACTTGCCCCTCAAGCTTAAGGGGCTACCTCGGCACTGGGTGAAAAGCCTCCCCGAAAACTCAATTGAAAGTTAGGAGGAGCTCGAGGGAGCTTTTCAGGCTAATTTTCAAGGGACTTATGTCCGACCTCCGGATGCAGACGATTTAAGTCATATAATCCAACAGCCCAGAGAGTCCGCCCGAAAGCTTTGGAATAGGTTCCTCGCTAAGAAGAACCAAATCTTCGACTGTCCGGACGCCGAAGCCTTAGCAGATTTTAAACACAGCGTCCGAGACGAATGGCTCGCCAGACACCTCGACCAAGAAAAACCGAGAACAATGGCAGCCCTAACAAGCCTCATGACCCGCTTTTGTACGGGCGATGACAGTTGGTTGGCCCGTGGCAGCACCAATGACCCAAGTACATCCGAAGTCAGGGATGGCAATGGCAAACCACGACGCAACAAAAACAAGCGTCGAAATAAAGAAGGTAGCCCAGATAACACAGCAGAAAATGCCGGATTCAGGGGCTCTCGACCAGGTCAGTGGAAAAAGCCTTTCAAAGGCAGTACAGAAGGACAATCTGGCCTAAACAAAATTCTTGACAAGCTCTGTCAAATTCACGGCACCCGCGACAAACCTGCAAATCATACCCATAGAGAATTTTGGGTCTTCAAGCAAGCCGGTAAGCTAAACGCCGAACACAAAGGGGAGGAGACACCAAGTGAAGACGAGGATGGGCCTTGCCAGCAAAGAATCGAAGGACAAAAAAAGTTCCCACCAGAGGTTAAAACGGTAAACGTGGTCCATGTGACGAAGAGGAGAAGCAAGCATGCACTCTGAGACACACGCGCCATAGAGCCCGTCACCCCTAGGATCAACCCCTGGTTGGCCTGTCCGATCACTTTCGATCGTAGGGATCACGCGACAAATATCTGGCACAAAGGACTGGCGGCCTTGGTGTTAGAACCAATAATAAACGGGTACCATCTTACACGAGTCCTCATGGACGGTGGTAGTGATCTAAATCTGATATATCAGGACACATTCCGCAAAATGGGGATAGACCCGACACAAATAAGCCACAGTAATACTACCTTCAAGGGATTAATACCAGGCCAAGAGGCCCGCTGTACGGGCTCTCTACTGCTAGAGGTGGTATTCGGTTCTCCTGATAACTTCCGAAGAGAAAGGTTAACTTTCCACGTCGCTCCATTCCGAAGTGGTTATCAAGCACTACTCGAAAGAACGGCTTTCGCTCATTTTAATGCAATACCGCATTATGCTTTTCTCAAGCTAAAAATGCCCGGTCCACGTGGCATCATCATAGTTAGTGGAAATACCGAACGTTTCTTACATACGGAAGAGGATATGGCGGCTTTAACAGCCGCGAACTAGACAGCCTCACCAACCAGAAAAAATGGCAGGTCGTCGTGACCACGGACACGGTTAGACGAGTCCGGCATTCCATCACATATACATGAGATTGGTTTGATGATCAAACCCTCATAGACGATACCAGGGGCTTCCCGCTTGTAATCAGGGCCAGCCCAGCTCAACTTGACTTCTCTTGAATTTTGATAGTTCATTGATAATAACCAATTCTTCTTTTTTTGGCACGGCAACATTCACCTAAGTTCTTTCCTTTTACAGATGACAACCATGCTACACCCCTATCCAGGACATGGCACAACAGAGACACAGGCGCAGACGTGCAGCAGGGACCCGCCCAAAGGTTTCTTTTTAGAATTAAGACCCTGCGTAAACCTTTTTTACTGTCTCTTGTTTCTCTCATCCTCCG
Source organism: Triticum dicoccoides (assembly GCF_002162155.2). Taxonomy (NCBI): domain Eukaryota; kingdom Viridiplantae; phylum Streptophyta; class Magnoliopsida; order Poales; family Poaceae; genus Triticum; species Triticum dicoccoides. The sequence goes on from NC_041382.1 coordinate 256,484,099, forward strand.
GATACTACACACAACCGAGAAGGATGCTGACGTTATTGGCAAGTGGCCACGTCAGGATACTGCACGTACCTGGACACATGGGGTTTATTATTGAGGGCATCGTTTAGCCCGGTATATATTATAAAGACCGAAAACCTTAGGGAGTGTTCGGCGTCACGAGTTTGGCCCTATATGCATCAGCTCTGAATCATGTCTTTGGTCAAATGTTGGGTTTGCACGGCTCCCATGTTTTGGTACCTTACGTTCCGTTATATCGGCTAAGGTAGCACTGGGAGAACTACTGCGATTGTGACCTGGTTCATCCGGATGAGCACCTCAGTAGAGAAAGCCGAAAATTGACTGTCATGATATAGCAAGAGACTGGTCAACCACTCGATGACTCAGCAGAATCTTCGGGATTCCTCTGCATTAACGAAGGGCTGTTTCCCGGTCAGGTACGCACGCGCCCCGTATACGGACGAGCGCAGAAGTACTAGGGCTATATAGTAGCCCACTGTCAAACTCCTATGGCTAAGTGAAAGTGTTAAAGCAATATAGTCCGATTGCCTCGTTCGCTGCGCTATCACCTCCTTAACGGACCAAGACGTTGGATCAAGTGTGTATATGCCTTTCTGCGAACACCCCCACATTAAATGCGTGGGGCGGAAGCCGAAGACTGCAAACTTTTAGGTTATATACATATATACATAAATGGCCGCACAAGAGGCATCACAGTACTTTCGGGCAAAAGTATAAATACAGCCTTGATAATTCAATAAACATTGTTTCTACAGTGAGAGTACATGTTACTAGAACATAATATTATTCGAGCACTGCGCCTCTATCAAACGAGCGCCTTCAAGAACTTCTTCAAAGTAGTGCTCGGCAGCCACTCGGCCTACGACCGAACCCTGTGTCGCAACAGTGGTGGCCTCCATCTCCGCCCAGTATGTCTTAACATGGGCAAAGGCCATCTGTGCACCCTCTATGCACGCCGATCTCTTTACAACGTTGATGCGTGGCACAACACCAAGGAATAGTTGCACTAAACTAAAGTAGCTATTCGGCCTTGGCCCTCCCGGCCACAGATGATCTACAATGGACCTCATGGCATGTCCGGACAACCTATGGAGCTCGGCCCACTCGGCCATTCGCTCATTCAACAGCAGCGGACAGACTGGAGCATGAAACTGTGACCAGAATAGCTTCTCCACTTCATGATCTTTCTGATCCTTGAAGTACTCGGCCGCATCAGCAGCACTTGCAGCCAAATCCACATAGGCGTTCGCAGAACTCCATAGTCGGTCAAGAGGAGCATACTTTGGATCTCCGAATTTAGTCCGCAACAAGAATGGCTTCCCAGACACGATATCTGCAGCTTGATGCAGCTCCTCCTTCGTCGCTATACTTTTGGAATAGGCTTCCTTGGCAGCTACCATGGCCTTCTCCAGGTCCGTCGCCCTCGCTCGGCTTTCTTCTTCAAGAAGCAGGTAACGGTCAGCGGCATCTTTTAATTCTACAACCATTTTGGCTATTCTTTCCTTGCTCTCGCAATGCGCGGCTTGTTCGGCCCTTAACTCTTCGGCCGCCTTTAGAGCGGCCGCATTGCTACTCCTTGCTTGCTCCTTGGCTTGTGCCAACTCCACCCGAAGGGTCTCCACGGTGGCAGCTCCATCTGCAGTCACAACATATTAAAGATACTGGCATCATGCTCCTCTTATTATGCGACGATCACCAGAGAAATCACTCACCTTGTGCCTCGTCAAGCCGCTCGTTGACAACAACGATATCGGCATCGGCCGCATCAAGTTGCCGCTTGAGCTCGGTAAACCCATTAGTTCGGCTAGCCACCGTAGCATCAGCCACCTGCACATAACGGCAGTCGGGTTATTACCCGGGAGTATGATCCTCGGGTTGCCGCCGTTTTCGACGACAACCAGAGTCTCAGGGGCTACTATCTGCATAGGGCACACCTAACGTGTGCGGTATTATCAAAAACATACACTATTTCACGTACCTCAAAGCCCTTCGGCAGACTCATAAAGGCTTCATGAAAACCGCTTTCAGCGGATGAAATCCTTTCAACTACGGTACCCATTAGCGTACGATGCGCTTCCGAGATGGCCGCTTGCCCCATAATATCCTTCAGCGCGTCCGACCACACACTGTACGGTTCCGTACCCTTGCTGCCGCTCTCCTTAGAAGCCGGATACTGGGGATTCCGGGTAGCCAAAGGGTTATCCTCTGGCCTTGGCGGATCCGGAGATATCCTCCGCGCTGACACTTCAGGGTCGCCCGCCTCTGGAGGCGGGGTGTCAGGGGGAGGTGTTTCGCTCTCCATCATATCCGGAATGAGATCCCCCAAAGACGAACTTTGTCGAGAAGGGCTACGATCCGGACTAAAATTTATAAGCATAGGTTATGGTCTTCGGAAGTAAGGTAGGATATTTTCACTATTAAGTACTTTTCGATTACTTAAAGCTCGGTAGAGGGCTGATCCCCGCGCGGACATTGTGCGGTGAGAATACCCTCCGAGGCCGGACCCTCTGGCGAAGATTTCTTCTCCTGTTTCGAAACCTTGGTTTCTGGATCTTCAGAAGTAGTCCTCTTCCTTCCCCGGGGAGAGAGAATGTCAGATTCTTCCCTCGGGTTATCCCCCCTCATGGAGGCGCTCATTCCCCCAGTTGGAATGAATAGCGAGTGAGGCCCGCTTTCACCATCTTTAATCCCCCTTCATCTTCCTTTGAGGGCACTAGATAAGGCACCAGCTCGAGCATTTTGTCCAGTACTAGATTGTCCAAACCCTCAGGAAGGGGGGCCGAACACCTGATCATCTTCGCCTTTGTTATCCAGTCCTGGTCAAAGATCGACTCTTTAGAATGATGTCATCATAAATAAAAGGACGGCGGGTTCGGTCATGGGATTACTTACTTGGGTAGCAGGGCGGTTGCAGCTCAAACCCACATCCTTAGAGGTGTCTGGACACTTTACTTGGGGTCCGAAGAATGATTTATACATCTCTTCGAGCGTCATGCCGAGGAAATGTTGAATAGCTCGCGGTCCTTCCGGGTTGAATTCCCACATACGGAGGGGCCGGCGTTTGCAAGGCTGGACTCGACGAACTAGCATAACTTGCATTACCATAACCAGACTGAAATCTCTCTCAAAGAGATCTCGGATACGGCTCTACAGTATTGGCACGTCCTTTGCTGGACCCCAGCTCAGCCCCCTGCTGATCCATGACATCAGTTGTGGTCGGGGGCCCGAGCGAAAGGTGGGGGTGGCTACCCACTTGGCACTTTGGGGAGCTGTGATGTAAAACCACTCCCGCTGCCACAATCTGGACACCTCTAGGAAGGAACCCTCTGGCCATGGAGCATCAGCGAGTTTGCTTATTAAAGCACCTTCACACTCTGCGGGCCGCCCCTTGATCATCCTCGACTTCACATCGAAGGTCTTGAGCCACAGGCCGAAGTGAGGGGTAATGCGGAGGAAGGCCTCACATACGACAATAAATGACGAGATGTTAAGAAGGGAGTCCGGGGCCAGATCATGGAAATCCATCCCATAATAGAACATAAGACCCCTGACAAAGGGATCCAGAGCGAGGCCTAGTCCTCGGAGGAAGTGGGAGATGAACATGACACTCTCGGTGGGTTCGGGAGTACGGACGACCTGCCCTCAGGCAGGCAGCCTATGCGAAATTTCGGCGGTCAGATATCTGGTCTCTCTCAGCTTCTTGATTTCCTCCTCTATTACGGAGGAGGGCATCTACTGACCTTGAAGGTTGGATCCAGACATAGTTGAAGGTCCAAAGTGCCTGACTTGAGCTTTGGGTGTTAGAACTCGAGGCGGAGGAAGGATTTGATTGAGCACGAGAGGGAAAAAGAAAAGGCCTTTTCCTCTTTATAAAGAGGGTGAATATCAAGCATCCTCCTCATGGCCGTTCTGGACTTACCTAAGATCTAGGCATCATACCAACAAGCACGGTTGAGTTACCCACGTCTGTATTCATGAGAATCCTGTGATAAGGGGAACACGATCTCTGCTTTGACAATACGTGTCAAGAAAACCGCCTCGCGATATGTGCGGTGCTGGTTGAGAAAAACGGTTCGAATAATGACCGGGCCGTGGCGTGATGTCATGCTGTCAAAACGTGTCAGCAGATTAGATTTGTGGAAATATTATTCTTTCTACAATGGTATGTGGAACTTATTTTTCAGGGTCGGACACTATTCTTGTGTTCAAACTCTTCCATGGAGTATTCGGAGGAGGAACCCGCCTTGCAATGCCGAAGAAAATATTGCGCGCCGGACTCATCGTCATTGAAGCCTGGTTCAGGGGCTACTAAGGGAGTCCTGTATTAGGGGGTCTCCAGACAGCCGGGCTATATCCTTGGGCCGGACTGTTGGACTATGAAGATACAAGATTGAAGACTTCGTCCCGTGTCCGGATGGGACTCTACTTGGCGTGGAAGGAAAGCTAGAAAATACAGATATGTATATCTCCTCCCTTGTAACCGACCTTGTGTCACCCTAGCCCCCTCCGGTGTCTATATAAACTGGAGGGTTTTAGTCCGTAGGACAACATACAATCATACCATAGGCTAGCTTCTAGGGTTTAGCCTCAACGATCTCGTGGTAGATCAACTCTTGTAATACTCATATCATCAAGAACAATCAAGCAAGACGTAGGGTATTACCTCCATCAAGAGGGCCCGAACCTGGGTAAACATCGTGTCTCCTGCCTCCTGTTACCATCTGCCTTAGACGCACAGTTTGGGACCCCCTACCCGAGATCCGCCGGTTTTGACACCGAGAAACATGCTGAAGCCCAACTGCTTGGGAAGCTCAAACCCAAGATTCCAGATCATGATGACAGTCATCCAGTGGCAGAAGACATGAACATCAAGAAGGATGCAAGTCTTAGACTTTGGAGACAATCTGATCCATATGTTGTAAGGAGAAGGACTGATGTGGACTATAGGTCCCATACCAAAGAGCAGCAGGATTTCTATGAGACCATCTTGCTTGACAAGAAGCCAATTGTTTGTGATATGAAATGGGCAAATTGGGAATATTGATGATAATGAAGACCATTTTCCGGGAGTGCATGACCGTTTCAGGTCATGTGGAGTGGACGAGTTTGTGGGTAAGAAGTTGACCAAATGGACTGATGAACTCATCATGCAATTCTACTCCATAGCACACTTCCATCCTGATGGTAGAATTGTTTGGATGTCTGAGGGTACAAGGTATAAATCAAAAGTTGCTGAGTGGGCAAAATTGATCAATGCCCCTGAAGAGCATGAGGATGACTTGGATGTCTATGCCAAGAAGAAGAAAGACCATAATTCAATGGCCAACATGTACAAGGAGATTCCTGACAAAGCCCTCGAAACTCATAAGCTAGGCTCTGTTCATTATCTGTTATCTGGTTTGGCCACAATTAACACCATATTGAGGCATACCTTGTTACCCAAATCTGGAGATCACTAGATGATCAGAGGCCATTCCATCAACTTCCTGCAATTGTTTGATGTGCCCCAAAAAAATTCAAATTCATGAGCCTGATTGTGGAAACAATCAAGAGGACAGCTGCAGATCAGAAGACATCATGTGGGTATGCTCCACATATTCAAATGCTCATCAACTCCAACATGGGCAGAAACACCTACTTGCTAGATAAGGAGCATCTACCCTTGAGACCTGATTTTGAGGGCAACACTGTTGACATGACTAAAGAAGATCCTACATCTACATAGGCACAAGCTAAAGCTGAGAAAGCTACAAAGATGCCAAGTGCTGAAGAGGCATCTCAAGTGTTTCTCAAGACCAAACAAGATCAACTTGCATATCTAATTCAAGCAACCTTAAGGATTGAGAAGGACTTGGAAACCCTGACTCGGCACCAAGAGAGCCTGAAAAGGATCATTGAAACTAAGTTCTATGATCTTGATCTAAAAGTGACAAAGATGCAGACAACAGTTGAGCAGCTCCAGGAAGAAGCTGAGTAGAGGAAAGGGCGGGCTACCATAAATGCCTTTCAGAGAGTGCCAAGAGGTCAGAGATCTGCTGAAGTGCCAGTGATTGACACTAGAGCTACTACATTATCACTTGCAGCCACAGCATTAGCGCCACCTCCAGTTGCCACTCCACCAGCTCCAGCAACTTCCACAGATGCATTCATCCTTAGAGTCCTCTCAATACCACCTCCGAAGATCAACCCTAGAGAGATGCATAGCACTATGCATTTTCAAACTTTTTGGTAACTTGTTTCCAAAGGGGGGAAATGTATAGATCATAGGCTTCGAGAGAGAGTGTTTTTGCTTCTTTTATCTCTTTTGCTATTTGGATTGATACTTTTGTGTGCTTGCTTGATACTTTATGTCTATGTGTGTGAGATACTCATTTGATCATGTGGTTGATCATATCATACGTTAATACTTATGCTTGAATGATGTTATCTTTTATATCTCTTATTTATTCTATATGATCATTCACTTTGCCTTGGTGATGAGTGTATGTTTTTACTTTCTATCATTTTGAGTGATCCACCAAGATGTATGTGACATGGAAGAGCAACCCATGATCCTAATCGATTGTGCATTTGCATTCAAAAGAAAATTTTAAATAATGCACAAATTTAGGGGGAGCTCTTACTTAACACATACTTCTCAAAGCGATGATGCATTTCAATCTTATTATCATTTGTCGAAGCTTTTATCTATATGTTGTCATCAATTACCAAAAAGGGGGAGATTCAAAGTGCAACTATACCTGCGTGGTTTTGGTAATTCCTAACAACATATAGCTCATTGAACTAATGCTCTTTCAAGATGATCATTTCAAAAAGTTCAATGATTGGCATGGCATGGACTAGGAATGTGGACCCCTCAAAATGCTAAGGGCACATATTGGCTCCAGCTCAAGACTCTACATTTTTATTTTTAGTGATCCAAGATCACATTTAGTCCATAGAAAAGTCAATACTAATAAGAGGGGATGAGGTGTTGCTTAAGGGCTTGCTTGATCAAAATGCTTAGTGATCTGCTCCAAAAGCCCTCAACCACTTTCTCATATCCACATATGTCCCAAACCAAAAGTCAAACTCATCCCCACCGATTTGATCTATCCGGCGCCACCGAGTTCATTTGACATAGCCATAGACAGAATCCCTAATCAGTTCGGTCTCACCAATAGGGATCTCGGTCCCACTGAGATGGGATTGCAAACTCTCTGTTTCCCTTCGTAACGTTTCGGTCTAACTGAGATGAGCGATCGGTCCCACTGTGTTCGCAATGCAAACTCTTTGTGTCCCTTTCGTAACATTTTGGTCTCACCGAAATGAGCGATTCTGTCCCACCGAGTTTTCCTGACCAACTCTCTGTTTGCGTATTACAGAATCGGTCCCACCGAGTTTATGTGATCGGTCTCACTAAGATTATGTTATGCCCTAACCCTAATGAAATCGGTCCCACCGAGTTGACATTTTGGTCCCACCGAAAATCCTAACGTTCAGATTTTGAACTAAATCGGCTGACCGAGTTTTATGATTCGGTCCCACCGAGTTTGGTAAATTGTGTGTAATGGTTAGATTTTGTGTGGAGGCTATATATACCCCTCCATCCACTCTTCATTCATGGAGAGAGCCATTCGAATGTGCCTACACTTCCAGCATACATTTTCTTAGAGAGAACCACCTACTCATGTGTTGAGACTAAGATATTCCATTCCAATGACAAGAATCTTGATCTCTAGCCTTCCCCAAGTTGCTTTCCACTCAAATCATCTTCCCACCAAATCCAAATCTGTGAGAGAGAGTTGAGTGTTGGGGAGACTATCATTTGAAGCACAAGAGCAAGGAGTTCATCATCAACACACCATCTATTACCTTTTGGAGAGTGGTGTCTCCTAGATTGGTTAGGTGTCACTTGGGAGCACTACACAAAAAATTCACTTCCGTGATGATACGTGTTTGTCACAGTAGGTCACGTTTTCTGTCATGCATGTACATCCATGACAAATTTATGACAGAATCAAGATACTCATACCTGTGCTATCGTAGAAGTGTTCCATGACATTACCAAAATTATCATCACGGAAGTGTCCACTTCCATGATGATAAATCGCGCGTCACAGAAGTGCTTTCGTCAAGGGTGACCGAAACGTGGCATCCACCGTAACGGAACGCCGTTAAGCTAGTGGGTCCGGTTTTGGATCCGATAACCCGTTAACAGCCCGAACCAATGGGGATTTTCCATGTGTAAAATCATCATTGGCTATAGGAAACACATGTCATCTCCGTGTTGGCACATGTGTCACTCATCCAAATGGGCGAGATGCGCCTATGATATGTTAACAAGTGGACCGGCCCAAAAGTGGCCCATAAAGTATAAATCGGCTGGCCCAACTGAAGGCCCACAAGATTTTGCACACCATAATGGGCCGGCCCAACTAAAGGCCCACAAGATTTTGCGGGCCATAATGGGCCATCCCGGCTAAAGGCCCACAAGATTTTTGCGGGCCATCATGGGCCGGCCCAGGTGAAGGCCCACAAGATTTTTGTGGACCATAATGGGCCGGCCCAGCTAAAGGCCCACGAGATTTCGCCAACATTAATGGGCCGGCCCAGTTGTCGGCCCACAAGATTTTGAGGACCCTAGTTGACCGACCCATTACCTGGCAGCCATGTTTTGGGCCAAATGCCGGCCCATATTTGATCCGATGCATTAATGGCCTGCCACGTTCCGAACCTAATAATGGCCCATATGAGATCCGTCCCATTAAAGGCCTACCACGTTCTAGGCCAAATTACGGCCCATATCAGGTCCGGCCCTTTAAGAGGCTTTGAGCTAAATTATGGCCCATATCAGGTTCGGCCCGTCAACTGGACGCTATGCTTTTGGGCCTACTTGCTAAAGGCCCATTTAGTAATTCGGCCTAATATTAGTTTCGGCCTATTAAGGGCTCGTTTAACATTTCGGCCCTATATTAATTTTGGCCTGTTAAAAGCCCGTCATATAGTTGGGCCTAACTACGGACTGGTTTGCATCCGGCCTGCTCGCATCCAATAATCTGATTGGGCCAAACAAGGACCGAGACAATTTTGGCCTGTTATAGGCCCATGATTTGATTGGCACATTCATGGGTCGTGGTCTATTTCGTCCTGCTGCGGGCCCGTGAGCAGTTCGGCATGTTTCAGGTCCAACCTACTTTTTAGCCTCCTAAAGGCCCATTGATTTTTCTTGGGAAAATAGGGTTGGCTGTATACTCGGCCTATTAAAGGCCCGAATCTATTAGTGGGCCAGTTTACATTTAGGCCTGTTAAAAGACCAAGATGACAGGGCCCATTATGCGGATCATACATGGTGATTTGCATGACGGCCCGATTATGCACCATAATTTTACGGTTAGGACATTTTACTGCGAAGACAAGATATATATACGGTAAAATAACTGTAGCATCGTGAATAAGAAAAAAAACCTAGACTATACAATAAAGAAATTAAGGCATATTACATCCACTGGGCATCAAAGTTCGCCACTATGATAATAAAGCACAAGCAGACAGCAGATTACATACACTGGGCATCAAAGATCGCCACCAGTGCAACTAAACACGCCGACAAAATAATATACAAAACTGATTGCACTACTATAGAGTTCAAGAAAGGTTAGCCCTGCTCGGGAGCTGCAGCGCAAGCAGCCGAGCAAGCTGGTGAGACTGCACTTATTTGACACTTATATCCTCCTCACTCTGAAAGATAAATAAGCAGGCAGATGACACGTTTTGCAAACTTATATCCTCCTCACTCTGAAAGAATGCACTTATTTGACACTTATTTTGCACATTTCTTACTCACGAATAAAGTGACAGAGTTTAAAATAGCATTAACATAATATGGTATTGTTCAGGTCAAGACATGGCAGGAAATAATATTGCAAAGGAGTTGGCAGCTTCACGACACCACTGGATTATAGATCAAGAACTCATAAGTATCAATGGTTACTGTGTTGTCAATTTATCCCATTTTAGATTGGCAAAATAAGATCACTTGCTCTGTCTAGTTTAATTTACATGGTATGAAGAAGGAACTTGGTTGTACAACTGAAAACTTAAAGTGAGAAGGACAAACTTTTGTTTATGAACGGGAGTACATAATAAACTTTAAACATGCAATTTGATGCAAACACCAAAAATAAACAGTTGTTGCAGTCATGCCTAACCAAATATACAGAGCAAAGATTGAAGGCTTGAGAAGGACAAACTTACATTATTGGTGAAGGCAGGCTCTATAAAGCCCTTGTCCATGCTGATGGGGGGGAATTCAAGAAGTTTACCACAGAATCTTCTTCATAAGCATTGCCTTTATTCTACATTTTGTTAATAGTAAATATAGATGTGACAATATAAGAAAAATGGAGAATATTTAAGATAAGATTGTCGGCGTTCTAGGAACGGGGGTCCCCAGACTTGCCTGCCTACGGCCTGCGGCGTGGCTCAAAAGGGGGCCCAGCACGGCCCATCTTCACCAACACAAACCCAAGACCCTCGCGAGGGGCCAAGCCTCGCGGGGCGGATGACACGGAGCTTCCTCGGGAACGTCCTTGCCAGGCTGGCTCACGAGGAGGCAGAGAGACCAAGGCGGGGTACCTCACGAGGTGCCCGTGATGCAAGCCATGACGACCGAGGGCGCCAGGCGGGTGCCAGCCTGCGCAGTGTCCTCCTTTCCTCTTTGGTGCAAGGGGGGCAAGCGTAGTCGCGGAGTACCGAGGCATCAGGCAAAGGTTGCCATTTCGGTGCAACGAGACCAAGACCAGGAGGACTACGAGACGGAGGTCACCGTGGAGCCCAAGACGGCGTCATCACCAGAGCTTTGCGCAGGCGAAGACTACTTTTGTCAGGATAGCTAGTACTAGTTGTCCCCTTTCGAATTAGCCCGCCATTGTTGGCTCCCTTCCCGCTCGATATTTGGGAAGAGGACCAGGGCCTCTATAAATAGGACCAGCCACCCACATCGAAAGGGAGACGACCACACGAACACAAGGAGAGAGGAACCGAGGGCAAAAAGGCGAGAGAAAGAGAGAGAGAGAGAGAGAGAGAGAGAGAGAGAGAGAGAGAGAGAGAGAGAGAGAGAGAGAGAGAGAGAGAGAGAGAGAGAGAGAAGGGCGACTGAGCTCCTCCCAGCAGTCCATTGCCCCAGCCAAGAACAGACCCTCGCGAGGCTGTTCTCCCTTGTATTGTTCATCATCATCAGCCCAAGGGGCAATCCACCACACCACACACTGGAGTAGGGTATTACACCACAACGGTGGCCCGAACCAGTATAAACCCTGTGTCTCTTGTGTTGTTCTTTCCTTAGTTTAGATCCTAGCAAGGCGGAGGGGTGCAGGTAGGTAGGAGACGAAAGTTCCGCGCACACCCCAGTGTTCGAACCTCAAGGGTCTGCCGGAACCCGAAATCCGACATTTGGCGCGCCAGGTAGGTGTGCGCCGGGATTCGTCTTCCACCACCCCGTTCTCCTCCGACCATCACGCCCATGTCTGACGCTCGTCGGGCCCGCACCGAGCGCCGGGCCGTGCTCGCTTCCCGCGTCGCCCAGACGGCCCCTGTTGGCAGGCGCCCTCGCTGTTCCTCGTCACCTGCCGTCAACACCACCACCGGCCCGGCGGGGGACGAGCGGCAAGCATCGTCCCAGCATCCGTCCGTGCGGCAAGACGGCCGCACCGCAACTCCCTCGCTCACCCCAGCTGGTTCTTCGTCCCGCGCGCTCCGTGCGCCCATGGAGGCTCGAGCTGCACTCATCGCGGCAAACGAGCTCCTGCGCTACCGCCCCGTCGACGACGTCTACGAAGAATTGCTCGACCGCGTCGCCGAGCTTGTCCGCGCCGCAGGGGGCTCTCCTGCACCGTCCGTTCCGCTGCACCGCACTCCGCCCCGCGCGGGCAATGAAGCTCCGGTGGCGCCCCGACCGCCTCCTCCTCAGGAAGGCGCCATGGATCCAAGGCGCGTGGCCCCTGGGCGGAACCCGCTCCGACAGGCGCCAGCTCAGCAGGAGCAGAGCTGTCAAGAAGTCCCTCGCCCGCAAGAAGCTGCCCGGGCGCTCCCTGCTCCAGCACGTCGCGACCATGCTCTTGCTCCCGCGCGTCAAGACCCCGCGCTGCACCCAGCTGCAGCGTGTGGGACATGCAAGACCAAGCTCCCCGTCATCCAAGGCCTCCCGTGGCCACAACAGGCTGTCGCGCCTTCACCACCGAGCTACGAAGCATCGCGTGGCCCGGCAAGTTCAAGCCAGACTTGCCTCCTCGCTACGACGGCACGGCTGACCCTGTGGAGTTCCTCCAGCTCTACGAGCAAGGCATCGAAGCTGCCAACAGAGACGAGAAGGTCATAGTGAACTGGTTCCCCATGGCACTCAAGGACGGGGCCCGCACCTGGCTCCTGAACCTGGCTCCAGGCACAATCTCCTCCTGGGACGAGATGCGCATCCGCTTCATCGCCAACTTCCAAGGCACTCGCGACCGGCCACCCACCGTAAGCGACATGCGCCGCATCAAGCAACAGCCCGGGGAGACCCTGCAGAAGTACATCGAGCGCTTCAACAACGCGTGCCTCAAGATTCCCAAGGTGACCGAGGAGGCCATCATCTCGCCCTTCTTCGACAGCGTGCGCGACGTCAAGATGAAGGAGGAGATGGCGATGCAGGAGGACCTGCGCACCTCCTTGGAGATGTTCAACCTAGCAACCAAGTGCGCCAGGGCCGAGGAAGGGCGTCTCTCCCTCCTCGAGCTGCCTGCCGCAGACCCAGAAGAGAAGAAGCCCAAGACCAAGGATGTGAAGTGCAAGGGGGCTGCCGTGCTCGTGGCAGAACTAGACACCAAGCGAGGCAGGGATCAGCCCGAACCTTCCAAGGGCGGCCGGTACTGTGTGTGATGAGCTCACCTCTGTGACCTCCACTGCTGCTCCCTGCATCCGGCCTGGGACTGGCCCTTCCTTCCCCGTGCACTTCCGGCTGCTGCTGTTGTTGCAACGTCCCTGAGCATGAGCACTCTGCTTTGTCTTCTGCCTCTTGCCGAGTTCGGGTGACCCCTGCTCAAGCCGCCAAGACCGCAGTCAAATGTCCGTGTACAACTACGCAAATACACAAGTCTTCCTGAGCTCACTTGGACGCAAAGTACCACAATGCCAGAAGACCTCGGATTCATCAAGTTCCCACGACGACTTAAGTGTACCCTCCGGATCGCCAAGTTCCACTACCGTCGCCAAAACCCGAGACGAAGTACCCCGACGGTTTGTCAAGACCGGCAAGTCACAAGATTGTCCTGGATATCGTCAAGTACCAAGACGACCCTCGAAGAGTTCGGATTCGACAAGTTCTCTTTGGAACGGGAACCACTACTGCCGTCTTCGGAATCGCTAAGTACCTTGACGCCCGATGTATAGAACAACTACTGTCATCAACGACTTGGGTAGCAGAAATGCCAAGTACCCCTTCGAGTTGACGAGACCGGCAAGTTCTAAGACCCCAAGTACCTCTTCGAAACGACCGAGTACCACTATCGTGGACCCTCGAAGACCCCATGGACGTCAAATTACTCGTTGTGACCCCGAACACCTACGAAGTGTGTACAACTATGAAGCGAGAACGCCTACTTCCCTCTATGAACTTGATCCATTCCGATAATGCACGCTTCGAAAGGTGGGAACCCGGTTACCGAGATCACCCCACCATCTCTTGCACATTCCGCTCATCTCTCATTTGACCGTTTGCACCGGCATGTCAATCGAGTTACCGGAACCGGAATGTTGCCGTGGCACCATTTCCGTTGTCGTTGCCGTGGCACCCCTTTAATTTCCGCCACGATGACAAATGCTTCCTAGTATGCTCATGTCAACTTTTAATAAAAATTGCATAAAACTTGCACATGTCATCCGCATCATGTTAACAACATCAAGAATGATTTAAAATGTTGTTTGCATTAAATTGCTAAATGCACATGAGGATTTTCTGGACTTGTTGCTTGTTGTTCCGGCCTCATTTAAACTTGCCTAGATAGGTAGTTTTACTATGCTTCACCTCTTGCCATGTTAACCAACATTTAATATTGTTGAGTACCTAACCGGGAGTGAACTAAATAATTGATTTGTTGTTTCATCAATATGCAAATCGTTGCATATTGAGCTCCACTTAACTTGTAGTTTTGCTTACGCACTTTGCCATGCCATGCCTCATTGAACCGGACATGCATCATACTTGGTTGTGCATCATGCCATGATTATGTGATGGTTGTTTACTATGTTGTCTGCTTCTTTCCGGTGTGCTTCTTCGGGTTGGTTCCATTAACGTCGCATTTGTGAGGATTCATTCGACTACGTCCATTTGTCTTCTTCATGGACTCGTTCTTCTTCCTTGTGGGATCTCAGGCAAGATGATCAGACCCTCAAAATCACTTCTATCTTTGCTTTCTAGTTGCTCGATCTATTGCTATGCCGCGATACCTACCACTTGCTATATCATGCCTCCCATATTGCCATGTCAAGCCGCTAACCCTCCTTTCCTAGCAAACCGTTGTTTGGCTATGTTACCACTTTGCTCAGCCCCTCTTATAGCATTGTTAGTTGCAGGTGAAGATGTAGTTTGTTCCTTGTTGGAACATGGATATGTTGGGATATCACAATATCGCTTATTTAATTAATGCATCTATATACTTGGTAAAGGGTGGAAGGCTCGGCCTTATGCCTGGTGTTTTGTTCCACTCTTGCCACCCTAGTTTCCGTCATACAGGTGTTATGTTCCTTGATTTTGCATTCCTTACACGGTTGGGTGTTATGGGGACCCCTTGACAGTTCGCTTTGAATAAAACTCCTCCAGCAAGACCCAACCTTGGTTTTACCATTTGCCTCACCACCACCTACCCTTCCCTGGGTCGGCCAACCTGAGGGTCATCTTTATTTTAAGCCCCCCGGGCCAGTGCTTGTCTAAGTGTTGGTCCGAACCTAGTAGACTGCGGGGCCACCTCGGGGAAACTTGAGGTTTGGTTTTACTCGTAGGATGTCTCATCCAGTGTTGCCCTGATAAAGAGATATGTGCACCACCTATCGGGATGTCGGCGCAGTGGGTGGTCTTGCTGGTCTTGTTTTACCTTTGTCGAAATGTCTTGTAACCGGGATTCCGAGTCTGATCGGATCTTCCTGGGAGAAGGAATATCCTTCATTGACCATGAGAGCTTGTGATAGGCTATGTTGGGACGCCCCTGCAGGGTTTTGAACTTTCGAAAGTCGTGCACGCGGTTATGGGCAGATGGTAATTTGTTAATGTACGGTTGTAGAGAACTTGAAACTTAACTTCATTAAAATGCATCAACCGCGTGTGTAGCCGTGATGGTCTCTTCTCGGCGGAGTCCGGGAAGTGAACACGGTTCTTGTGTTATGCTTGAACGTAAGTAGTTTCAGGATCACTTCTAGTTCATGATCATTGCGTTGCTTCTCTTCTCGCTCTTATTTGCGTATGTTAGCCACCATATATGCTAGTGCTTGCTGCAGCTCCACCTTACTACCCTTTCCTACCTATAAGCTTAAATAGTCTTGATCTCGCGGGTGTGAGATTGCTGAGTCCTCGTGGCTCATAGATACTTCCAAACAGTTGCAGGTGCGGATGATGTCAGTGCAGGGGATGCGACCGAGCTCTAGTGGAGCTCGACGAAGATCGTATTTGTTGTGTTGTTTTGTTTCCGGTCAATCAGTTGAGGAGCCCAGTTGGGGCGATCGGGGATCTTTTGCATTAGGGGTTGTCTTTCTTTATTTGGTTCCGTAGTCGGACCTTGATTGTATTCTAGATGATGTAATGCTATATTGATGTATTGTGTGAAGTGGCGATTGTAAGCCAACTCTTTATCCCTCTCTTATTCAGTACATGGGATGTGTAAAGATTACCCCTCTTGCGACATGCCTACTATGCGGTTATGCCTAAGTCATGCTCCGACACGTGGGAGATATAGCCGCATCGTGGGTGTTACAAGTTGGTAATCAGAGCCTTTCCCGACTTAGGAGCCCCCCTGCTTGATCGGATCGCTAACGTTGTTGAGTCTAGTAAAATTGTTTTGAGTCTTATAGGATTATATATATCGGAGAGTAGGATTATTTTTACTCCTCGGTCCCTTCGTTGCTTTGGTGAGGCCTCCTGAGGTAGAGTTTTGACTCTTCTCTCCTCAAATTTTACTAAAAAAATTTAGCATCACGCGGGTATCTTGGAATTGTTCTGATGGTTTTGTCACGAGAACATTGTTCTTGGTGCCTCCTGACATTTAGGGGTTGTGGCAGTGTCCTGGGGAGTTGAGCTACAAGGTGTTGTTGTCACAATTTTATCGTTGCAGTTCTGGAATACATGAGTTCGCCGACATTGAAAATCTCTTTTATGCAGTTGTTGGTGAGATAACCTCGACGCCACCTAGTACTAGGGCGGGAGTTCGGGAGTATTACCATAACTCGTGTAACGGATGCTTTTCGAAGGTTGAGGTAAATGATTTCCGAAATTTTCTTGGTTATGTGTTGAGGGATGGATACAGCTGGATGTAGGATTTGCTAGTTTTGGGTGAGATATTATGCTTCCCCTGTATCCCCAACACCTGATTACATAACCAGATAGTTTCGAGAGTTTATATGTGGGAATTCAAGTAGCTCCTAGGATATCTTTCTGACAGATGCATGATATGAGATTGGGGTTCGACGTCTAGTGGTCCGCCTATCCACGGTTGGTTTTATAGTGGTCTCGTTGTGTATTAAAGAGTCATTGGCTATGCTGACTCGGGGACGCTTCGTATGTCATGTGCACTACCTTGTACATGATGGTGTTGTATGATCGAGCCCGTGTGGGCCCCACCATGAAAACTTCGGACGAAATCTCTATCATATGTTTGTTCCAGCTTTTTCTGCAAGCCAATCCTTTGTTTTGTTTTGAGTTGTGGTATTCGAGTTGCTTCAATGTCAAGTGTTGATTCCATACCTTCCCTAAGCGGTGTTCTCATATTTCTATGTGGATGCTAATCCGTCATGATCATCGAGATTGTCATGTCAATGCTTTTCAACCGGCGTGTTTCTCTTCAAGTGGATCCGATCATTTCAACATTCGCAAGATCAACTCTAAGTTCTCTCAACGGTGTTCGTTTCATCTGCTCCAAGTTGCCTTTGTTTTCCCGCCCTCCCACCCTTTTTCTTCAAGGGCTCAGATTTCTTAATAAAATATCCATTTTATTCATGTGAAGCCTCTTCGTTCTTTTCAGTCAATGTTCTTACCCGGTGGTTCTCATGAAGATGCTCCACAAGTTCATCATTCTTCGTTCTCTTTTCTTCTCCGATGGATTCAATACAAGCTTTGGTGTTGATCATATCCTTTTCCTCGTTTCAAATGTCTTCTCATGCTGATGCACCTCTTTATCATTCACCTCTCGCTATTCAATTGTTCCAGAGTACTGAAGTTATCTCAGAAGACTTGTGTCCATTATCAATCCACTCAAGCTTTTTTCGAGGTTGTTTTCTCATTCAAGCCATTTAAATCAACCGGCGCAATCTCCCTTTCAAGTAATCGTTCAACAGTGTTTCTTTTGAGTGGGCCCTAACCCACAGGTCTTTTCCCAGGATCTTACCTGACTCTCCTAATTTTCCCGGAGCTATCCTAAATTCTTTTCGAAGTTTGACGTAAGAATGAATTATCATCAGTCATTTGTATTGCTCCAAGATCTTTCAAATTCTTTTCATTGTTGGCTCAACCTCTTCGCTTTTCATTATTCTGAGTGCCTCAATAATTCATGGTGGTCTTTCCCATCGTCATTCTCTGCTTTTGAAGACTGAAGAAGAGTTTCTCTTAAATCTTATCTGTTCTCTTGAAGATTCATGGTTCTAGCTTGACGACATCCTCTCATAATTGTTTTTGGTTGTGAGAGTTCTTTTCACCCATCCGGAGTAATTAAAGATTCTTTTTAGTTTTATTCTCCGAAGGCCATCATTTCGGGATTATTCATTCTCAGCTTTCAGCTCTCGTTATCCAAATCTTACTGGTGCATCGTTCAAATATCCTCTAATCAGTTCATGATCCCTCCGTTCTCATGTATCTAAATTTCCCCAAGTATCTTTACTCATTTTCAATTATTACTGGTGATTCACCCCTTTTACTTCGTTCGTTTTTCAATTCTTATAGTGGTTTGCTCATGATTCTCTTCCATGGTTATCATATTTATTCATTCATTGTTTCAATCCTACCGGTGGTTCATTGAAGATTTTCCCAAGTTGGCGCTATATCTATCTTAATCCTTGTCAACGAAATAAGTAGTATGCCAAATCTGTTGTTTGCCATCAATCTAATTGGTGAAGGATGAGCATATTGTAATTCTTATTCTTGTTTCATCGAGTAAAATTCAATTCCTTATTCTGGAGATTCATCAAAATTCTTGATCTCATTTGTTCATCTTTCTTTCCGGACTGCCAAGTTTTCTCGGTTATGCCATGGCAAAGCTCCATCTAAATCATTGCAAGGCTTCACCTTATATTCTCAACTTCTCTTTCTTTTTATCATCATTTTGTTATCGGAGTGCTTCATGGAGGCTCTACATGATGGTTCATCAAGGATTTCATTCCTTCTCGAAGTGTTCATCGAGATTCTTTTTCAGAGGAGCTCAAGTATTCTTCATCTTTCATTTCAAAGTTAAATCCCTTCACCCTTATCTTTGAGGTGGTGTTATGTCATTGTTGATAATTTCCCTTCGTTTTTCATGTTTCACATGTTTTCAAGAGTGACATATCTAAATCCATCATTTTCTCCTCGTTCAAGTCATCTTTTCAACCAATCAACCTCACCATTGGAGTTATATTGCGTTATATTTCACCTAAAGCTTTCCCTAAGGATTGTTGCTATTTATGGTGCTTATAAATGACCCAAGTTCTTCATTTATCCTCCCAGCGAAATAAGTTTCTCGTCCCCTTGTTCATATCAATCGAATCTATTGTTTTCCGTTAGTGGCAGAATTTCACCTCATAGTGTTGAGCTGATTCCATAAGCCCACAACAAGCTTATTCTTACAATTGTTATTAATTTTCCAACAACTCCGTCTAATCCTCTATGGAAGGATGTTTTCAAACTCATTCGAGGTACACGATGTTGTTTTCTTGTTCGTTACTTTTAGGCTGTTCTATCTTTTGTTTTGGAGGCATTGTGATGTTGCACGCTTCGACCCATCATCCCATTTTTGTCAAAGATCATGTTCTTTCCTTTTGCTTATCCATTCAACCGGAGTGTCGTGTCCTTCATTGAAGTTCTCTCATCTTATCAAGTTTTGCCTCCCTTATCAACCAGAGTGCTGTCTGAAATATTTCTTATCCATTGTGCCATTCTTTCAATAGTTCCAGAGGCAGTGTGTTGTTGATCTCATCAAGTATCCTCTCATCTTTTCAAGTTCATGTTGTTTTCTTTCCATTTACAGTCGGAGTGCTGTCCAAATTATATCATTCTTTTTCCTTCTCTATCTTGTTTTAACCGGAGTGTTTTCGACTTTGTTCATCTTCGCTGTATTCTTTCTTTCAATTTGTTCAACCTCGCAAGGTTCTTTGGTTTCACTTATTTGTCAAAGAAGGAACTTAGTTTTACCTCTTCTCTTCCTCTTCCGTTTCCCTCCGGTGCCATCCTAGATCTCGGGACGAGATCCTCTCGTAGTGGTGGAGTGTTGTGACGCCCCAAGACGGGAGCTTTAGATGCCTTCCAGGGTTTCTGGGTTTCGTCGTGTGATTTGTTTGGTTCACTGCATTCATCATTGCATCATGTGCATTGCATCATGTCATCATGCCATCATGTCATTTCTTTTTCTTAACTCAACCAAATAAATCGTGTGGATCTTTGGTCCATTTAAATCGAGGGATATTCACAATGGTGATTTCTCTTTAGAACATATACTCCCGATATTATTAGGGAGCTATATTAAATATTCCTTTAATTTGGAATTTACCATAACACACGTGCAAAATATTTTCCACGTCTATTCCTCTTCGAGTTTGACCTTCAAACCTTGCCAATATCTCTCATCTCTTTTATCGAGGCTCCTCTGAAAAATCTCAGCCCATTTAGAGTCCTTCCGAATGGGTTTCAAAATTCAAACATGTTGAATTAAATTCAACATGTGCGAATCTTTTTCTCCAAAACTCCTCTTGTCATTTTATTTAAATTCCTCACATTTTTGTGAGTCCGAGAAAATACCCTTTGCCCAAGTCCCTTCTCTAACCTTTTTCTTTTATTTCCTTTTCTCTTTTTTTACTTTCTGTTATAAGAGAGAGAGTAGATGCCTTAGTCTAGTCCAGCTGGGCCTCCCAGCGGTCATCCCTCCCCGCAGTCGTTAGGCCCAGCGCCAGCCCATTTGCCCCTTTAGGCCCAGCCGGCCCCTGCCTTCTCAACCCTAGGCCAGCGAGGCCCAGCCGCAACCTCCCTCTCCTCTCGATCCCACTCCTCCTCGTTCCTTTCCACCGCCGCCACACATGCATCGCTCAGGAGAGGAGAGACCCGCAGCCTGATCCCCATCTCACTCGATCTCCCCCTCTCGCTCGCCACCTCCCGTTCCCTCGACCTTCTCCCGACCGCAACACGCCAGGAAGGCCACCTCAAACGAGAGTTGCGCCAAGCTTCTCTTCCTCGCGCCACCAGGCCGCCGTCCCGCGCTCTAGCTCCTCTGCCCCGAGCTCCAAGCGCCTCCCCATGATGCCCGAGGCCCCCCTGCTCCGGTGAGCCCTAGCTCCGCCGCCACCGAAGGTCGCCCGTTCGCCCGTCGTCTTGCTTCGCTGGAGGAGAGGACCAGCGCCACCCCCATGCCCTTCGCTCGTGCCAAGGCCTGCCATCACCGCCGATCGAGTTCCTCACGGGATCCGGTGACCTCCACCTCGAACACGCCAGCTCTGTCCCGTTCCTCGCCTTGTTGTTGCTGCTAGCCATGAGCTCACCTTTGTGACCTCCACTGCTGCTCCCTGTATCCGGCCTGGGACTGGCCCTTCCTTCCGCGTGCACTTCCGGCTGCTGCTGTTGTTGCAACGTCCCTGAGCATGAGCACTCTGCTTTGTCTTCTGCCTCTTGCCGAGTTCGGGTGGCCCCTGCTCAAGCCGCCAAGACCGCAGTCAAATGTCCGTGTACAACTACGCAAATACACAAGTCTTCCTGAGCTCACTTGGACGCAAAGTACCACGACGCTTGAAGACCTCGGATTCATCAAGTTCCCACGACGACTTAAGTGTACCCTCCGGATCGCCAAGTTCCACTACCGTTGCCAAAACCCGAGACGAAGTACCCCGACGGTTTGTCGAGACGGGCAAGTCACAAGATTGTCCTGGATATCGTCAAGTACCAAGACGACCCTCGAAGAGTTCGGATTCGACAAATTCTCTTTGGAACGGGAACCACTACTTCCACTACTGCTGTCTTCGGAATCGCTAAGTACCTTGACACCCGACGCATAGAACAACTACCGTCATCAACGACTGGGGTAGCAGAAATGCCAAGTACCCATTCGAGTTGACGAGACCGGCAAGTTTGAAGACCCCAAGTACCTCTTCGAAACTACCGAGTACCACTACCGTCGACCCTCGAAGACCCCATGGACGTCAACTTACTCGTTGTGACCCCGAACACCTACGGAGTGTGTACAACTACGAAGCGAGAACGCCTACTTCCCTCTACGAACTTGATCCGTTCCGATAATGCACGATTTGAAAGGTGGGAACCCAGTTACCGAGATCACCCCACCATCTCTTGCACATTCCGCTCATCTCTCATTTAACCGTTTGCACCGGCATCTCAATCGAGTTACCGGAACCGGAATGTTGCCGTGGCACCATTTCCGTTGTCGTTGCCGTGGCACCCCTTTCATTTCCGCCACGATGAAAAATGCTTCCTAATATGCTCATGTCAACTTTTAATAAAAAAATGCATAAAACTTCCACATGTCATCCGCATCATGTTAACAACATCAAGAATGGTTTAAATTGTTGTTTGCATTAAATTGCTAAATGCACATGAGGATTTTCCGGACTTGTTGCTTGTTGTTCCGGCCTCATTTAAACTTGCCTAGATAGATAATTTTACTATGCTTCACCTCTTGCCATGTTAAACAACATTTAATATTGTTGAGTACCTAACCTAGAGTGAACTAAATAATTAACGTGGTGTTTCATCAATATGCAACTCGTTGCATATTAAGCTCCACATAACTTGTAGTTTTGCTTGTGCACTTTCCCATGCCATGCCTCATTAAACCGGACATTCATCATACTTGGTTGTTCATCAAGACATGATTATGTGATGGTTGCTTACTATGTTGTTTGGTTCTTTCCGGTGTGCTTCTTCGGGTTGGTTTCGTTAACGTCGCGTTTGTGAGGATTCGTTCGACTATGTCTGTTTGTCTTCTTCATGGACTCGTTCTTCTTTCTTGCGGGTTTTCAGGCAAGATGATCAGACCCTCGAAATCACTTCTATCTTTCCTTGCTAGTTGCTCGATCTATTGCTATGCCGCGATACCTAACACTTGCTATATCATGCCTCCCGTCAAGCCGCTAATCCTCTTTTCCTAGAAAACCGTTGTTTGGCTATGTTACCGCTTTGCTTAGCCCCTCTTATAGCGTTGTTAGTTGCAGGTGAAGATGTAGTTTGTTCCTTGTTGGAACATGGATATGTTGGGATATCACAATATCTTTTATTTAATTAATGCATATGTATACTTGGTAAAGGGTGGAAGGCTCAGCCTTATGCCGGGTGTTTTGTTCCACTCTTGCCGCCCTAGTTTCCGTCATACCGGTGTTATGTTCCTTGATTTTGTGTTCCTTACACGGTTGGGTGTTACGGTGACCCCTTGACAGGTCGCTTTGAATAAAACTCCTCCAGCAAGGCCCAACCTTGGTTTTACCATTTGCCTCACCACCACCTACCCTTCCCTCGGGTTGGCCAACCCGAGGGTCATCTTTATTTTAAGCCCCCCCCCCCCGGGCCAGTGCTTGTCTAAGTGTTGGTCCAAACCGAGTAGACTGCGGGGCCACCTCGGGGAAACTTGAGGTTTGGGTTTACTCGTAGGATGTCTCATTCGGTGTTGCCCTGAGAACGAGATATGTGCACCTCCTATCGGGATGTCGGCGCATCGGGCGGTCTTGCTGGTCTTGTTTTACCTTTGTCAAAATGTCTTGTAACCGGGATTCCGAGTCCGATCTGGTCTTCCTGGGAGAAGGAATATCCTTCGTTGACCGTGAGAGCTTGTGATGGGCTAAGTTGGGACATCCCTGCAGGGTTTTGAACTTTCGAAAGTCGTGCCCGTGGTTATGGGCAGATGGGAATTTGTTAATGTCTGGTTGTAGAGAACTTGAAACTTAACTTAATTAAAATGCATCAACCACGTGTGTAGCCATGATGGTCTCTTCTCGGCGGAGTCCGGGAAGTGAACACGGTTCTTGTGTTATGCTTGAACGTAAGTAGTTTCAGGATCACTTCTTGATCTGTTCTAGTTCATGACCGTTGTGTTGCTTTTCTTCTCGCTCTTATTTGCGTATGTTAGCCACCATATATGCCTAGTGCTTGCTGCAACTCCACCTTACTAACCTTTCCTACCCATAAGCTTAAATAGTCTTGATCTCGCGGGTGTGAGATTGCTGAGTCCTCGTGGCTCATAGATACTTCCAAACAGTTGCAGGTGCCGATGATGTCAGTGCAGGGGACGTGACCGATCTCTAGTGGAGCTCGACGAAGATCGTGTTTGTTGTGTTGTTTCGTTTCCAGTCGATCAGTAGAGGAGCCCAGTTGGGGCGATCAGGGATCTTTTGCATTAGGGGTTGTCTTCCTTTATTTGGTTCCGTAGTCGGACCTTGATTGTATTCTGGATGATGTAATGCTATATTTATGTATTGTGTGAAGTGGAGATTGTAAGCCAACTCTTTATCCCTTTCTTATTCAGTACATGGGATGTGTAAAGATTACCCCTCTTGCGACATGTAGGAGATATAGCCGCATCGTGGGTGTTCCGTGCGCCTCCGCCGCCCTACCGTACGTACCCTCCAACGTTGGCCAGTCCCTCCCTCTATTCCCCCACACATCATGTTATTCTCCGGCGACGTCAGCCCCAACATGCACCCGCTCCCGGACCAGTCAACCCTCGTACTCCCCTCCTCCTGCGACTCGACCGGCGCATCTTCAACGGCTCATGTTTGTTCTGTCCGAGGCCTCGCCATCGTCCTCCGCCTTGCGGCCTTGGTTCGCTCACCGTGCGTGGTGCGCCGCCCTCTTGCGTTGTCAACGTCGTCAACAACCGAGAGGAACAAGGAGATGACTGTACGTGGAGAGGATGATAGTAGGGACCCACCAGCGTCATGGCAGTACGCAAGCAAGTGCATCTATAGTACAAGCCCAAAATATGGTTCCTCCTAATGGTTGGACATCTAGGGCTCACGCCATTGTCAACGTAGTCAATAAACAAGGTAATTACACTACGAGCGGCTAACACCAGGGACCCAGCAAGTCCCGCAGTTTTTTTTGAGGAACAAGCAGTTGTTATTTATACTAGTTTTAGTGACGGATTAGGGTAACAACGGGGCTGTGCGGGGGCTGTGGCCCGTCTTGCTAGGGTTTTATTTATGTTTAGCACATCATGAGCGAAGTTGTGTTTTTTTCTTGCTGAAAATGGCAGCCCGGTTCTATTTTTTTTAAAAGAAATACCCAAACAAGGCCTACTTGCTTTATCGGCCCTGCTGGGCTACAAATCTTTCAAGACGAGGAGAGTTTCATTCAGTTTGCCCAGAAATGGGATGTGCATTTTTAAAACACATCAAACCGGGAATTAGTTTCAAATTTTTTTCATTACAAGATCTTAAATTCCATTGATTTTTATGCATGGACAATTATTTGGATTTTATATTTATATAAATTATTTTTCAAAATAGTTTGAATGTGAATCGATATTTCTGGATTAAAAACAGTTGACCGCACCGAAATATGCAAAATTTCGTATACTTTTTAACCGTGGCCACAATATGGGGTGTAATGCTAACAAAAAGAAGATGGGCTCCAAAAAAATTCTTAAGAATTAGCAAATGGGATGTACATTATTAAAAATAATGGCAGATGGGTTGTATGTTGTTTTCCATAGATTCGAGGCTTACTTGTGCGCCTACTACAGGTTGACGCGTATGCTTTCATAAAAAAAAGGTTGACGCACACACAACGCCCTGTCAACTTAGTCAACACTCGTGAGCAGTGACTATTGGATGTCCATCCAACGACTGTTGTGCTTCTTCAATCTCTGCTCTTCATCCTCCAGCCGCTCAAACAAGCGCCGACGGGACTGCCTGCTCCCTCCTCCCATGGTCGGCTATACTACCGCGTAGGCCTCATGGCCCCACCATACTCCCATCGCTGGCCTAGCCATCCCTCTACTCACCCACACATGCTGTTATTCTCCGGCGATGGCAGACGAACTAGTAAACCCTCGTACTCCTCCGTGTGGGAAACAAGTGCCGAGTATTCCCTGGCTCCGTGTCGTTCCCTTCCTAGGCCTCGCCGTCCTCCACCGCCCTGGTGCTCTCGGCGCGGCCTAGTCAACGTGGTCAATGAATGACATCCATCGGAAGTGGACTGTACGTGGAGAGGCTGACATCTGGGTCCACGGCCGCACGCAAGGACATGCCTCCTTATTACGCGCAAAATAATGATTCCTCCACCTGACAGCTAGGACCCACAGGAAGGGCCTCTGTATTTCGCGAAAAAACGTTCCCCCCGCTGACAGGTCGAACCCACTAGCTATATCTTTGCACGCAAGGAAGTGCCTCCTTATTACGCCCAAAAAATGAATACCCCCTGCTAGCTGGGACCCACCATATTGTTGGGCTGACTTGTGAGCCTACTAAGTTGACGGGGACGGAGGGCTATGCCAACTTAATCAATACTCCAGTGACCGTATGATGTCCATCCAACGGCCATAGTGCTTCTTCAACCTCTGGTCTTCTTGCTCCAGCCGCCCAAAGCAGCGTCGGTCGTGCCGCCTGCTCCTGCCTCCCATGGCCGGCTGTGCTACCGCAGAGGCCTCACCGCCCCCATACTACTCCCACCACTGGCCAGGCCATCCCTCCACTCACCCACACCCCCTGTTATTCTGCGGCAACGGCAGCCTCACACCGCAGCCGAACCAGTGAACGCTCGTACTCCTCTCCGCGTGGGCATCCACTACCGCGTCTTGCCCGGCTCCGTGTCGTCCCCTTCCTAGGCCTCGCTGTCGTCCACCGCCGTGGTGCTCTCGGCGCGGCGTGGTCAATGTGGTCAACGACCGACTTCCATCGGAAGAGTACTGTACGTGGAGAGGCTGACAGTTGGGTCCATGGTAGCCGCAAGGAAGTGCCTCCTTATTACGCCGAAAATAATTATTCCTCCACCTGACAGCGGGGACCCATCGGACGGGCCACTAGTATTTTGCGAAAAAATCATTTCCCCCTGACTGCTGGGACCCACCGGACGGGCCACCTTATTTCACGAAAAAAAGTTCCCCCCGCTGTCAACTCGGACCCACCGGAAGTGCCTCCTTATTACGCAAAAAAATGAATACTCCCCGGCTAGCTGGGACCCACCTTGGAGGGAGGCTGACTTGTGGGCCTACTAAGTTGACGGGGACAAAGGGCTTTGTCAGCTTAGTCAATATGAATGATTCTAGCTCCAGTGACCATACGATGTCCACCCAACGGCCGTAGTGCTTCTTTAACCTCTGGTCTTCTTGCTCCAGCCGCCCAAAGCAGCACCGGTCGTGCCGCATGCTCCTGCCTCCCGTGGCCGGCTGTGCTACCGAAGTGGCCTCACCGCCCCCTACTATTCCCACCGCTGGCCAGGCCCTGCGGCGACGGCAACCTCACACCGCAGCCGAACCAGTGAACCCTCATAATCCTCTCCGCGCGGGCTTCCACTGCCACGTCTTCCCCGGCTCCGCGTCGTCCCCTTCCCAGGCCTCGATGTCATCCACCGCCGTGGTGCTCTCCGTGCGGCGTGGTCAACGTGGTCAAGGAACGACTTTCATCGGAAGAGTACTGTACGTGGAGAGGCTGACAGCTCGGTCCACGGCCACAGCCCAATTTTTTTGTGATTTGCCAAGTAAGTCGCTTTGTCAGGCCTGTTGGGCTGCAAATCTTTCAAGACGAGGAGAGCTTTCATTCGGCTGGCCGAGAAAATGGCCCATCAGTAATGAGAAATGGGTTGTACATTTTTAAAACACATCAAACCGGCAATTAGTTTCAAATATCTTATTTTCATTTCAAGATTTTAAATTACATTAATTTTTATGCATGGAGAATTTGTTGGATTTTATATTGATATACATTTATTTTTAAAATCAGTTTGAATGTGAGTCGAAATTTCAGGATTAAAAACAGTTCGGACCGCACCGAAATATGCAAAATTTCATATAATTTTTTAACCGTGGCCACAATATGGGCTGTAATGGTAACAAAAAGAATATGGGCTCCAAAAAAACCTTAAGAATTAGCAAATGGGTTGTAAATTATTAGAAATAATGGCAGATGGGTTGTATGCTGTTTTCCACAGATTTTAGGCTGTCCTAAAAAAAGGTTGACGCACAAGCACTGACTGTTGGATGTCCATCCAACGGCCGTCGTGCTTCTTCAATCTCTGCTCTTCCTGCTCCAGCCGCTCAAACAAGCGCCTGCGGGACTGCCTGCTCCCTCCTCCCCGCGGCCGGCTGTGCTGCCGTGCAGGCCTCACCACCCCTGTGTACTCCCGTCGCTGGCCTAGTCATGCCTCTACTCACCCACACATGCTGCTATTCTCCGGCGATGGCAGACGAACCAGTAAACCCTCGTACAGTCGTACTCCCTTCCGCGTGGGAAACAACTACCGAGTCTTCCCTGCCTCCGTGTCGTCCCCTTCCTAGGCCTCACCGTCATCCACCGCCGTGGTGCTCTCTGCGCGGCGTGGTCAATGTGGTCAATGACCGGCTTACATCGGAAGAGTACTGTGCATGGAGACGCTGACAGCTGGGTCCACGGCCGCAGCAAGGAAGTGCCTCCTTATTACGCGCAAAATAATTATTCCTCCACCTGACAGCGGGGACCCACCGGACAGGCCACCGTATTTCGCGAAAAAAAATGTTTCCCCCCTAACTGCCGGGACCCACCAGCTACAGCTTCGCACGCAAGGAAGTTCGTCCGGGCAAAAAAAAAACGATTCGCCCCCTGACTGCTGGGACCACCAGCTACATCTTCACACGCAAGGAAGTGCCTAACAGTCGGGATCCACCTGGTCGAAGCATACGTAGCGTTGTCATTCTGGTCGCAAGAACGTGTACGTACATATATACTGGTGGATGTAGAGGCACGCACATGTCGTAGTAGAGGTGCGCACGTGTTGTAGTAGAGGCGCGCACGTGTCGTAGTAGAGGCGCGCACGTAGCATGTACACGTACGTACATCGGCCAGGGTGCAAGAAGGAAAATACGGGCACGTATGTGTACATATGGGCGGGGTCTCGAACGCCTACTTGCGCATACATACGGCCAGTGCTCGTGTACATGGCTGGGTCGGAACGGAGAAACAGCATCGTCATCGTGTTCATGGGGAGGCAACGGAATGCGTCGTGTTCATGGGGAGGCAACGGAATGCGCCGTGTTCATGGGGAGGAAACGGAATGCGTCGTGTTCATCGGGAGGCAATGGAACGCGTGGGAGCCAACCGGCTGGGTCGGAACGGAATGCGTGGTCGTGTTCATCGGGAGGGCTTGGACGGAACAGGCGATGGAAACGAGGCCTGGCGTACCGCACAACGGAGGAAACGGACCTCCTACGTTCGGAACGGGGTGCTGTTGATCGGGAGGGCTCTGTCGTACCGCAAAACAAGGAAACGGACCGCCTACGGTCAAAACGGGGGTCCTGTTGATCAGGAGGGTTGTGGCTTACCGCAAAACGAACGAAATGGACCTCCTACGGTCGAAACAGGGGTCCTGTTGATCGGGAGAGGTGTGGCGTACCACAAAACGGACAAAACGGACCTCCTACGGTCGAAACGGGGGTCCTGTTCATCGGGAGGGGTGTGGCGTATCACAAAATGGGACTCCACGGGATACTATTCATCTCCACCGTCGACCTCCTCCAGCCTCCATGGGCTACCGTCGACCTCCTCCATCCTCCACCGCGCGCTGCTCCACCGGCTACTGCTCAACCACACCTCCACGGGCACCCCTCCACCGTCTACTGTTCATCCAGCCCTCCACACCACGGGGTCCTGTTCAACCACACCTCCACGGGCACCCCTCCACCGTCTATTGTTCATCCAGCCCTCCATCACACCACGGGGTCCTGTTCATCCAGAGGCAATGCCACCGCTCACTGTTCATCCAAACCCCCCGCAACACTCACTGTTCATCCCAGAGGCAGCATCGATCGGCTTCAGTTAGCAGCAGTAGCGAAGGAATCACTCAATCGGGTTTAGTTAACACCCATCGATCGATCGCTCGGGTTCAGTAACGCGTAGCCTGCAATGCAATCACTCGGGTTCAGTTAGAGCCCAACGCCTCGCTCGGGTTCAGTTAGAGCCAACGCCTCGCACACACGCGCGTACGTGTACGAGAGAAACGCGCATCGCTCGGCCCCCGACCTCCCACCGTAACCGGGAACTCCCCAAAATTTTCCTCGCCCTCACTTCTACCACGGTTTTTTTCATCATGGACCGCCCAAAGTATGTCATGCAGCTGCGTCTCCGGCCCGCCCAGGATAAAAAGCCCATTTTTTGTCATGATTTTTTGTCATAGAAGTAGGAGCCCACCACATCTATGATGATATCGGGTTTTGTCACAATTATCATCATAGAAGTGTCATATGTATGACAGAAAAAAATTTCGTTCAGCCCAAAATGTCATAGATGTGTCTTTTTTTGTAGTGCATACACTCAAATATACTAGCCATAGATTCATCAAAATAAGCAAAAAACGCACGAAAAACAGAATATGTCAAAAACAGAACAATCTGTAGTAATCTATAGGTTTCTAATACTTCTGGAACACCAAAAATTCTAAAATAAATTGCTGGACGTGAGTAATTTATCTATTAATCATATGCAAAAATAATTAACTAAATATCTCTCTCCAGTGAAAAAAGGCAGCAAATCTCATGAGCGCTAAAGTTTCTGCTTTTTACAGCATGATCGCAAAGACTTTCCCCAAGTCTTCCCAAAGGTTCTACTTGGCACAAACACTAATTAAAAGCATAAAACCAAATCTAAATAGAGGCTAGATGAATTATTTATTGAATAACAGCAAGGAAAAATATTGGATTGTCTCCCAACGAGCACTTTTCTTTAAAGCCTTTTAGCTAGGCATAAGATTTCAACGATGCTCACATGAAAGATAAGAATTGAAGCACAAAGAGAGCATCATAAAACACGTGACAAACACATATAAGTCTAACATACTTCCTATGCATAGGCATCTTATAGGCAAACAAATTGTCAAGGCAAGCAAAAACTAGCATATGCAAGGAAGCAGAATGAAACAATAGCAATCTCAACATAACGAGAGGTAATTTAGTAACATGAAAATTTCTACAACCATATTTTCCTCCCTCATAATAATTACATGTATGATCATAAGAAAATTCAACAATATAGCTATCACAAAACACATTCTTAACACGATCCACATGTATGCAAAGTTGACACTCTTCCAAAATAGTGGGATTAACATTAACTAAAGTCATGACCTCTCCAAACCCACTTTTATCAAAAACTTCATAAGATTGAACATTCTCCAAATATGTGGGATCTAAAGTTGACACTCTTCCAAAACCAATTTCAATATTATTGCAAACATTATTATCAATCTCATATTCATCATGGGGCTTAAATAAATTTTCGAGATCATAAGAAGAATCACCCCAATCATTGTCCTCACAACAAATAGTAGTCATAGCAAAACTAGCATCCCCAAGCTTAGGGTTTTGCATATTATAAGCACAATTTACATTAATAGAATTTATACTGTCATCATTGCAATCATGCTTTTTATTCAAGGATGCATCGTGAATCACTCCATAAAGTACTTCATCAAAATTTTCAGATTCATGAATTTCAAGCAAAAATTCATAAAGATAATCTAGTGCATAAAACTCACTAGCAATTGGTTCATCATAATTGGATCTCTTAAAAAGATTAGCAAGCTGATGAGGATCCATAGATCTTAGGTTCTCTGTTTAGCAATAAATAAACAAATATTCCAACCAAACGAGCAAACGAGCCAAGTAAGACAACAAAGCAAATGGAAAGACGAACAGAGGAAGGGCGAATAAAACGGCAAGATTGAAGTGGGGGAGAGGAAAACGAGAGGCAAATGGAAAATAATGTAATGCAAGGGATAAGAATTTGTGATGGGTACTTGGTATGTCTTGACTTGTGCGTAGATCTCCCCGGTAGCGGCGCCAGAAATCCTTCTTGCTACCTCTTGAGCGCTGCGTTGGTTTTTCCTTGAAGAGGAAAGGGTGGTGCAGCAAAGTAGCGTAAGTATTTCCCTTAGTTTTTGAGAACCAAGGTATCAATCCAGTAGGAGACTACACGCAAGTCCCTCGTACCTACACAAACAAATAAGAACCTCGCAACCAACGCGATAAAGGGGTTGTCAATCCCTTCACAGTCACTTACGAGAGTGAGATCTGATAGAGATAATAATGATAAGATAAATACTTTTTGGTATTTTTATGATATATATTGAAAGTAAAGGTTGCAAATAAACGGTGCCAGAAATAACTTGTTGACGGGAGATTAATGTAATGGAGAATAGACCCGGGGTCATAGGTTTCACTAGTGGCTTCTCTCAAGATAGCAAAGTATTACGGTGGGTGAACAACTTACTATCAAGCAATTGATAGAAAAGCGAATAATTATGAGAATATCTAGGCATGATCATGTATATAGGCATCACGTCCGTGACAAGTAGACCGACTCCTGCCTGCATCTACTACTATTACTCCACACATCGACCGCTATCCAACATGCATCTAGAGTATTAAGTTCATAAGAACAAAGTAACACATTAGGTAATATGACATGATGTAGAGGGATAAACTCGAGCAATATTATATAAACCCCATCTTTTTATCCTCGATGGCAACAATACAATACGTGTCGTTTCCCTTTCTGTCACTAGGATCAAGCACCGCAATATTGAACCCAAAGTTAAGCACTTATCCCATTGCAAGAAAGATCAATCTAGTGGGCCAAACCAAACTGATAATTCGAAGAGACTTGCAAAGATAACCAATCATACATAAAAGATTTCAGAGAAGAATCAAATGTTGTTCATAGATAGACTTGATCATAAACCCACAATTCATCGGATCTCGACAAACACACTGTGAAAAGGTTTACATCGAATAAATCTCCAAGAAGATCGAGGAGAACTTTGTATTGAGATCCAAAGAGAGAGAAGAAGCCATCTAGCTAATAGCTATGGACCCGAAGGTCTGAAGTAAACTACTCACACAACAACGGAGGGGCCATTGAGTTGATGTAGAGGCCCTCCGTGATGGATGCCCCCTCCAGCGGAGCTCCGGAAAAGGCCCCAAGATGGGATCTCTTGGGTACAGAAGGTTGCAGCGGTGGAAATAGGGTTTTCGTGGTGCTGCTGGATGTTTTTGGGGTATATGAACATATATAGGACGAAGAAATAGGTTGATGCAGCCACGAGGGGGGAAGGCGCGCCCAGGGGGTAGGCGCACCCCCTGCCTCGTGGCCTCCTCATTGGTTGCTTGACGTCCACTCCAAGTCCCCTGGATCACGTTTGTTCCAAAAATAACTCTCCCGAAGGTTTTATTCCGTTTGATATTCCTTTGTCTGTGAAACACTGAAATAGGAAAAAAACAGCAATTTGCACTGGGCCTTGGGTTAGTAGGTTAGTTCCAAAAATAATATAAAAGTGTAAAATAAAGCCCATTAACATCCAAAATAGATAATATAATAGCATGGAACAATCAAAAATTATAGATAAGTTGGAGACGTATCAGGATCCTTCTTGTGCCCGTGTGCTCTGGTTGCCCTTGCTGCTACTGCTCATGCCCGTTCTCTTGCCAGCTTCAACTCTAGTAGCATCTTGCGTGCATTTCATGAAATTCAGTCTATTGTTTGATGAAATTTAGAACGAATCACTTTATTGTCAGATGAAGATAATTTTGCATCATGTTCAACTTGGATTCAGATTTGCTTTGGTTATGGTACCTGCACAAGTGGATATGATGAACAATCATGTTAACAAAACACAAAAGTTAACTCTTGATAGTTTCAACATGTACAAAAGATGATAATGCAAAAAATAACCTGAAGCAAGACTGTTTTTTCATGCAATTTTTATAGGCAAGAGTTACCATAGTTCATGGACAATACAGTTTGTCGTGGGAAACCACGGCCACCTATGGGACCAAGGGCCCCTTCTGGTTCGGCAGGGGGATGGGAACGTTGCACAAAGAGTAGAGAAGCGTAGCAAAGTGCGGCAAAGATCACATGGGCAGTTTTACCAAGGTTCGGGCCGGCGTGAGGCATAAAACCCTACTCCTGCTTTGGTGGATTGATGGTGTAAAGTGGTGGAGAAGCGCATCGCTCTTTCCCGACAAGGTTGCTTGGGGCGAGAGGACCTACGCGCGTATGAGTGTGAAGGGGTCCGAATCTTCTCTACAGTTGCCATGGGCGTCCTTTTGTACTTTAAGGGGTCACCACAGTGGAAAATCAGTCTTTACACACTGATTAGATAGCAAACAGTGCTATCATACCTAACTCAGTAGGCTGGCAAAGCGTATTAAATGCGCCGCTCAACATCACATCACGGCTCACCCGGCAGGCCCTGTCGGGCTGTTTTGCCAGCTTCACGCCTACTTGCTTGACACGTCTCAGGACGGGTGTCGCCTAGAGGTATTTCTGTAGAAAGGGCCTACCATGTGGCGAACAATAGCCGCTTCGTCACCTTGCGGCTTGACACCGCACTAATTGGTGACTTGTGTCGCTCGTGAGGTGGAGCAGTGGAGTGGTTTGCCTCCGTAAACCCCGGCAGGCCTGATGGGACAATTTGGGGGCTTTTTCGGGGGTAATCCCATCCTCGCCAGGCTCACCTGCCCCGCAAGGGAGCTTCTTCTCATAGTTGAATCTTGCCTCTTTGGCGAGTCTTGGCCTTCTTGATCTTCACTTTGATCCTTTAAAGAACTAAGCCCTCGTAATTTATATGATCTTGGTGCTGAAGTCTTATTCTTGTGCCTGTACATAGTCTGGGCAACGGACCCAGGGTTTGTTGCACCGATAGGAGCCCCCGGGCCTGGCCCGAACACGCTATCGGGCGTCGTCGGGGTAGGCCCTAACCAATGCACGGGGAGGGGCATAGAAGTCATTGGCCCTTTGAGATCTTCTTTGCTACTTCATTAACTTGAGCTCGGGCCAATTTCCGGTTCTTCTGCATGTCACGTAGAGCCAATCGTGGTGGGGCCACTCTTGTAATGGCCAGTGAATGACTTTAACACATGGGCGAGTAACTGCCAATTCACTCTTCCCACCGCGCCCTTATCCTTAGTCATGTATGCGCCATGCATCGAGTGGGGTAGGTAATGGAGGCGCGTGGTGCGGGAGAGCGTCAAGGCGAGGCCCCGGTCTTCTTGAATTGGTGGAGGAGGACAACGGTTACCCATTGAGGCACTGGCTCTCTTCCCTGGCCCGCCTATAAAAGGAGGGGCGAGGGACGAGCGGAGGCATTCATCCTCATATCCCTTCTCCTCATCCTCTGCCTTCTGCTGGGTATGTTGAATGTGAAAGCCTGGGGCCAAGCCCTAGGAAGTAGCTTGGGGTTGGCGATGTTGACTGTTCGTGCTAATGCTTGGGGAGTGATCCTTGTCCAGGACCGGAGGAGGTGCAATGGCGCCTTTGTTGGAGCGAGGATCCTTCCTTATCTTCCCGCAAGCCTCACGAGGATGTGCGGGCGGCGCAGTGGTAGCACCAGAAGTGGCGACTCTAGTGTGCTTGTTGTCGGAACGCCCTGGCTTCAATTCTAGTGAGGGGCAACACAAGCGACACCACGCCGAAATCCGTAATGGACTCTAGGCGTGGTAGTCAATCGTGGCCTAATCCCCCTCTCCTTGTGGCGCCAGAGGAAGGTTGCAGAATGGGCCCACCATAGATAAAGGCGAACCAAACCTCCTCGGACACTGTCCGCTCGACGTGTGGCACAATTCCTTGTTCCCATACACGCTTCCTAAACGTGCGGTGGCTGCTGATCTTCAGGCCGGCCATCGCGGACGACCATGCTCTTTCTGGGATTACCCGGAGAGCACGGCGCCCGATTTGGGTGAATATTTCTCGCGCTCATCCAAGGACATCAGTCTGTGGGTGAATATTTGCGAAAATTCAATCATTTGTCACGTTACTCCCTTCATGACGTGGCCACTAAAGAAAGAAAGATTGACAGATTTCTTGGTGGATTATACACGCAACTCTGGTGTACTCTCAGCATGTTTATTTCACAGATTTTCAAACTCTGGTGAACAAAGCTTTCATTATGGAAAGGGAGCACAAGCTCATGTCAGGCAACAAGCCTGTCAATAACGATCACAAGCGCAAGTTTGAGCCAAAGAAGGATGGACAACCCGTACCTGGTAGCAGACTTAAGTGGAATACAAGCCCAACTGGCAACAAAATGTTAACAAGACCACCACCCAAGTAAATAATGTCGTGCCCAACCCAGTGCATGAGGAGCGCCAGCGCATCAATGCTTGCTTCAGTTGTGCGCAAACCTAACATTATGCCAGACAGTGTCCCAAGAACAGCAAGGCGAATGCTCTATACAGGTCACAAGTCAACTTTATGGAATCATGCACGAACCAACACCACATCACTGGGCACGTTCATCACCTCTCCATAGATGAAGCCCAAGAAAACCTCGAAGTCGTCATTGGTATGTTTCCTATTAACAACATACCTGCAGTAATTTTATTTGACTCTGGGCTTCCCACTCTTTTATCTCTCGAAGTTTTGTTGCCCAAAACAATTTTCCTTGTTCGCTTTTGGGCAAGAGTACACTGGTACAAACCCCTGGATCCTTAATTAGGAGCAATCTGGTCTACGGTAATCTGGAAATCAAGATCAACAAAGTCTGCTTTTCAACTTCTTTGATACTTATTGAGTCTGCTAAACTGGATGTTATCTTGGGTATGAATTGGCTGACACAATACCAAGTCTGCATAAATTGCGCAACCCGAGAGGTCACTTTGACCACTCAGGAGGGACAGACTACCAAATTCTATGCTCGCAGAAGCATACCCAAGAAAGAAATGGTCTACATCGATGTGGCTGAATTGGAATTAATTCCTGTGGTCAGTGAGTTTCCCGATGTATTTCCGGAAGAGCTGCCAGGCATGCCACCAGATCGAGAGCTTGAGTTCGCAATAGATCTTGTGCCCGGAACCGCACCGTTATACAAGAAATATTACCGGATGCCCTCATTAGAATTAGTGGAGCTAAAGAAACAGCTTGATGAAATACTCCAGAAAGTATATATCCGTCCCAGCTCTTCACCATGGGGATCACCTGCTATCTTCGTGGGAAAAAAGGATGGCAGTCTCTGCATGTGTGTGGATTACTGTCAGCTGAACGATGTCACCATCAAAAATAAATATTCACTGCCAAGGATTGATGACTTGTTTGATCAACTCAGTGGGGCCAAAGTATTCTCCAAGGTTGATTTACGGACTGGATATCATCAGCTCAAGATTAAAAAGGAGGATATTCCTAAGACCGCCTTTACCACTGATACGTCTCCAACATATCTATAATTTTTGATTGCTCCATGCTATATTATCTTCTGTTTTGGACATTATTGGGCTTTATTATACACTTTTATATATTTTTTGGGAGTAACCTACTAATCGGAGGCCCAGCCCAAAAACGCTGTTTTTTTTGCCTATTTTAGGGTTTCGAAGAAAAGGAATATCAAATGGAGTCCAAACGGAATGAAACCTTCGGGAATGTGATTTTAGAACGAACAAGATCCATGAGACTTGGACCCTACGTCAAGCAACCAACAGGGAAGCCACGAGGTAGGGGGC
>NC_041382.1:256521606-256530373 GCF_002162155.2 Triticum dicoccoides
CCCTCCACCCTCGTGGCCCCCCTGTTGCTCCACCGATGTACTCCTTCCTCCTATATATACCTACGTACCCCCAAACAATCAAATACGGAGCCAAAACCATAATTCCACCGCTGTAACTTTCTGTATCCACGAGATCCCATCTTGGGGCCTGTTCCGGAGCTCCGTCGGAGGGGGCATCAATCATGGAGGGCTTCTACATCAACACCATAGCCTCTCTGATGAAGTGTGAGTAGTTTAACTCAGACCTTCGGGTCCATAGTTATTAGCTAGATGGCTTCTTCTCTCTTTTTGGATCTCAATACAATGTTCTCCCCCTCTATTGTGGAGATCTATTCCATGTAATCTTCTTTTGCGGTGTGTTTGTTGAGACCGATGAATTGTGGGATTATGATCAAGTTTATCTATGAAAAATATTTGAATCTTCTTTGAATTCTTTTATGTATGATTGGTTATCTTTGCAAGTCTCTTCGAATTATCAGTTTGGTTTGGCCTACTAGATTGATCTTTCTTGTAATGGGAGAAGTTCTTAGCTTTGGGTTCAATCTTGCGGTGTCCTTTCCCAGTGACAGTAGGGGCAGCAAGGCACGCATTGTATTGTTGCCATCGAGGATAACAAGATGGTTTTTTTATCATATTGCATGAATTTGTCCCTCTACATCATGTCATCTTGCTTAAGGCGTTAGTCTGTTATTATGAACTTAATACTCTAGATGCATGCTGGATAGCGGTCGATGTGTGGAGTAATAGTAGTAGATGCAGGCAGGATTCGATCTACTTGTCTCGGACGTGATGCCTATATACATGATCATACCTAGATATTCTCATAACTATTCTCAATTCTGTCAATTGCTCAACAATAATTTCTTCACCCACCGTAAAACACTTATGCTCTTGAGAGAAGCCACTAGTGAAACCTATGGCCCCCGGGTCTATCTTCATCATATTAATCTTCCAACACTTAGTTATTTCCTTTGCTTTTTACTTTGCTTTTATTTTACTTTGCATCTTTATCATAAAAATACAAAAAAATTATCTTATCATATCTATCAGATCCCACTCTCGTAAGTGACCGTGAAGGGATTGACAACCCCTTATCGCGTTGGTTGCGAGGATTTATTTGTTTTGTGCAGGTGCGAGGGACTCGCGCGTAGCCTCCTACTGGATTGATACCTTGGTTCTCAAAAACTGAGGGAGATACTTACGCTACTTTCCTGCACCACCCTTTCCTCTTCAAGGGAAAACCAACGCAGTGGTCAAGAGGTAGCAACCACTCGGTACGGTCTTTATGAATATACAATGATTTCTTTTGGTCTCACCAACACCCCTGCTTTCTTCATGCATATGATGAACAAGGTATTCATGGACTTCCTCGATAAGTTCATGGTAGTCTTCATCGATGACATACTTTTTTACTCAAGGAGTGAAGAAGATCACAAGGAACACCTCCGAGCAGTGTTACAACGACTTCGTGACCATCAGCTATACGCCAAATTCAGTAAATGCGAATTTTGGCTCAAGCAGGTTGGGTTCCTTGGACATGTGCTATCCGCCAAAGGTATAGCTGTGGACCCAAGCAGAGTAAAGGATGTGCTCGATTGGTTGCCACCCACAACCCTATCACATATCCGGAGTTTTCTTGGATTAGCCGGGTATTACCGTCGTTTCATTGAAGGGTTTTCCAAGATTGCTAAACCCAAGTAAAGGATGTGCTTGCTACGTCTCGAGCTAGCGTTGGTTTTCCCCGAAGAGGAGGGGGTGATGCAGCACAGTAGCGTAAGTATTTCCCTCAGTTTTTGAGAACCAAGGTATCAATCCAGTAGGAGGTCACGCGCAAGTCCCTCGTACCTGCACAAAACGGTAGCAACTCGCAACCAACGCTTAGGGGTTGTCAATCCCTTCACGGTCACTTACGAGAGTGAGATCTGATAGAGATAATATTTTTGGTATTTTTGGTATAAAGATGCAAAGTAAAAAGTAAAAGCAAAACAAGTAAAATAAAGTAATGGAGATTGATATGATGAGAATAGACCCGATGGCCATAGGTTTCACTAGTGGCTTCTCTCAAGAGCATAGATATTCTACGGTGGGTGAACAAATTACTATTGAGCAATTGATAGAATTTAGCATAGTTATGAGGTTATCTAGGTATGATCATGTATATAGGCATCACGTCCGTGACAAGTAGACCGACTCCTTCCTGCATCTACTACTATTACTCCACTCATCGACCGCTATCCAGCATGCATCTAGAGTATTAAGTTAAAAACAGAGTAACGCCTTAAGCTAGATGACATGATGTAGAGGAATAAATTCATGCAATATGATAAATACCCCATCTTGTTACCCTCGATGGTAACAATACAATATGTGCCTTGCAACTCTTTCTGTCACTGAGTAAGGACACCGCAAGATTGAACCCAAAGCTAAGCACTTCTCCCATTGCAAGAACTACCATGGCCAAACCAAACGGATAATTCGAAGAGACTTGCAAAGATAACTCAATCATACATAAAAGAATTTAGAGAAGATTCAAATATTATTCATAGATAAGTTGAATCATAAACCCACAATTCATCGGTCTCAACAAACACACTGCAAAAATAAGATTACATCGAATAGATCTCCACGAGAGAGGGGGAGAACATTGTATTGGGATCCAAAAAGAGAGAACAAGCCATCTAGCTACTAGCTATGGACCCGAAGGTCTGAAGTAAACTACTCACACGTCATCGGAAGGGCTATGGTGTTGGTGTAGAAGCCCTCCGTGATGGATGCCCTCTCTGGCGGAGCTCCGGAACAGGCCCCAAGATGGGATCTCGTGGATACAGGAAGTTGCGGCGGTGGAATTAGGTTTTTGGCTCCGTCTCTGGTCTAATGGGGGTACATAGGTATATATAGGAGGAAGGAGCACGTCGGTGGAGCTCCGAGGGTCCCACGAGGCAGGGGGGAGCCCAGGGGGGCGTGCCCTCCACCCTCGTGACCTCCCGGGAAACTTCTTGGAGTAGGGTCCAAGTCTCCTGGATCATGTTCGGTGAGAAGATCACGTTCCCGAAGGTTTCATTCTGTTTGGACTCCGTTTGATATTCCGTTTTCTCG
This sequence comes from Triticum dicoccoides, assembly GCF_002162155.2. NCBI lineage: Eukaryota > Viridiplantae > Streptophyta > Magnoliopsida > Poales > Poaceae > Triticum > Triticum dicoccoides. Next base: position 256,524,703 of record NC_041382.1, read on the forward strand.
AAATACTGAAATAGGCAAAAAACAGCAATTCTGGGCTGGGCCTCCGGTTAGTAGGTTAGTCCAAAAAATAATATAAAAGTGGAAAATAAAGCCCAATATAGTCCAAAACAGTAGATAAAGTAGCATGGAGCAATCAAAAATTATAGATACGTTGGAGACGTATCAGGCATCCCCAAGCTTAATTCTTGCTCGTCCTCGAGTAGGTAAATGATAAAAAGAGAATTTTTGATGCGGAGTGATACTTTGGCATAATTTCAATGTAAATCTTCTTAATCATGGTATGAATATTCAGATCCGAAAGGTTCAAGACAAAAGTTCATATTGACATAAAAATGATAATACTTCAAGCATACTAATCAAACAATTATGTCATCTCAAAATAACATGGCCAAAGGAAGTTCATCCCTACAAAATCATATAGTTAGGCTATGCTTCATTTTCGTCACACAAAGATGTTCCCAACTTCTATACCCCCGATGACAAGCCAAGCAATTGTTTCATACTCAAATAATCTCAAACTTTTTCAACCTTCACGCAATACATGAGCGCGAGCCATGGACATAGCACTATGGGTGCTATAGAATATGATGATGGGGATTGTGTGGAGAAGACAAAAAAGGAGAAAGTCTCACATCAACGAGGCTAATCAATGAGCTATGGAGATGCCCATCAATTGATGTTAATGCAAGGAGTAGGGATTGCCATACAACGGATGCACTAGAGCTAAGAATGCTCAACAAAATAAAACTAGTGGGTGTGCATCCAACTTGCTTGCTCATGAAGACCTAGGGCATTTTGAGGAAGCCCATCGTTGGAATATACAAGCCAAGTTCTATAATGAAAAATTCCCACTAGTATGAACAAGACAAATTATGAGACTCGCTATATGAAAATCATGGTGCTACTTTGAAGCACAATATATGAGACTCACTACATGAAGAACAAGGTGCTACTTTGAAGCACAAGTGTGGAAAAAGATATAGTAGCATTGCCCTTTTTATTTTCTCTTTTTTTGGGCCTTTCTTTTTTTCCTTTCTTTTTGGCCTTTCTCTTTGTTTTGATTGGGCAATGCTCTAATAATGATGATCATCACACTTCTATTGATTACAACATAATGACTACAACTCGATACTAGAACAAGATATGACTCTATATGAATGCCTCCGGCGGTGTACCCGGATGGTGCAATGAATCAAGAGTGACATGTATGAAAAATAATGCATGGTGGCTTTGCCACAAATACGATGTCAACTACAAGATCATGCAATGGCAATATGACAAAAGTAAAGCATGTCGTGATGATGATGATGATGGTGGAAGTTGCATGGCAATATATCTCGGAATGGCTATGGAAATGCCATGATAGGTAGGTATGGTGGCTGTTTTGAGGAAGATATAGGGAGGTTTATGTGTGAAAGAGCGTATCATATCACAGGGTTTGGATGCACCGGCGAAGTTTGCATCAACTCTCAATGTGAGAAAGGGCAATGCACGGTACCGAAGAGGCTAGCAAATGGCGGAAAGGTAAAAGTGCGTATAATCCATGGACTCAACATTAGTCAAAAGAACTCATATACTTATTGCAAAAATTTAGAAGTCATCAAAAATCAAGTACTACGCGCATGCTCCTAGGGGGATAGATTGGTAGGAAAAGACCATCGCTCGTCCCCGACCGTCACTCATAAGGATGCACAAGCCAGGTACACTTCATGCTTCAAATTTGTTACACAACTTTAACCATACGTGCATGCTACGGGACTTGCTAACTTCAACACAAGTATTTCTCAAATTCACAACTACTCAACTAGCACGACTATGATATTATCACCTCCATATCTCAAAACAATTATCAAGCATCAAACTTATCTTAGTATTCAACCCACTAAAAATAAAGTTTCACATATCTTGAATACCAAGTATATTAACATTAAGCAAATTACCATGCTATTAACGACTCTCAAAATAATCTAAGTGAAGCATGAGAGATCAAGTTTCTTTAAAACAAACCACCACCGTGCTCTAAAAGATCTAAGTGAAGAACTAGAGCAAAAATTATCACGCTCAAAAAGATATAAGTGAAGCACATAGAGTAAACTATCAAGCTCAAAAGATATAAGTGAAGCACATAGAGTATTCTAAAAAATTTCAATTCATACATGGCTCTCTAAAAAGGTGTGTACAGGAAGGATAATTGTGGTAGACTAACAAGCAAAGACACAAATAATACAAGACGCTCCAAGCAAAACACATATCATGTGGTGAATAAAAATATAGCTCCAAGTAAATTACCGATGGAAGTGGACGAAAGAGGGGATGCCTTCCGGGGCATCCCCAAGCTTTGACTTTTTGGTGTCCTTGGATTATCTTGGGGGTGCCATGGGCATCCCCAAGCTTAGGCTCTTGCCACTCCTTGTTCCATAACTCATCAAAAGAATTCACCCAAAACTTGGAAACTTCACAACACAAAACTCAATAGTAATCTCGTTAGCTCCGTTAGAGAAAGAAAACAAAAGACTACTTTAAGGTACTGTAGTGAATTTGTTCTTTATTTGTATTGGTGTTAAACCTACTGTATTCCAACTTCTCTATGGTTTATAAACTATTTTACTAGCCATAGATTCATCAAAATTAGCAAACAACACACGCAAACTTCTGGAACCCAAAAAATTCTACCAAAATTATACGACCTGGGCCATTTGTTTATTGATCAGCAGCAATTGGAATCACTATTTTATCACGTTCTGGTGATTTTTGACAATTCGGGCACTGACCGCAAAGATTCTGGAAATTACAGCAAGATCAAATAACTATCTTCCAAGAAGATCTAATAGGTTTAACTTGGCACAAACACTAATTAAAAGATAAAACCACATCTAAACAGAATCTAGATGGATTATTTATTCCTAAACAGAACCAAAAACAAAAAACACAAAATAAAATTGGATTGCCTCCCAACAAGCGCTATCGTTCAACGCCCCTAGCTAGGCATAAAAGCAAGGATAGATCTAGGTATTGCCATCTTTGGTAGGCAATCCATAAGTGGCTCTCATGATAGATTCATATGGTAATTTTATTTTCTTTCTAGGAAAGTGTTCCATGCCCTTCTTTAAGGGAAATTGGAATTTAATATTCCCTTCCTTCATATCAATAATTGCACCAATCGTTCTAAGGAAAGGTCTACCAAGAATAATAGGACATGAAGGATTGCAATCTATATCAAGAACGATAAAATCTACGGGCACATAATTCCTATTTGCAACAATAACAACATCATTAATTCTTCCCATAGGCTTTTTAATAGTGGAATCCGCAAGATGCAAGTTTAGATAGCAATCATCAAAGTCATGGAAATCTAACAAATCACACAAAGCTTTGGGGATAGTAGAGACACTAGCACCCAAATCACACAAAGCATGAAACTCGTAATTTTTAATTTTAATCTTAATTGTAGGTTCCCACTCATCATGGAGTTTTCTAGGGATAGAAACTTTCAACTCAAGCTTTTCTTCATAAGATTGCATTAAGGCGACAACAATGTGTTTGGTAAAGGCCTTATTTCGACTATAAGCATGAGGAGAATTTAACACGGATTGCAACAAGGAAATACAATCAATTAAAGAGCAATTTTCATAGTTGAATTCCTTGAGATCCAAAATAGTGGGTTTAGCAATATCTAAATTTTTATTTCTTTCAATCCCTTTTTTATCAATTTCATCATCAGGATCTAAAAACTCAGAATTCTTAGAACGCCTTCTAGGTAAGGGAAGATCATAATCAGATTCATCAAGTTTCATATTGCAAAACAAAGATTTAATAGGGGACACATCAATAACTTTTAGATCTTCATCTTGATTCTCATAGTTATTCGGTTTAGCGGCCATCTTATTGACTAAGTGGCTTGCATATCCGAAATTTCAGCGGTCATCTTTTCAAGATGAGGAATTTGGGCTCTTACACCATCAAATTCTTTGGACATATCATCGAGCTCTTTATTCATATAACTCATAAAACTCTTTTGTTCCTTAAGCTCGTTTCTAAAGAAATTATTATGCTCAAATTGCAAGACCATAAACTTCCTGACATTGTTTTCGATATCTTCTAGCCTTTTAAGGTGAAGATCACCAAAATTAGGTAAGGCCATCGTGACGAACAAGCAAGCAAACTAACACACGAGCAAACAAAAGGCAAAGGGAAAAAGAGGAGGAGATTGGGAAAGAGAGGGCGAATAAAACGGCAAGGGTGAAGTGGGGGAGAGGAAAACGAGAGGCAAATGGCAAATAATGTAATGCGAGAGATAGAGATTGTGATGGTTACTTGGTATGTTGACTTTTGCGTAGGCTTCCCCGGCAACGGCGCCAGAAATGGCTCGTTGATGGGAGAGTAAATCTTGACTTGACTTGGCGTAGGCCTCCCCGGCAACGGCGCCAGAAATGGCTCGTTGACGGGAGAGTAAATCTTGACTTGACTTGGTGTAGGCCTCCCCGGCAACGGCGCCAGAAATCCTTCTTGCTACGTCTCGAGCTAGCGTTGGTTTTCCCCGAAGAGGAGGGGGTGATGCAGCACAGTAGCGTAAGTATTTCCCTCAGTTTTTGAGAACCAAGGTATCAATCCAGTAGGAGGTCACGCGCAAGTCCCTCGTACCTGCACAAAATGGTAGCAACTCGCAACCAACGCTTAGGGGTTGTCAATCCCTTCACGGTCACTTACGAGAGTGAGATCTGATAGAGATAATATTTTTGGTATTTTTGGTATAAAGATGCAAAGTAAAAAGTAAAAGCAAAACAAGTAAAATAAAGTAATGGAGATTGATATGATGAGAATAGACCCGGGGGCCATAGGTTTCACTAGTGGCTTCTCTCAAGAGCATAGATATTCTACGGTGGGTGAACAAATTACTGTTGAGCAATTGATAGAATTTAGCATAGTTATGAGGTTATCTAGGTATGATCATGTATATAGGCATCACGTCCGTGATAAGTAGACCGACTCCTGCCTGCATCTACTACTATTACTCCACTCATCGACCGCTATCCAGCATGCATCTAGAGTATTAAGTTAAAAACAGAGTAACGCCTTAAGCAAGATGACATGATGTAGAGGAATAAATTCATGCAATATGATAAATACCCCATCTTGTTATCCTCGATGGCAACAATACAATACGTGCCTTGCAACTCTTTCTGTCACTGACTAAGGACACCGCAAGATTGAACCCAAAGCTAAGCACTTCTCCCATTGCCAGAACTACCAATCTAGTTCGCCAAACCAAACGGATAATTCGAAGAGACTTGCAAAGATAACTCAATCATACATAAAAGAATTCAGAGAAGATTCAAATATTATTCATAGATAAGTTGGATCATAAACCCACAATTCATCGGTCTCAACAAACACACCGCAAAAAGAAGATTACATCGAATAGATCTCCACGAGAGAGGGGGAGAACATTGTATTGAGATCCAAAAAGAGAGAAGAAGCCATCTAGCTACTAGCTATGGACCCGAAGGTCTGAAGTAAACTACTCACACTTCATCGGAAGGGCTATGGTGTTGATGTAGAAGCCCTCCGTGATGGATGCCCTCTCCGGCGGAGCTCCGGAACAGGCCCCAAGATGGGATCTCGTGGATACAGGAAGTTGCGGTGGTGGAATTAGGTTTTTGGCTCCGTCTTT
>NC_041382.1:256530383-256564006 GCF_002162155.2 Triticum dicoccoides
AGGGGGCGCGCCCTCCACCCTCGTGACCTCCCCGGAAACTTCTTGGAGTAGGGTCCAAGTCTCCTGGATCACGTTCGGTGAGAAGATCACGTTCCCGAAGGTTTCATTCCGTTTGGACTCCGTTTGATATTCTGTTTCCTCGAAATACTGAAATAGGCAAAAAACAGCAATTCTGGGCTGGGCCTCCGGTTAATAGGTTAGTCCCAAAAATAATATAAAAGTGGAAAATAAAGCCCAATATAGTCCAAAACAGTAGATAAAGTAGCATGGAGCAATCAAAAATTATAGATACGTTGGAGACGTATCAGTGCTCGATTGGTTGCCACCCACAACCCTATCACAGATCCGGAGTTTTCTTGGATTAGCCGGGTATTACTGTCATTTCATTGAAGGGTTTTCCAAGATTGCTAAACCCATGATGAAGCTGCTCAAAAAGGATAAGAAGTTTGAATGGACTGAGGAATGTGAGAAAAGTTTTAATGAGCTAAAGATACGGCTAACGACCGCACCGGTGTTAAGTCTTCCAGATATCAACCGCAGTTTTGATGTGTATTGCGATGCCTCCAGACAAGGACTTGGATGCATACTTATGCAAGACGGCAAGGTAGTAGCTTATGCATCGCGACAGCTACGACGAAATAATCCCACTCATGATCTGGAATTGGCCGCAGTGGTTCATGCTCTAAAAATTTGGAGACACTATCTCATCGGGAAGAGGTGCCAAATTTTTACCGACCACAAAAGTCTCAAGTATATATTTACTCAGCAAGATTTAAATCTCCATCAACGAAGGTGGCTTGAGTTAGTCAAGAACTATGATCTTGGAATAAATTACCACCCGGGTAAGGCCAACGTGGTCGCCGATGCACTCAGTCGAAAGCCTGTCAGCCTGAATGTCATATTGGAATCCTTGCCTCCTGAACTTCAAGAGGAGATTGCTCAGCTCAACCTGTCCATAGTTGATGCTGGCCTTGCTAATATTTTGGAAGTCACTCCCACCCTTGAAGAAGAGATCCACAAGGCACAGCCAGATGACACCGTTCTACAGAAATGTGCCAAGAATGTGGTAGTAGGACAGACTTCAGATTTCTCAAAGGATCAATTCGGTACGCTCCGATTGCGTGGAAGAATTTGTGTACCAAATCAGGCGAATATAAAGCAGAAGATCATGTCGGAAGCACATGAATCTTCGTATTCTATTCACCCTGGAGGGACGAAAATGTATGAAGATCTGCGACAAGTATTTTGGTGGGATGGGCTGAAGAAAGACATTGCTTATTTTGTAGCCTGTTGCAACATATGCAACAAGGTAAAGGCAGACCATCAGAAGCCAGCCGGACTTCTCCAACCCCGACCAGTCTCTTAATGGAAATGGATGGTGTCTGCATGGATTTTATCACAGGACTGCCCAAGACTCCGCGGGGCAATGATGCAATCTGGGTCATAGTGGACACCTTAACCAAGGTTGCTCACTTTATCCCCATCAGAACCACATATCGAGCAGATCAGCTTGCACAACTATATGTATCCAGGATAGTCAGTCTGCATGGAGTATCCCGAACCATCACCTCCGACCGAGGTTCACTTTTTACCTCCGCTTTTTGGTCACGTCTCCATCATGCCTTGGGGACAGCAATGAAATACAGTACCGCTTATCATCCCCAAAACGATGGCCAGACAGAGGGGGTGAACCAAATACTCGAAGATATGTTGTGTGCCTGTGCTTTGGCCCAAGGATCTAAATGGGAAGACTGTATGCCATATGCCGAGTTCTCTTATAACAACAGCTTCCAGACTAGTCTAAAATGTCACCATATGAGGCTTTGTATGGCCGTAAGTGCCGCACTCCTTTAAATTGGACTCAAACCAGAGATAGTCGTCTTTTCGGGACAGATCTCATGATGGAAGCCGAGAAACAAGTTAGGGAAATCAGAGACAGATTGCAATTGGCCAAATCTCGGTAGAAGAGTTATTATGATGCAAAGCACCGACAGATCAGATTTGAACCCGGAGAATAGGTATACCTCCGAGTCACTCCTATGAAAGGAGTCAAGAGATTTCAGACTCGTGAAAAGCTAGCACCCAGATTTATTGGTCCATTTCTAGTTATGTCATGAGTGGGTACTGTTGCATATCAGTTGGAACTACCCCCTGAATTGTCGGACGTGCAGAGCGTGTTTCATGTTTCACAGTTGAGGCGATGCATATCCCCGCCTGAAAAAAAGACTGCTATGACTGAGGTAGAGTTGGCAAAGTACTTAAGATATGAAGAGAGGCCGGTTAAAATTTTGGATCAGATGGAAAGGGTCACACGTAGCAAAGTAAGAAGGTTCTACAAGGTTCAGTGGGAGCATTACACAGAGTTAGAATCCATGTGGGAATGGGAAGAGTTTCTCAAGACACATTATCCAGAATGGTTTTCCCAAGCAACCGAATCTCGAGGATGAGATTCATTCTAAGTGGGGGAGGTTTGTGACAGCCTGGTTTTTGCCCTCCTTTATTTGCCTGATTTTCAGTTTGAATGATTTTAAATTTGGAGTTTTTGAATCCTTTCATATGGACTTAAACACTTGGGTCCCCGAGCTCGAGCTCACCGGCGATCCCCTCGGGTCATTCCCGTAGCTCTAGCCCCTCCCAGGCCTGGGCAACCCTTCCAGGGCCTCCGCCATTCTGCGGTAGTGCCGTTCCGCCCGGTTGGAACCGCTGGAGTCGCCTTTGCTCACCGTCGTCTTCGTCTCCAGCGAGCTCTGCTTCCTGTCTCCACTGGAGAGGAAGATTTCGACACCGTCCGACCACCCCTAGCTACTCTACGGGTACGGGTAGGTGCGCCTCAGTCTCCTCTCTTGATCCCTCCCTCTCCTTTTTGCCAAGGAGCCCTCATCGCTGGCGTTTGCTCTGGCAAAGCCGCACTGCCCCCTGTCTCATTCCCCCTCCCCCCTCATCTGATTAGCAGGGCCCACTAGTCAGCCAATTAGTACATGCGCGAAGCGGTATGAGTGGTGGCGCCCCAAGGCTTTACGCCTTCGACGTCACCCCCCTCCAGTCTGTTTTATTTAAATTCAAATTTCATTTATATCCAGAGAGCTTCAAACAGCTATAACTTTTCAACCATATGTCCAAATGAATAGATTCTTTTTGCATTGTGTTCTTTGCAAAGAAATCTAGCAGCTCAGCAAACAAGGATTTTACCCAGCTGCCTAGATTTTCTGGTGAATTTCAGAAGGGTTCTTGATGATTTCTTTTCGTGTTTGTAATTGTTTTCAGAGCAGTGAGGCTTGTCCTGAGGATCACCAGGAGGCTTGTGAACCTCATCTGCACTAAGGCAAGCCACAACAACATTTTTCTGGTGCCATTGGAATATTTGTGATTTTCCTGCTTGAATGAATGATTTAATCCATGCATATAGATCATTATTGTCTTATTCATATTCTGTTAAGTGCTAGTCCAAGTTAATATGCTTGTGTTACGGAAAGTTTAGAGCCAACTAAGTTGATAAAGAGACTAGAATTTATTTTTGCTATGGTAGAAATAATATGGTTATGGATATAAGTAATTAATTGAAGTTATTTTCTTGCATGAGAATAATGATAAAACTTGTTAGAAAAGATTATGTTTAATGTGAGGTTTAATCTTGACCAGAGGAATTTCAAGAGTTGTTGATGGTTATGCTTAGTGCGGATACAGTTGACTCAGCCTTTTCCGGTATTGTGTGATGCATATGTTACTGTTGCACTTCATGGCATACTATGACACCGGTTATTTTCAATATAAGTTGAACCTGATAATAATACAACTTGAATATATCATTGACCGGGTCATGGTGCCACTGAATCGAGTTTTTCCTAATGCAACCACATTTGCCTGTATGGGAAGGCCTTTATTCGGTCTGTTGTCATGCCTCTGGTCGGTGCCTCCAACGAGGGAAGGTTATGGGTGTGCAGTACCCTGGCCCGGTAAGCAGACATAACCTTGTGTGCCCGTTGTTGATATTTTTGGTACCGGTCCCCGTGAGGGACGTTTGGCCACGACGGTGGTCGTTGTGTCTTTCGTAGACATGGGGCCACCCAGGACTAGCCTAGTTGGGAGTGGGTCGGAGTGACCGAGAGAGTGTCATGGCAATGGAGTGATTTCGTTGGAATGTCGTTGGTCCACCCAAATGGGAGTACGAGGCCATGGGTTCCATGGTGTGGGTATAGTGTGCTACATCTGCAGAGTGTATTAATCTATCGATAGTCGAGTCCACGGTTATGGACACGCTCAAAAGTAGGTCACACCATGGGTCAACATTTAATAAAATTTGCACACTAAGTTATAAACTCTGCACTGTTGATGATGGAGGGAAGGCCATCGGGTTGGACAGGACCAAGTGTTTTAGGCCTAGTATGGGTCATGGTTCTGATCACCGGAAGGATCACGAGATATTCCTGGTTAAGATGTTGAGGTTGGTACGGTCGTGATCCAAGAAGTGATCACCGTTGGTAAGAGGAATTTTTCCTCACAAGGATATGATCACAACATGTTGAATATATTATTGCATTATTAATAATTGGTTAAATATCATGATATTGTTTGTCATTATGTTTATGTCTGTTGTGAGCTTGCAAGTACATTCAATGTACTGACCTGGCGTGTCATGCCAGATTTCTAGAAAAGCCTTGTTGGAGAGGAGTGTTGTCCGAGTCTAGATCGTGTCCACATCGGTGTCCCTGTGCTATGGAGCTTCCACTACGATGTTGTTCTGTTGCAGCGTAGTTGTTATGATTGAGGCCTTTATATTCACTAAATAATGTACATATTGTTCAGCCGCCCCGTGCGGGCCGCTTGGCCTCGCTATGTGACGCCCCGAGACCGATGCGCCAGGTGTCTTCTAGTTATTCGCCGTTGTTGCCATGTCTTTCGCTTGTGTGTTGCATCTTGTCATGTCATCATGTGCATTGCATCATTATGTTTTCAAAACATGCATCCGTCCAGGTCTCCCCGTCCTCTCCATTGCCCGTTCTGAGCCCAACCACACTCGCACGCACCCGCGGCATGTCTGAAATATTATTTTATAAGTGGCTAGAAAATGTTCTCGGAAAGGGATGAAAGTTGGCATGCGGTGTTTTTATAGTGTGGGTAGACTGCCTGTCAAGTTTCGCCGCATTCGGAGTTTGTTTGATAGCCCAACCATTAAACTATAGTGACAATATAGTCGGTCAAACGTCGGACGTTTTCGGTCTCCGAAACTGCTGTCGGTCCTCTCTCTCTCCTCTCTTCTCAGCCATTTGCCTTCTACACAGCCCACCTGCATCCCACCTACCCCTCATCGTGTCCAAAGTCGCCCGAGCGAGATCTAATGGTCCGAAAACGGACTAGTACCCCTAACACTAGCCCCCTTGCCTTATAAATAACCCCCACATGCCATTTTTGGGTCCTCCAACCCCCCACCTTGTTTTCAACGTGCCAATCATCAGCAGCCGCCGCCCTCATCGCATTCCATGCCAGCCGAACCCATCTCCGCCATTTGGCACCACCGTCAGCGCCCCCACAGCCAACTCTATATCCCTTTCATATTCAATACATGGGATGTGTAAAGATTACCCCTCTTGCGACATGCCTACTATGCGGTCATGCCTCTAAGTCGTGCTCTGACACGTGGGAGATATAGTCGCATCGTGGGTGTTACAAGTTGGTATCAGAGCCTTCCCCGACTTAGGAGCCCCCCTGCTTGATCGAATCGCTAACGTTGTTGTGTTTAGAATAAAATGTTTTGAGTATTAAGATTATATATATCTGAGAGTAGGATTCTTTTTACTCCTCAGACCCTTTGTCACTCTGGTGGGGCCTCCTGACGTAGAATTTTTGACTCTTCTCTCCTCAAATTTCACAATTTTTTTAGGATCACACGGGTATCTTGGAATTGTTCTGATGGTTTTGTGACGAGAACATTGTTCTTGGTGCCTCCTGACATTTAGGAGTTGTGGCAGTGTCCCGGGGAATTGAGCTCCAAGGTGTTGTCGTCACAATTTTATCGTTGCAGTTCTGGAATACCTGAGCTCCCCGACATCCAAAATCTCTTTTATGCAGTTCTTGGTGAGATAACCTCGACACCACCCAGTACTGGGCGGGAGTCCGGGAGTATTGAGATAACTCTTATAACGGATGCTTTTCGAAGGTTGAGGTAAATGATTTTCGAAGGTTTCTTGGTTATGTGTTGAAGGACGGATACAGCTGGATGTAGGATTTGTTAGTTTGGGTGAGATATTATGCTTCCCCTATATCCCTAACACCTGATTGCATAACCAAAAAGTTTCGGGAGTTTATTAATGGGAATTCAAGTAGCTCGTAGGAATTCTTTCCAACAGACACATGATACGATATGGGATCTATCATATGTTTGTTTCCTGCTGATTCTGCAATCCAATCCTTTGTTTTGTTTTGAGTTGTGGTATTTGAGTTGCTTCGAAGTCAAGTGTTGATTCCATACCTTTCCTAAGCGGTGTTCTCATACTCCTATGTGAATACCAATCCTCCATGATAATCTAGATTGTCATGTCAATCCTTTTCAACCGGCGTGTTTCTCTTCAAGTGGATCCGATCATTTCAACATTCACAAGATCAACTCTAAGTATTCTCAACGGTGTTTGTGTCATTCGTCCCAAGTTGTCTTTGTTTTTCCCACCCTCCCACCCTTCTCCTTCAAGGACTCAAATTTCTGAATCAAGTATCCATCTTATGGATGAGAAGATTCTTCACTCTTTACTCAATGTTCTTATCCGGTGATTCTCATGAAGATACTAACGAAACATCAAGTTATCATTATCCGTTCTTTTTTCTTATCCAGTGGATTCAATTCAAGATTTTGGTGTTGGTCATATCCCTTTCCTTATTTCAAATGTTTTCTCATGCCGGTGCACCTCTTAATCATCCACTTCTCTCTATTCAATTGTCCAGGAGTGGTGAAGATATCTCCAAGATTCGTGTTTGCACTCTGCATTCGTTCAACCTATTTTGAGGATGTTATATCTTTCAAGCCATTTAATTCAACCGGCGCAATCTCTCCTTTAAATCATTTCAACGGTGCTTTTCTTGAGTGAGCCCTAACCCACATGTCTTTTCCCAGGATCTTACCTCACTCTTCAAATTTTCTCGGAGCTTCTCAAATTCATTTCAAAGTTTGACATAAGAATGAATTATCATCAGTCATATGTTTTTCTCCAAGATCTTTCAAATTCTTTTCATTGTTTGGTTCAACCTTTCTAATATTCATCCCTAAGTATCTCAACAATTCATGATGGTGTTTCCCGTCGTCATTCTCAATGTTTGAAGACCGAAGAAGAGTTTCTCCTTCAAATCTTATACATTCTCTCAGAGACGCATGGTTCTAGCTTTATACCACCCTCTCATAATTATTTTCCATTGTGAGAATTCTTTTCACCCATCAGGAGCAATTCAGGAGACTTTTTAGTTTGATTCATCCAAAGCCCATCATCACAGAATTATTCATTCCAGCTTTCAGCTCTCGCTCTCCAAATCTTACCGATGCATCATTCAAATATTCTATAATCAGCTCGTGATCTCTTCGTTCTCTTGTATCTAAATTCCTTCAAGTATCTTCATTGTTTTTCCAATTCTTCCCGATGAATTTGTGCTTTTGCTATTTTCATGTTTAATTCTTACGGTGGTTCTTACAAGATTCCTATTCTTTGTTACTGTACCAATTCATTCGTTCTTTCTAAATCCTACCGTTGGTTCGTTGAAGACCGTCCCAAGTTTGTGCTATATCTATCTTAATCCTTTCTATAAGAATAAGTAGTATGGAAAATTCGTTGCTTGTCCTCAATTTAAATCGGTGAAGGATACGCATAACATAATTCTTATTCTTTCTTCATCCAAGTGATGGATTCATTCTTCTGGAGTGTGTTCACGATGAGTAAATTCTCGGTGCAAGTGCTTCGTACTTTCTCGAAGTTCCAAGATCTTTCAATTTTATCATTTCAAAGCTCCAACTAATCATTGCAAGGCCTCACGTTGTGTTTTCTAATTCTCTTTCCTTTCGTTTGATCATTCTTTTGTTACCATAGTTCTTCATGGAGGCTCAACATGGTGGCTCATCAAGGATTTCTATTCTTCTTTCGTTCTTTAAGTTTTCTCTTGAAGTTATGATCTGCCAAGCTATACTCAAAATTAAACATGGTGCTCAACACATGTTTTGTTTTGACGAGGTCAAGTATTTTTCTTGCATTTCGAAGTGCAATTCTTTCTACCGTATCATTTGAGGTGGTGCTATGTCATTCTTGATAATTTGAGTTCATGTTTCATGATTCCCATGTTGTCAGGATTGAGATATTTTTAATCCACCAATCTCTTCGTTGGAGTTATCTTGTGTCATGTTTCACCTAAAGCCTTCCCTAAGGAATGTTGCTACTGTGGTGCTTATAAATGATCCAAGTTTTCTCCTATCCTCTCGGTGGAAGAAGTATTTCATCTCCTCGTCGATCTAAAGCACGCAATTGCTTTCTGTTTGTGGCAGGATTTGACCTCAAGTTTTTTAGATGTTTTCCATAAGCCCTCAACAAGCTTGTTTTTTTCGTTGTTGGTTTCCCAACAACTCCGTTCAATCCTTCTTTTTAAGGATGCTTTTCAAATTCTATTGTGGTAAAAGATGTCATTTTCTTCCCAACTCTTTCCTTTCCAACGATCTAACTTATATTCTTTCTTTTCGGAGGCATTGTCATGTTGCTCTTTTCACTCATCATCTCGGATTGTGAGTACCATGTTCTTTTCGTGCTTATCCATTCAAGCGGAGTGTCGTGTCCTTCATTCAAGTTCTCTCATCTTATCAAGTTTTGCTTCCCTTCTCAATCGGAGTGCCGTCTGAAATCTTTCTTATCCTTTGTGCCATTCTTTCAATAGTTATGGACGCAGCCTGTTGTTGATCTCATCAAGTATCCTCTCATCGTGTCAAGTTCACATTGAATTCCTTCCATTTACAGTCGGAGTGCTGTCCAAATTATATCATTCTTATTCCTTCTCTATCATTCCTCTTCTAACCGGAGTCTCATCCAAGTGCCTTATTTTGCCAAGTTCATATTCTACGCCTTCCATTCCCAACCGGAGTGTTGTTGTAATTGATCTTTATCATTCCTTGTACATCTTGTTTCAACCGAGCTGCTTGCATCTACTTCTTGTCCATTGTAACCTTTTCTATGTCTTTCAACCCATAAGGTTCTCGTAATGTTCCTTGTTCCTCTTTTCTAAACGGAGTGTTTTAAACTTTGTTCATCTTTGTTGTATTCTTTCTTTCAATTTGTTCAACCTCGCAAGGTTCTTTGGTTTGACTCGTTTGTCAAAGAAGCAACTTAGTTTTACCTCTTCCCCTTCCTCCTCCGTTTCCCTGGTGCCATCCTAGATCTTGGGACGAGATCCTCTCGTAGTGGTGGAGTGTTGTGACGCCCCGAGACCGATGCGCCAGGTGTCTTCCAGTTATTCGCTGCCATTGCCATGTCTTTCGCTTGCGTGTTGCACCTTGTCATGTCATCATGTGCATTGCATCATCATGTTTTCAAAACTTGCATCTGTCCAGGTCTCCCCGTCCGCTCTGTTGTCTGTTCTAAGCCCAACCACACTCGCACGCGCCCGCGGCATGTCCGAAATATTACTTTATAAGTGGCCAGAAAATGTTCTCGGAATGGGATGAAAGTTGGCATGTGGTGTTGTTATAGTGTGGGTAGACCGCCTGTCAAGTTTCATCGCATTAGGAGTTCGTTTGATAGCCCAACCATTAAACTATAGAGACAATATAGTCGGTCAAACGTCAGACGTTTTCGGTCTCTGAAACTGCTGTCGGGCCTCTCTCTCTCCTCTCTTCTCATCCATTTTCCTTCTGCACAGCCCATCTGCAGCCCACCTACCCCTCCGCGCGTCTGAAGTCATCCGATCGAGATCTAATGGTCCGAAAACGGACTAGTACCCCTAACCCTAGCCCCCTTGCCTTATAAATAACCCCCACATGCCATTTTTGGCGTCCTCCACCCCCCCACACACCTTGTTTTCAGTACGCCAATAATCAGCTGCCGCTGCCCTCATCGCATTCCGCACCGGCCGAACCCATCTCCGCCATTTGGCACCGCCGCCAGTGCCCCCACAGCCATCTCTTTATCCCTTTCTTATTCAGTACATGGGATGTGTAAAGATTACCCCTCTTTCGACATGCCTACTATGCGGTTATGCCTCTAAGTCATGCTCCGACACGTGGGAGATATAGCCGTAGTGTGTGTGTTACACGCTACCTGTTGTAATGTAAACTTTGATCTGCTAGCATCAATAAAGCGGTTGTTTTCTGTACCAAGATGTTGTGTGTTGCCAGAAGACATGGTCTCTGGGCTGGCAATGCATGGTAAACCGGGTGCTTTGAGCCGTGAACTGGGTACCGTTGTCAATGATGATCCAGGCAGGGACCCCAAAGTGGGACACCAATCCTTTCAGGAACTTGATAGCTAACTGGGCAGTTAACTTTCTCACGGCATCAACTTCTGGCCACTTTGTAAACTTGTCGATGTCAATGAACAAGAATTCAAAGCCCCCGACAGCTTGGGAGAAAGGGCCAAGGATATCAAGCCCACAGACCGAAAATGACAATGACAAAGGGATTGTCTAAAGAGCTTGGGCAGGCAGATGTATGTACTTGTAATGGAACTGGCAGGCTTCACATTTGGTAACTAGCTCAACTGTATCTTGGAGGGTTGTGGGCTAATAGAATCCTTGCCAGAATGCTTTCCCAACTAATGCCCTCGATCCAATGTGGGAGCCGCACATGCCTTTCTGTATCTCTGCCAGTAGTTCCTTTCCTTCTTTCCGGGAAATGGACTTCAATTTCACACCGTTAGGCCATCTTCTGTATAGTGTGTCATGGACAAACTGATACATACTGGCCCTCCGGGCTACTCTTTCAGCTTCATCTTGCTCTTCTGGAAGTTCTCTAGTTTGGAGGAAGTGGACTATGTGCGTTGCCCAAGTTGGAGCCTAGGGCTTGGCAACAAGGACTAACGGTACGTCCTTGCTCGTGGGGGTGCGTTCCTCGACCGCGGGGACTAGTGGCCCGGCAGGAGGGTGCAGCCCGGCAAGTGATGGGGAGTTGTTTATGGCAGGGTCCCTGCCAGGAGCCCTAGAAGGCTCTACCGGGAGAGGCTTATCGGAGTCCAATTTCCTCCTCTTTCGGGCCATTGTTCCTAGTTCCACAGGAAGTTTTTGCGCAGCACACTTGGACGGATGATCAACAATGTTATTTTTGGCACGGGGTACATGCTCTGTTTGCAATGTGTCAAAGTGCTCCTCCAACCTTCTCACTACCTCATCATATGCATCCATCAATGGAATTTGGTAATCCTTGTTGGCTTGTCTCACCACAAGTTGCGAATCTCCTTGAATGATCAGCTTCTTGATCCCCAATTCCATGGCAATCCTAAGACCGGCAAGGAGCCCTTCATACTCTGTTGTATTGTTGGTAGCCTCCTCCCGGGGAAAATGCATTTGGATGACTCACTTCAGGTGATCTCCGGTGGGAGCAACTAAAAGCATGCCATCCCCTGCACCTTGTAGGGAGAAGGCACCATTGAAATACATAATCCATTGTTGGGGTGCCTTCTTGCTGGGGATAATTGTCTCCAACACCTCTTCGTCAGGGGTTGGCATCCATTCTTCAATAAACTCTACCAATGCCCTACTCTGGATCGTCGATGTGCTCTCAAACTTCAGGCCAAAGTTGGATAACTCCAATGCCCACTCCACTATTCTTCCAGTAGCCTCAGTGTTTAGGAGAATCCTTTGCAAAGGAAAGCGGGTGACAACCGTGATCTCATGGGCTTGGAAGTAGTGGCGCAGTTTCCTTGAGGCCATGGTGAGGCAAAAAATCAACTTTTGCACGCCAGAACCTGGATCTAGCCCCTGCAAGAAGGAGCTGATGAAGTACACTGGGCGCTGCACCACTTTTTTTCCTTACCGCATCCTTGGGGTTGTCTTCGCTGTCGTGCTCTTCTTTGTCCTGATCCATATCTGGCCTTGCCGGGTTGTTCTCATTCTTTGTTTCTTCCACTTCTCGCTGCGCCACTAAGGCTGCACTAACCACTTGATTATTTGGCGCTAAGTATAGCAGCAACGGATCTTGTGGTTTGGGAGCAACCAAAGTGTCCACTGAGGACAAGTATGCCTTCAAGTCTTGTAGTGCTGCTCTACTTCAGGAGTCCACTTCATGGTCCCTGCCTTCTTCAAAATTTTGAAGAACGACAAGGCACGCTCGGCAGACTTGGAGATGAACCTGCTAAGTGCAGCAACGCATCCTGTCAGACGCCTCACATCTTTAACTGACCTGGGTGCCTGAATAGGCTTGATAGCCTTGATCTTATCAGGGTTGGCTTCTATCCCCTGATGGGATACGAAGAAACCAAGGAGCTTGTCGGAGGGAACACCAAACACACACTTCTCCAGGTTTAGCTTCAAATTGATCTTGCGCAGATTAGCAAAGTCTCTTCCAAGTCCTGAATGAGGGCTGGTTTGTCCTTGGTCTTGACCACAATATCATCCATATAAGCCTCAATTTTCCAGTTCAACTGTGATTCAAAATCAATCTGGACTACTCTTGCAAAAGTGGATCCGGCACTCTTCAACCCGAATGGCATGCGCACAAAGCAGTATGTGCCACATGGGGTGATGAATGAAGTCTTCTCTTCATTTTCTCTGGACATAAAGATTTGATGATATCCATAGTATGCATCCTGGAAAGAGAGAAAATCACAACCTGAAGTAGAGTCCACAATCTGGTCAATGTGCGGCAAGGGAAATGGGTCCTTCGGGCAAGCCTGGTTGAGATATTTGAAATCTATACAAAGCCTCCATTTTCTGTTAGCCTTGCGTACGACCACCGGGTTTGCTAACCATGTTGGATGCAGCACTCCTCTAACGAAACCAGCCGCCTCAAGTTTCTTGATCTCTTCAGCAATGAATTGCCGCCATTCCAAAGCTTGCTTCTGAACCTTCTGCTTGATAGGTCGGGCATGTGGACCGACAACAAGGTGGTGCTCGATTACCTCCTGGGAACACCGGGGATGTCAGATGGTTGCCAAGCAAACACATCGACATTCGCCCGCAGGAAGGAAATGAGCGTGCTTTCCTATTTGTCATCAAGGATGGCACCAATAGTAAATGTACCATCAGTACCAGCCAGCCCTGACGGGACCTTTTTCACATGAGGTGATGCTGCTCTGGATCTCTTTCTATTGGAACTCTCCTGCAAGTCATCAATAGGTGGGGTACACTCCGAAGAGTTACGTTTCCCAGACTTCTTGCTGGCGTCCCTACTAGCCTTTTTCTTTTCCTTGGCGGGAACTGTGGCTTCTGCGGCCTCAGCCGCAAAAGCGTCCCAGTACATCTTATCTACGCAAATAATTGCGTCCTTCTCGTCTGATGGAATGGAAATGACTCCCACTGGCCCTGGCATCTTCAAAGTGTTGTAGGCATAGTGGGATGCGGCCATGAACTTTGACGGATTGCAAATAGAGCACATACCCCGTGCGGAAAACAGCAAAGCTGATCATTTGTCAAAGTGTGCTGCGCAGAAGCTTCCTGTGGAACCGGGAACTTTTGTTCTCCATCTTACTCAGCCCTCTGTATCCCTAGCAACAATGGCCAGAAAAAGAGAAAGATGGACTCCGGTAAGCCTCTCCCGGTAGAGCCCCCCGAGGCTCCTGGCAGGAACCCTGCCGGAAACAACTCCTCATCACTTGTCGGACCGCACCCTCCAGTTGGGCCTATGGTCCTCACGAATGAGGAATGTGCCCCCGCAGTTGAGAAGGTGACACTACAAAAAAATACACTTCCGTGATGATACGTGTTTGTCACAGTAGGTCACGTTTTCTGTCATGCATGTACATCCATGACAAATTTATGACAAAATCAAGATAGTCATACCTGTGCTGTCGTAGAAGTGTTCCATGACATTGCCAAAATTATCATCACGGAAGTGTCCACTTCCATGACAATAAATCGTGCGTCACAGAAGTGGTTTCATCAAGGGTGACCGACACGTGGCATCCACCATAACGGAACGCCGTTAAGCTATCGGGTCGGATTTTGGATCCGATAACCCATTAACAGCCACGACCAATGCCGATTTTCCACGTGTAAAATTCTCATTGGCTGACGGATCCACGCGTCAGCTCCGCGTTGGCACAGGTGTCACTCATCTAACGGTCGAGATGGGCCTATGATATGTTGACACGTCGACCGGCCCAAAAGTGGCCCACAAAGATTAAATGGGCCAGCCCAACAGAAGGCCCATAAGGTTTAGCGGACCATAATGGGCCGGCCCAGCTAAAGGCCCACAAAATTTAGCGGACCATAATGGGCCGGCCTAGCTAAAGGCCCACACGATTTTGCAGACCATAATGGGTCGGCCCAGCTAAAGGCCCACAAGATTTTGCGGACCACAATGGGCTGGCCCAGCTAAAGGCCCACAAGATTTTGCCGACCATAATGGGCTGGCCCAGCTAAAGGCCCAACATTCTCTGTCAAATCAGCCCATCAATGGCCTGTCCTAAACTTGTCATGAATGCGGCCCATAGTCACTTCTGGCCCGTTAACAGTCCGCTAAGTAATTGGGCCGAATTACGGCCTAGTGTATTTCCGGCCTGTTAAAGGTCCGACTTCATTTGGGCCCATTTACAGGCCATCAAAATTTCGGCCCATAAACGACCGTGAAGGATTTGGGTGATACTCGGCCATGTCTGACATTTGGCCTGTTAGAGGCCCACTATAGCTTTGGGCCACTTTCGGCCTGTTGTCATTTTCGGCCTGTTAACGCCGGACGTAAACCATGGGCCATATGTGGCCCAACGTCATATCGGTCCCATTAACGGCCCATATAAAACTGACGATAATCTAGCCCGACCGAAGTTCCGGCCTGTTAAAGGCCCGTGTATTAGGTCGGCACATTTACGGCCCGTCCGAATTTCGGCCTGTTAAAGTCCAATGGGTTATTTGGCACAATCAGGGCCCAATCTCACTTTCGGTCTATTAAAGGCCCATGTATTTTATGGGCTCGGGATATTTACACCTGTAAATGGCCTATTTTTACTGAGGGCCCAAATTATGTTTAGGCCTGTTAAAGGCCCACTATGGGCACAGGCCTACCAGAAAAATATGAAAGCTTATGCTAATTTAGGCCCAGATATTTTTAGTGGGCTACGTGCCAATTTCGGCCCGTAATCGTTTTTAGCCCAATTGGAATGGGCCCGACGAATGTTGGCATGTTGGGCTCCTATGAAGGTTTTGGCCGAATACATTACTAAGATAAACCTACACTATACAAAAATAGCGTCGTAATTACTGCAGCCTGAGGCAGCATCATAAATGTTGTATCACAAAAAAAAAAATTCCAACCATACAACAAAAGGCCTGTTGGCATAAAGTTTACAGTCCTTCCAGATAAAAGCACCATCAGATGTATAGAAGCATAGATCATTTGACCTGAGTGCTAATGTTTCAGGCTGTAGAATCTGATGGAGCAACACGATTTGCACCTTTTTTCCGCCATTGCTCTTGAACAACAAAGTGAATGTCTGATAGTCTGGTTTCAAAACCATTCATATCTTGACGACATTTCTCAACCACTATTCTTGTTTCCGAAACAACGTCCATTAGGGATTGGACTTGTGTCTGGAGCACAGATATATCACTCTGTCTAGTAGGAAGATTTTGTTCAGTAGGCGATTTGGACGAGGTTACCATGACAACCAACCCAGAATTACGCAGGAAAGTGCTTTTTGCACTGTTAGTGGAGCGATACTGACGCACTGCAACAAGAGGTGACATTGTGCCTGTAGTAGCCTCGTCACCTGTAGGTGGTTGTGGCTGTTCAATCATTTGTTCCATAGCTTCCTGAAAGTTTGAACTTGTAGATTAGTGTACCAGATAAGTTACTAATGAGAAAAAAAACAAACAAAGTAGATTAAACGTTTATACATAACTTATTTTGGTGAACTACTGTAATACATTAGCATGTATTGTAGTGCCAACTACATAATAAAATCACTTTCGGAACATATGTCCATGTAGCATGCCTACTGTATTGTCTATTTCCTCACATTCATTGACATCTAAGGATAAAGAGACATGGTTTAAAGTAGGATGCACATAGTATGACATCATTCATATCATGGGCAAACAGATATAAAACAAACAGGCTATTTTATCATTGTGTGCGCATGTGAACATAACAACTAGATTACAGATCAAGACAAAAAGAATATCCTTCATCTCTTTTAAACCATGTAAGGTAAAATGATACGTTAAGACAACTGTGAATAATAGTGAACAGAGTAACTGACATTGGCTGCAAACCAAGTAGTTAAATGAACACATCACAGTACCAACCAGTTCAAGGCAGGAGGAGTAAGGACTTACAACAGCGGCTTGAACTGGTGTGCTCATGCCCTTCATCTTGCTGGTGTGGCAATCCTTGAAGATTTGCACTACATTCGGTTCAGGTTCTTTTTGGTCCGCCCGGGATTTCCTCCGTATTTGGAACATGTCAATATAGATACGATAATATGGCACAAAAAAAGAAGGAAGTAGCAGCTATTTACAAGAGCCTCGCAGTATGCAATATAGCTACGAGATCCTGTGGTCTGTTGGAATTTCACTTTAGAACGGTTTGTTTTGTTCTTCAAACAGTTAGCCTAGAAGAAGATACGCTTGTAAGGCACATACATAAATACAAGTTCAATATGTGGTCTGATCAAATACATATAGCCTACCTGATACTTTGGATCAGACCAGTGTTTAACGAGGGCTGTCCAGTATTCATCTGTAATATATTCCACTGGAGATGTTTGGGAGATTTCATTGTTAGCCTTGCCTTCAAAGTGAGATTTTCTAAGGTGGTACCGATACTTTCGCAGAGCAGACTGAAAAACATGAGTGCATGCTTGTCTAGTTGCATCATCTTTCGGATCCAACTTGAACCTCATCTATTGAAAAAAGAATGTGAGTCTTATTAGGAGGAAGCTAGAAAGTATGGGACAGAGCAAGACAATATTACTAATTGCGATGAATAGCATTACTTACGGATAAATGGTCAAGGAAGGTGTTAAACTGGGTATTGTCTTTCTCATTCCTGTACTGGATCCACGTTGGGAGGATACGTGCATGACACCTAACGTCAACGGCTGCCTTTGGTACTAACTTGGCTGACTCTATAGCATCACGTGGCCTTTTGAAACCTCCCTCAAAATGGATCTCCATTCTTCCCCCTTTAGATTTTGTTAATCTGTCAAGCATTATCCCTGATGTCTATTTCCGCTTGCGCCGTGGTGCTAGTTCAACAACGAATATGGAAAGTGTTAGTGTACATCGAACTGTGAGAGTACATATAAAGGAGCATGCAACTGCAACTTGACTCGGTCAGGTACCTTATTGGTGTAGATGCTCATGAGGTTCATCTGATCTTGCCAAGTCCTATTGTGTCAGCAGTGCTTCGGAAGTAGTGTTAGGTGTGTAGGCAGCTTGGGAACTGGGCAGTTCCGGAGCAAACGAACGAGTAACTGGTTGAGATGCTGGTACAGTTGAAGCGGATTGTAGATTTAGCCGCTGGACTTGGACCTTCTACTGCACTATAAGTACCAGCAGAATCTCGATGGCAGAACCTTTTCCGTTTCACCCGACGAGTAACAGCACTCCCTACTATATTATTTTCCTTGCTCTTTTTTGACTTTGCCATGTCAAGCTGTACCCACAACACAAAAGAATAAAATCACTCTTCAGAACTCATTGATGCATGATACAGACAAGCAATACTTTGATGTAAGACAACCGTATGAGGATGGAATATGTAAGAAAAACAAGACAACATGACATATTCACAGCTACGATGTGCAAACTAAGCAGAAGGATTTTCAAGAAAATAGAAGTAATGCAAGCTAGATACCATATGAAAGATGCAACCAACATTACTCTGCCATGTTAAAAGTGTCTTGTCATCAGTGGCAATTTGAAAAATTAGAAGCAGTACAACATAGAAATCAATGAAAGATGCAACCATTATCAAACTACCATGTTAAAAGCGTCCAATCATGAGTGACTGATGCGGGATACACAACAACAGTACTTTGATGTAAGAACATGGTATGATAGGCAGATGTAGTGTATTCTAGACACAGAAAGCCATGTCATATGCACATGTATAACGTATAAACTCAGCAGGTGCAATTTAATCAAAATAGAAGAAATACAGGCTAGACAACATATGCAACATGAAACCAATTATCACACTGTCAACTTAGAGCAAGCACCTGCGATGGTGGAGTACGGGAGATGAACTCATCATGTAGACTTGGGACTTCAACTTCATTAGCAGTAGCAATGGCAAATCTAGAGAGTCTCTATTTGCGTCGGTGCGGAGGACCACCAACATCCCCTAACTTACTCTTTTCCTTCCTATTTTTTGATATTGCCTTATGAAGCCAAAACCACAAGAAGATGAATAAAATTAGCTTTGCATAACTGTTTGATGCACGATACAAACGAACACTACTTTGATGTAAGGAAAGCGCAGGATAGGAGGATGGAATATATACAAAAAAAGACAGTGTTTCATATTCACACGTACGATAGGAGGATGGAATATGTATGAAAAAACAGTAAGTGGAAGGCATTTCAACAAAATTAGAAGAAATGAAAGCTAGGCACCATATGAACATGCAACCAATATCACTCTATCAGGTAAAAAAGTGTCTCATCGTAAGTGCCATTTCAAGAAATTAGAAGCAGTACAAGCTAGAAGACAATGCAAGATGCAACCTACATCACAATCCCAAGTTAAATGTGTCTTATGGGTAAGTGATCGTTGCAGGTATAAGTTGTAAGCTACGCAGATGCAATTCAACATAATCAGAAGCAATACAAACTAGACATCATACGGAAAACTCAACCACATATAACAGTTCCAAGTAAGAGCAAGCACCTGTGATAGAGTAGGGGAGATGTGCTCATCATGTACACGTATGTTCTAGAAACAAGAACACATGTCATATTCACAGGCATTATGTGTAAAGTAAGCAGATGCAATTCAAGTTAGAAGCAATACAAGCTAGACATCATACGCAACATGCAACCACATATAATAGTGTCAAGTTAGAGCAAGCACCTGTGATGGTGTAGTAGGGGAGATGTGTTCATCATCTACACAACTACGTTAACTGTCCAGCCTTGTGTTGTCTTGCAAATCTTGTTGGGAGGATGGTGGAGTAGAATCTGTAGAGACCCCTTGTTTGAGTTGCTCCAAAGGACCACCATCATCCACTGACGGACTAATTTCCTTCAGCTGTAATGATTTTGCATTGTGAAGTCAAACTGATAAGAAAAAGGAATAAAATTCACTCTTCAGAACTCATTCATGCATGATACTGACGAACACTACTCGGATGGAAGGCAAACACATGATGCAAGGATGGAATATGTATGAAAAACAGGATGGTGTGATATATTCACACCTAAGATGTGGTAACTAAGCAGAAGGCATTTCAACAAATTAGAAGCACTGCAAGCTAGACACCATATGAAAGATGCAACCAATATCACTCTGCCAAGTTCAAACTGTATGGCGTTTCAACAAATTAGAAGCAGTACATGCTAGAAATCATATGCAAGACACAACCAATATCACAGTGGCGACTTAAAGGTGCCCTATCATAAGATATAGTATGTACCAAAAACAGGAAAGCTTGTCGTATTCACATGTATCATGTGTAAGCTAAGCAGATGCAGTTTACACTAATTAGGAGCAATACGAGCTAGAAACCATATGCAACATGCAACCAGATATCACACTGCCAAGTTAGAGCAAGCACCTTGGATGGTGGAGTAGGGGAGCGGAGACTTGGACCTTGTAATGCACTATCAGTACAAGGAGAATCGGTACAGATGCTCCGTTTACGTTGCTGCAGAGGACCACCATCATCGCCTTCCTTACTCTTTTCCTTCCTCTTTCTTGATTTTGCCTTGTCAAGTCAAACCCACAAGAAAAAGGAATAAAATTTGCTCTTCAGAACTCATTGATGCATGATACTGACGAACACTACTTTCATGTAAGACGAACACTACATATCACACTGCCAAGTAAGAGCAAGCACCTGCGATGGTGGTGTGGGGGAATTGCGGTGATCAACTAGAGAGATGTGTTGACTATCTTCATTTAGCCTTGTTGTTTCTTGATAATCATGTGGGGAGGATGACACTGCACTCTTTAAACGAGTATGGTGTCTCACAGAAACCCACCCAGGTGACTGTCTCATCATAAGTGATTGACGAGGGATACAAAAGAGCATTAGTTTGATGTACAAACATGGTTAATAGACATATGTAGTATGTATCAAAAACAGGAAGGCATGTCATTATCAAAGGAATAATGTGTAAAGTAAGCAGATGCAATTTAACCAAATTGGAAGCAATACAAGCTAGACACCATATGCAACATGCAACCACATTTGACAGCGCAAAGTTAAAGCAAGCACCAGGGATGGTTGTGTGTGGCAATTGAGATCATCAACTGCAGAGCTAAGTTTACTGTCTCCAACTGCTGACACTGCACCCGTTAGAGCGCTGGAACGCTTAGTGCTTATCTTCAAATTACACTACAACGACTTCTATCTTTTCTTTTCTGCATTCATCAACACTGCGTCAGAGTCTGAAATACCCATGCATAAAAAAACAATAGTGTGAGTATGGGTGAAGTGTGTGCAGAATTAGTATAGTGTAAAGGTAGAAGATAGCAGGTCGGTGAGAAATAAATGACGGGAGACATATGATAGCTCTACAACATGCATGGCACGCTAAATTACTACATGATTCTATGAAAATAACAGTCGACTGAAAGCAAATAGGTTAGTCCATTTTTTCTGCACCGTCTGATGTACAAAGAACAGGCAGATCGCCTTCATCTACGTCCAGCGAGTCAATGTTGACGACCTTCCTCGAAACGCCAGTGACCATCGGCCCAGTATTCCTCCCCTGCCTGCGCCCTCCCCTCGACCTCACCGCATCGCCGTGCTTGGCACCGCCCCTCGGCCATCCATTCAAGCCCCGCCGACCTCCAGATCAGGTGCAAGAAGCTCCTGCGCCCCACACCCCTATGATAGACACCGATGCGCCGCTTCCCTGGGGAACAGGCGGACTAGGTGCTCCGCGCGCCTAAGCGGGTGCTGCTTCTTTTAATTGCGGTTCGACTGACCCTGAATTGAAATCCAGGCGGGCTACTGACCTCTAGCAAAGGTGAAATAGTAAAAGGGAGGAAACCTTGTGCATTTAGTATCATGAAGAAGATGTAGTAAGAAGCGCTCAACTAGTTTCTTTCATGGGATGAATACGGTGTGAGCGGAGACGTAAGATTTGCACGAATAAGGGAAGAGGAGTACCTCTTTCTGCTGGCAGTGTTGTGTCCTCCTTCTATTTTTCCGACGATCTTCTTGTTGTTCGCCGGAAACCAGAAGTTGTGGAGGACGATGCAGCCTTGGATGAACCCATGGCCAAGTTGTTGAGTGTGGTGCGGTGGCCGTCTGTCGGCGGCGGGGAAGAATATCCGAGGTGGCGAACGACGGTGTAGCGGGAATAGTTTTGGTGTGGTGGACGGTTGCGACAGTGGAGCCGTAGCAGTGAGGCGCAAGATGGCGTGGTCGCAGTGGTTCCGGTACGGTGCACGTCGGCGTCGGCGTCATGGAGGAAGCTCTACCTCGGCTTCAGCTGCTAAGTCCTTTAGGGCGTTGCGGTTGCGGTTGCGTTGGACGACGACGTCGGGGTACCGGCTCCGGCGTGATGGAGGAGGGCGGCGGTGGATTGGCCGCTATGGGGTGGAGGACGGAGGAGGCTGGGGTTTCGCGGCTGGTGGAGAGGGCGTTTTCACACCCACGGAGTATGAATGGGGAAACGGAGGGAGGCGGGGAACTAAGGGGGAACAATGTTTCAGTTTGAGACGCACTTGTTTGAAATTTGGGGAAAGTTGCAAACTTTCCCCCTGAGGGAGTCCTGGATTAGGGGGTGTTCGGGTAGCCGGACTATACCTTCAGCCGGACTCCAGGACTATGAAAATACAAGATTGAAGACTTCGTCCCATGTCCGTATGGGACTTTCCTTGGCGTGGAAGGTAAGCTTGGCGATGCGGATATTCAAGATCTCCTACCATTGTAACCGACTCTGTGTAACCCTAACCCTATCCGGTGTCTATATAAACCGGAGGGTTCTAGTCCGTAGGATAACTTCATCATACAACAATCATACCATAGGCTAGCTTCTAGGGTTTAGCCTCCTTGATCTCGTGGTAGATCTACTCTTGTACTACCCATATCATCAATATTAATCAAGCAGGAGTAGGGTTTTACCTCCATCGAGAGGGCCCGAACCTGGGTAAAAACATCGTGTCCCTTGTCTCCTGTTACCATCCGCCTAGACGCACAGTTCGGGACCCCCTACCCGAGATCCGCCGGTTTTGACACCGACATTGGTGCTTTCATTGAGAGTTCCTCTGTGTCGTCACTTTTAGGCCCGATGGCTCCTTCGATCATCAACGACAATGCAGTCCAGGGTGAGACTTTTCTCCCCGGACAGATCTTCGTCTTCGGCGGCTTCGCACTACGGGCCAATTCGCTTGGCCACCTGGAGCAGATCGAAAGCTACGCCCCTGGCCATCAGGTCAGGTTTGGAAGCTTAAACTACACGGCAGACATCCGCAGGGATTTGATCTTCGATGGATTCGAGCCACAGCCAAGCGCGCCGCACTGTTTTGAGAGGCATGATCTTGCTCTGCCGCCGAACAGTGCCCTGGAGGCCGCATGCGCACCGGTTCCTACCCTTAATCCGGAGCCTATTGCGCCAATTGAGGATGAGCCGTTGGACGTCACCTTAGGGGCTACGATCTCAAAGGCGATCGAGCCGAACGTCAGCCCCGCGTTCTGCGTGACCCGTGACTCCGAGGATCCGGACCTCTCCGGACTCCGACCCCCCCGCGCCCCTACCGATCGAATCCGATTGGGCGCCGATAATGGAGTTCACCGCAGTGGACATCTTTCAGCACTCACCCTTCGGCGACATCCTGAACTCACTAAAGTCCCTCTCTTTATTAGGAGAGGCATGGACGGACTACGGTCAGCAAGGATGGGATGCGGACGACGAAGAAATTCGAAGCCCACCCACCACCCACTTTGTAGCCACTGTCGACGATTTAACCGACATGCTTGACTTCGACTCCGAAGACATCGACGGTATGGACGACGATGCAGGAGACAAACAGGAACCAGCACCTGTAGGGCGCTGGAAGGCCACCTCGTCATATAATATATACATGGTGGATACTCCAAAAGATGGAGATGGCGATGGAACAGCGGAGGATGACACCTCCAAGAAATAGCCAAAGCGCCGGCGTCAGCGGCGCCGCTCTATATCCCGCCAAAGCAAAAATGGTGATTCCGGCACAGGAGATAATACTACCCCGAATAGCGCCGAAGAACACCCCCTACAGCAAGATTTGGCACAGGAAGATGGAGAAGCTAGCCCTCATGAGAGAGCGGCAGACCGAGAGGTTGAGGATGATAACTATATGCCTCCCTCCGAAGACGAGGCAAGCCTCGACGACAACGAATTTGTCGTACCATTAGACCCCGCCGAACAAGAGCGTTTCAAACGTAGGCTTTTAGCCACGGCAAGCAGCCTCAAGAAAAAGCAGAAACAGCTTAGAGCTGATCAAGATTTGCTAGCTGACAGATGGACCGAAGTCCTTGCAGCCGAAGAGTACGAACTCGAACGCCCCTCCAAGAGTTACCCAAAGCGCAGGCCGCTACCCCGATCAGAGGAGGAAGCACCTACATCACCAGCGCACGACATGGCCGACCGGCCACCTCGCGGCCGCGACAGAGAGGCCTCTCGGCCCTCCACCCAAGCCATGCCCTGGCGCCGTTCAACCAAGGCACGGAAAAATGCGCCAGACCTGTGAGACGTACTGGAGGACAAGGCAAGACAAACAAGATCGATCTACGGATCGAGCAGGCGCCCCACGGCACGTGACGGTGATCTTCATTCCGGATACAACAAATCCGGCCGGGCCGAACACAACAGACATAGCTCCTTCGAGCTGCATCGTGATATAGCCCAGTATAGAGGCTCCGCACACCCATTATGCTTCACAGACGAAGTAATGGATCATAAAATCCCAGAG
Organism: Triticum dicoccoides; assembly: GCF_002162155.2. Taxonomy (NCBI): domain Eukaryota; kingdom Viridiplantae; phylum Streptophyta; class Magnoliopsida; order Poales; family Poaceae; genus Triticum; species Triticum dicoccoides. Next base: position 256,554,616 of record NC_041382.1, read on the forward strand.
GGTTTCAAACCCGTAAACATCGAATCATATGATGGAACAACAAATCCTGCGATATGGATTGAGGATTATCTCCTCCATATCCACATGGCCCGTGGCGATGATCTACACGCCATCAAATACCTCCCGCTCAAACTTAAGGGACCGGCCCGGCATTGGCTTAACAGCTTGCCAGCAGACTCAATCGGTTCTTGGGAGGACCTGGAAGCCGCATTCCTCGACAACTTCCAGGGCACTTATGTGCGACCACCAGATGCTGATGACTTAAGCCACATAATTCAGCAGCTAGAGGAATCGGCCAGGCAATTCTGGACACGGTTCCTAACAAAGAAAAACCAGATAGTCGACTGTCCGGACGCAGAGGCCCTAGCAGCCTTCAAGCATAATATCCGCGACGAGTGGCTCGCCCGGCACCTGGGACAGGAAAAGCCGAAGTCCGTGGCAGCCCTCAGGACACTCATGACCCACTTTTGCGCGGGAGAAGACAGCTGGCTAGCTCGCAGTAAAAACTTAGCAAAGAACCCTAGTAATTCAGACACCAAGGACAAAAGTGGCAGTACACGTCGGAATAAGCAAAAGCGCCGTGTTAGCAGCAACAGCAACGAAGACACGACAATTAATGCCGGATTCAGAGGCTATAAATCCGGTCAGCGGAAAGAGGCATTCAAAAAGAATACTCAGGGGCCGTCCAGTTTGGACCGAATACTCGACAACTTGTGCCAGATACATGGCACCCCCGAAAGGCCAGCCAATCACACCAACAGGGATTGTTGGGTGTTCAAGCAGGCAGGCAAGCTAAGAGCCGAAAATAAAGACAAGGAGCTGCATAGCGATGACGAGGAGGAGCCCAGGCCGCCGAACAACAGTGGACAGAAGGGTTTTCCCCCACAGGTGCGGAGGGTGAACATGATATACGCAACCCACATTCCCAAGAGGGAGCGGAAGCGTGCGCTACGGGACATATACGCGATGGAGCCACTCGCCCCAAAGTTCAACCCATGGTCCTCCTTCCCGATCACTTTTGATCGAAGGGACCACCCCACTAGCATCCGTCACGGCGGCTTCGCCGCATTGGTTCTCGACCCAATTATCGACGGATTTCATCTCACAAGAGTCCTCATGGACGGCGGAAGTAGCCTGAACCTACTTTACCATGATACCGTGCGGAAAATGGGCATAGATCCCTCGAGGATTAAGCCCACAAAAATGACCTTTAAAGGTGTTATACCAGGTGTAGAGGCCAACTGTACAGGCTCAGTAACACTTGAAGTGGTCTTCGGGTCCCCTGACAATTTCCGAAGCGAAGAGTTAATCTTTGATATAGTCCCGTTTCACAGTGGCTAGCACACCCTGCTCGGGCGAACAACATTTGCAAAGTTCAATGCGGTACCGCACTACGCATATCTCAAGCTCAAGATGCCAGGCCCTCGAGGAGTAATCACGGTCAACGGAAACACCGAACGCTCCCTCCGTACGGAGGAGCACACGGCGGCCCTCGCAGCGGAAGTACAAAGCAACCTTCTTAGGCAATTGTCCAGTCTGGCCGTTAAAAAGCCAGACACTGCCAAGCACGCCCGGAGTAACCTACAACAAGACCGCCTGGCACGTTCTGAGCAGGCGTAGCAATGCGGCCCCAACCCCAGCCCTCGCGACATCGCGAAACCAGTGCCTCGCGTACATGACTATGCTCTTGAAATACCATGGGCGCAGGGGAAGGGGCACAATAACGGCAAACCCAAAATACGCCTTAAAACGTACTAGGGGCTGCCGAATTCTTTTTTCAATTTTCTCTTACTTTTAGGACTCCATACTTCGGATGACCTGTTCGGCAATTCAACTGCCGCACAAATGATGCAAGATCCAGGGAAGCAGACAAGCCATGCCGCATTATGGAACTCCCAGGTGGTCTCTGTTACGAGCAGTATACCTGTTTTGGCATACAATTCCGCGGCCTGCTCCTAGCCAGGACATGTTAAATAGCCCAGTATCTTTTGCTTATCGCACTACTTGTATCGTTCTGCTTTGATAGCAGCCTTTCTATTAACAATGCATAGCTTTTTGTCTATTTTTTTGCATTATCCTCCTTTCATATATATGTTTATTAAATGACATGTTGCACCCGTACACCATGGTACGGCAAACACGCCAGGGGCTTCGGTACCCCTCAATATGGTGTGAGAAGCCCGTACACTTTCACAAGTGCGGCACCCCGAACCTATAGCACTATATGCATCGGCTCCGAATCATGATTTGGGTCAATAGTTGGGTTTGCCCGGCTCCTATGTTTTGGTGCCTTACGTTCCACTATATCGGCTAAGGTAGCACTAGGAGAACCACTGCGATTGTGCCCAGTTGAGCTGGGTTAAGCACCTCAGTGGAGAAAGCTAAAACTGACTGTCATGATGAGGCGAGAGACCGGTCGCTGTTTGAGAGGTTTTTCGAGTCCCTAAAGACTTATGCCGCTTCGAGCGAGGAGCCGGCTTTGTCTGGCCAAGGCGTGGATAGCGCCCCGAACTCGGTCTTCCGAACTAGGGGCTTCGCCGAAATTTAAAATTATAGAGTTCTATGGCTAAGTGAGAGTGTTCAAGCATTATAGTCCGATTTCCTGGTTCGTTGTGCTGAGCGCCTCCCTCGAAGGACCCAACTATGGGAAAAAGAGCTCTCAGGTTTATCCCGAACACCCCAGCACTAGTGGCATGGAGGCAGAAGCCGACGACTGGCCATCTCTCAATTTTTTGATAAACGGCCGCACAGAAAGTAATATTTTAAATTCAACAAGCATTGCTTAGCGCATATGAACAAGTTTTCAGCGCACAGGATAAACACGAGCGAGTTCATTCAAAAATTACATCCTTGGTACACTCATCCACCACAAGGCGGGCACCCGCAAGAACATCCTTATAGTAGTTCTCGGGATTGCGATGCTCCTTCCCCGGCGGCGGCCCATCCCTAACAAGCTTCTCACCGTCCAGCTTACCCCAGTGCACCTTTTCACGGGCAAGGGCCCTACGGGCACCTTTGATGCAGACGGACCTCGAGCCTTGGACAGGCCTCCACCAGCCGCCGCACCAGCCCGAAGTAGCTCCCAGGCAGGGCCTCTCCGGGCCACAACCGAACTATGAAGCCCTTCATGGCCTGTTCGGCAACCTTGTGGAGCTCGACCAGCTATTTCAGCTGGTCGCTCAAGGGCACAGGGTGTCCAGCCTCAGCATACTGAGACCAGAACACCTTCTTCGTCGAGCTGCCCTCTTTAGCTCGGTAGAATGCGGCGGCGTCGGATACGCTGCGGGGAAGATCTGCGAATGCCCCTGGAGAGCTCCGGATTCGGGTAAGTAACAAGTAGTTTACTTTTATATTTCTGCTTTGCATAAAGAATGCCTTACCTGCTGCTATCTTTTTCATCTCCTCCAACTCTTGGAGGGCCTTTTGGGCTTCGGACTTGGCAGACTTGGCAGTCTCAAGGGCCGCTGCGAGCTCGGACGGTTGCGTCTTTGACTCAAGCTCCAAACTCTCATGTTTTTTCATGAGAGCCTGAAGCTCTTGCTGCACCTCACCGACCCGAGCCTCAAGTTTCTCTCGCTCGGTGCGCTCTGCGGCCGCTTTCTTTTCGGCCTCGGACAGCGCCTACTTGAGGGTCGCCACCTCAGTCGTGGCCCCTACAATAAGCAGTACAATCCTGTTATTTTTTGCAATCACGTCTTTTTATAGGCACTTTTTTCTGTAAGGTATTTCTTACCTTCTTTCTCCTCGAGCTGCCGTTGGCAAGGCCGAGCTCTTGCTCGGTCCGCTCGAGTCCCTATTTCAGGGCACCCACCTCCACAGTCAGTGCGGCGGTGGCTAGCAGCGAAGCCTGCATACGCATATTGACTCTTTGTTGTTAGACTCCTGCGAAATTTAATAGATCCTCTATTCGGCTTTTCTTTCCGAACGCCAAACAGAGCATCAGGGGCTACTATCTATGCGGTTATATTCTTACATATTTTTTACTTACCTCGAAGCCTGTTAGAAGGCTAGGGCAAGCTTCACTCAGTCCGCTCTTGGCGGACTGGACCTTCTGGATCATCGTACTCATAATAGTACGGTGCTCCTCGTCGATGGAGGCGCCGTCAAGCACCTCCAGCAGATTGTCTGGCACCTCCGGTTGGACGGAGCCCGCCAGCTCAGAAGGCTTGCTCCTCTTGGAAGGAGTTCGCCTACCGCGGTCTGGAACTGTTGAAGATTCCGGCGCGGTGTCCGGCACAAAGCCGGACTTGGAGCCCTTGGGGGTCTTGTCCCCTTTACTCCTGGAGTCCGGGAGGTCGCCTTGCGGCTCCTCCAGGACCACCTCCTCCTGCCCCGGAGCTCGTTGCGATGCCACTTCGGCGTCATCCGCAGTGCGGGGGGAGACAACGGGCGGAACTAAGTTCACGTCCGATGAATCCAGGGAGCCGCTCGACGACTCGTTGAGTTCGGCCCGGGGCGGGCTGCATAATCATGTTCGACATTAGGGAAGGCCGTGCAACAAAGGAATGTCATGAGTTACTCTGATACCCGAATACTTACGATTTCGCTGGACGCTTGGCCCTATCTGGCCACTCCTCTTCGTCCTCTTCGGCGTCGGGGGAGTAGTTCGGCGGAGGGGTCTTCCTCTTCCTGGACCCTTCGGCCTCCCCCGTTGGGGCGGCCTTCCTTTTCTTTCCTCCCCCCACTGGAGGGGGAGAGTTTTCTTCTTCCTCCTCCTCGTTCTCACGGGAGGAGAGCGTCTCGGACTCATCGGATGACGAGTCCGACACCACCACATTATGGGCACTCTTTCGAGTCCCCGTGGCCTTCTTCTTCTTGGCCTTCTTCTCCGGCACCACATAAGGCGCCGGAACCAGCAGGGCTGGGTCTTCGGGCAAGGGAGCTGGACAGTTAATCGATCCGGACTGCGCCTGCCAAGCCTGTCAAAGGTGAGGGATTTTAGATCCCACATAGAGTCAAACTATGAAGAAACTTAACATCATGTAAAAGGTGAAAATAGCTTACCTCGCTAGCGTGACACTGTGATCTGTATCCGCGGTCCTCGGAAGCGGATGTGGGAGCCTCAGCGCCTTTGGTTAGCACCTTCCAGACGTCTTCATACGTCGTGTCGAAGAGCCGGTTAAGGGTTTGGTGCTACGCCGGGTCGAACTCCCACAGATTAAAGCCCCGTTGTTGACACGGGAGGATCCGGCGGACGAGCATAACCTGGACTACATTGACAAGCTTGATCGGCTTGCTCACCAGGGACTGGATGCATGTCTGCAATCTGGTCACCTCTTTTTCGTCGCCCCACGACAGGCCTGTCTCTTTCCAGGACATAAGCCGCGTGGGGGGTCCAGATCGGAACTCGGGGGCTGCGATCCATTCCGGATCGCGCGGCTCGGTGATGTAAAACCACCATGATTGCCACCCCTTTAGTGTCTCCATGAAGGAGCCCTCGAGCCATACGACGTTGGCCATCTTGCCCGCCATGGCGCCTCCGCACTCCGCCTGGTTGCCGCGCACCACCTTGGGCTTGACGTTGAAGGTCTTGATCCAGAGGCCGAAATGGGGGCGGATGCGGAGAAAAGCCTCGCACACGACGATAAACGCTGACATGTTGAGGACGAAGTTCGGGGCCAGATCGTGGAAATCCAGGCCATAGTAGAACATGAGCCCCCGGACAAATGGGTGGAGTGGGAAACCCAGTCCGCGGAGGAAGTGGGGAAGGAATACTACCCTCTCATGGGGCCTTGGGGTGGGGAGAAGTTGCCCTTCCTTGGGAAGCCGATGTGCGATGTCCTTGGACAAGTATCCGACCTTCCTTAGCTTTTTGACATGGCCCTCCGTGACGGAGGAGACCATCCACTTGCCTCCCGCTCCAGACATTGCTAGAGGAGGTTGAGGTAGGAAGTGCGGGCTTGGGTGCTGGAGCTCAAGTGCGCAGGAGATGGATAGGCAAAGGAGGAAGAAGGCGTAGGTAAAAAGGTGGATCCTTATCCCCTTATATGGGCGGATGCGGTTGAGCGTCCCCACCAGCCTAGTAAAACTCGCTTGCCTCCCAAGCACCGTGATAAATGGCGCAGTTGGGTTACCCACGTCAGTATTGATGAGAATCCCGTAAAAGGGGGGACACGATCTCTGCTTTGACAAGACGTGCCAAGGAAACCACCTCGCTAAACATGCTGAGGTGGAAAAGTAAAAACGATTCGAGTAAAGGACTTGGCCGTAGTGTGATGTCACGTTGCGGAATGCGTCAGCAGATTAGATTTGTGTTGATATTATTCTCTCTACGGCAATATGTGGAAACTTATTTTGCAGAGCCGGACACTATCCTTGGTGTTTAAAATCTTCTTGAAGGACTTGGAGGAGGAACCCGCCTTGCAATGCCGAAGACAATCTGCGCGCCGGACTCGTCGTCATTGAAGCCTGGTTCTGGGGCTACTGAGGGAGTCCTGGATTAGGGGGTGTTCGGGTAGCCGGACTATACCTTCAGCCGGACTCCAGGACTATGAAGATACAAGATTGAAGACTTCGTCCTGTGTTCGGATGGGACTTTCCTTGGCGTGGAAGGCAAGCTTGGCGATGCGGATATTCAAGATCTCCTACCATTGTAACCGACTCTGTGTAACCCTAACCCTATCCGGTGTCTATATAAACCGGAGGGTTCTAGTCCGTAGGACAACTTCATCATACAACAATCATACCATAGGCTAGCTTCTAGGGTCTAGCCTCCTTGATCTCGTGGTAGATCTACTCTTGTACTACCCATATCATCAATATTAATCAAGCAGGAGTAGGGTTTTACCTCCATCGAGAGGGCCCGAACCTGGGTAAAAACATCGTGTCCCTTGTCTCCTGTTACCATCCGCCTAGACGCACAATTCGGGACCCCCTACCCGAGATCCGCCGGTTTTGACACCGACACCCCCCATCTTAAAGTTTGGACATATTGCGGGTTGGGGGTAGGACAGTCATGTCAGGTGTCCCAAATGTGGGCGGGATAGATTTCGGCCGAGCGCATGGGTAGGGGCCCACGGCGTATGAATGCTTCTCTGGCGTCTTGGTGAAGTTACAAGCCTACCCCGGTTTAGACCTTTTGACATCGGGCCGATAGGCTACACGGGCCAGAGTCAGGACAGTAATTTCCTACCACCAAAACATTAGTCTCGCGCGGTTTCGGGTGACCAGAGGACTATTTGGCGCTTCGTTCAATATTTGGGAGCAGAAGCATTAGGCCTCCTTTGGTTTGTAGGATTTTTGTAGGAATTCTATAGGATAGGATTTGCAAAGGAAAAATTCCTTTGAAGCCCTTTGGTTTGTAGGAATGGATTTCTATTTCTATGTAGGATAGGAATCAATCCTTCACGTTTTGGAGGAAAAAAACATTAGCCTAGACTCAATGGAAAAATCCTATCTTATGCACCAAATGACATCTCTTTCTCTATAGGAATTGACATGCATGTCATCTCACTTCCTATGATTTTCCTATTCCTATAAAATCCCTATCCTATGAACCAAAGAAGGCCTTAACCTTTTTGGTTCTCTTGAATTGAACTTTCAGGATTTGTCAAACTTCACAAATCTTTACTCTTGAAAATCCTAAAGCTACGATTATTTTGGAATGGAGGGGGTACATTTGAATATACATTGTACACGAGTATATATTAAAAAATATGCAACTTACGTCAGTTCAAGCATGGTTCCAGATATAATCTCCTTGGTTACAAAAAAAAGTTAGATATGCATATGAATATATATAGAATGTTCAAACTCACAACAAAGATTGATGCCCCCTTTTACATCTGATTTACAAATGCCATTATCTCGGGTTCAAATAGATGAATGCACTTCCTATGAATTCGAATCTTCGAAACCCCCTTTATGTTGAATTCGACATGTATTCTATTTCGTAGCTAGCAATTTGGAATGTATCCATGCAAGTGACAAATGTATAAAGTGCTTCACACTAACAACATGGAGTGCACTAATTAATGTTTATATATGAATTGCAAAAGCATCATTGCTTGTATTTCAAACCGCTCTCACTCTATGGATCGATAATATGAAATAAACACATGCACATGCTAGAATTCAATTGCAGTTGAAGAAAGAGCCTACTCCTGGTACTGTATATTAGTGATAGGGGTGTGTACAAAGTACACGTGAATACCAGGCATTGTGCGTGTGTTTATACTATCGACGAACTAGCCCCCAAGCTTGTATAACATACTAAGGGCCTAGGGTTACAAGTCATATATAGTCGGCTTATCACCAGTGGGGATAGAGTCCTCCGCGAGTCTGGTAGCTTTGTGTTGTATGCCGAGTCCTCCACATGGGTCTTCGTATAACACGTCTCGGTCCAACCTATATGTGGCGCAGGATGGAACCGATCCATGAGTCTTCATGTTGACCCACCACAACTAGAAATGATGTGCCCACCACACCACACACACAATCGGCCACTACGAAAATAAGCATATACAATAGTACAACGGTATCTAGCTCACGATACGTCTCCATATTTTTTTGATGACACTGACGGACTTTGCATTTGATGCATTCTCCGTATTTTGTTGACGACACTTACGGTCATTGTATTTCAAGAGACAGCACAATATGGTCACTGGACTTCAGAATAAGCTCATCACGGTCACCACATACATTTTGTCGTGCTAACCAACATGTGGTTGGATTGTTAGAGGAAAGTGATTTCTCGAGCCCACCAAGGTTAAAGTCCCGGTGCTCGCATTTATCTTGTGTTAATTTCAGTATTTTCCGGCGACATACGTTCAGTGGGAGGATACGTTCCACTCGACTACGAGGCACCTATGGTGACTTCGTAAAATCTCAAGATCATATATGCTGGCCCACTCTCTCGAAGGTGCTCATAGGGGTAGCGTTCGCGTGTGTGCGCTTATAGCGGTGAGTGCTTGCGCGTATATATGAGCCCTTGCGTCTGTACCGTGTTAAACAAATACATATCATGATTATACAGTCACTGGCTCACCCGTACAACTCCGTATTTTGTTGATGACACAACCAATTGACCAGTCAAACGTTCCACGCGGTGCAACTAGTGTTGCACCATCAGGGTGCGTAACCGTGGGGCCCTCTTGTCAGCCCGTATATGAAAGAAAGAAATGGTAGTTTGAGTCTGTATTGTGCTAATAAAATAGGAATACATTTTAGGGTGATCATACGGTCACTAGCTCACCATACAGCTCCGTAATTTGTTGATAACACGATCAATTGACCAGTCAAATGGTCCACATTCAGCATCACACATCACCATAGGGCCCACCCGTCAGCGCGTATATGAAGGACAGGAATGGTAATAAATTAGTGGTCGGTGGGTATTCGAAGTCGTGAGACCTATGGTTGGCAGTCACCGGCGGTTGGGGGTGTTCAT
>NC_041382.1:256564284-256573193 GCF_002162155.2 Triticum dicoccoides
GGCGGACCGGCGGTGGGGAGCGGTTTCGGGGAGAGCCGGCCGGACGCGGGCGACGGGTGCGGGCGGTTCGGCCGGTGGTGGCTGGCGGCTCAGGGGGGTGGAGTTTGATGATAAACGGGAGGCCCTTGATTTCATATCCAACGGCTGGAAAATCTAATGACCAGAGATGAAAAAGTCAGTCGACTGACGTGTAGCCTCACCCGGCACGTACACACGCACGCACGCAAGACACGCACGCATGTAGGCGTGCAACACTAACACGTACACACGCACGCATGCTGGCGTGCAACACTGACACGTACACATGCACTCACGAACACAGGCACGTACGCACCTATGCATGCAATACTGAAATGCACCCTTCCACGCACGCAACACTCGCACGCTTGCATGCACACATCACACGACGCAAGACACACGTTCAACCTATACGTGCATGCACCCTTTGTTAAGGACATGGATTGTTACGGGTATTAATCAATCTTATCTGTGATAAGCAGAACATTGATGTTTGCAGCGGTCTTTATGAATCACAACGTATCGAATGGGCTATCAACATAGTAGGCTTATCTACATGAAAAAGATGACATCACACTCAATGAACAATCATCGGTTTATGAAATGCCCGCTTCTGACCGCCCTGGCCCACCAAAGGTTCCTCTACTATGCGCTGCCTGCGTTGGGTCACTGACATGCATGCCATGCACCCAAAGAGCCCACATGTCAGTGGAAGAACGGTGCGGTGTCCTAGGTCAGAGTCGAGGGCGCCACTCGCGGCACGCCCGGCTGAACACGCCTCCGTGCCGCATTCAAACGCCTCCATGAAACCCGCCCGTGTGGAAGCCGAGAAACCCACTCTGGACACACGTTCGTTCATGACCAGGTCGATCCCCTATCTCCTCCACCATTTTGTCCACTCTTACAATGGCTTACAAAGAGTGGTTATTCCACATCCATGCCGGCTGGGTAGCCCGCCGGATACGAGCTATGTAGCTCGCTGATCCACCTCCCTCCCCTCGCCCGACGGAGCCACTTGCCGCCCCAAGCCGGCGCGCGGTTCAGCAACTCACCGCTCCAGGCCAGCTTGACGAGGAGCGGTGCACGCGCGTCGTTGTTGCCGTCCACGCCACCGTCTCGTACCGCGTCTCCCGTTTCTGTGGCCGAGACTCCCATGCTGGCGGCCGTGCCATGCAAGCAGCGAACGAAGCCGGGTGCGCGGAGAGCGACGAGTCGGTGGCCAGCGCCTCCGTGTCCGCTGCCATCATCAAGGAGAAGTAGAACACGGGAGGCCGCGCCGCTTGGGTCCCATGAAGGCCACCGCGGAGGCAACGCCGGCATACACAACAGGTGTCTTGTCAGATCCTTTTTTGCGAGGACCTTCATCGACCCAGCATGGGCTTCACGGAAGAGGGGAATGTTAGGATGAACTCAAGCCGGTGCCGGCCATGGCGAAGTAGTGGCCGGTGATGAACTCGAACCAGTGTCAGCCACCATCATCTTCAGCACCAGCCAATGATATCAGTTGGGCAGTGGGGAAGCGAGCCGTCCTTTGCGCTGAAGCATATACCTCCGGGGCTCCCGGCAGTCCGGTGATCGTGCTGCCGGACATGAGGAACACAAATCGATCGGCGGGCGACCATTTAGGCCAGGTATTATATACCTGTGATGTCCAGAACTAGCACCGTGTAGTTCATTTGAATGTAATGAAATCCGTCATGTTTGTATGAAAATCCGGTATTTTATATGATTTCCGTCGTTGTTTATATGAAATATCAGTTTGTCTACATGTTTGCGTGAATTTCGTCTGGTTGGTTGAGTTGCTGTCATAATGTGTGCGGCTCCGGTTAGATGGCGTAATTTGCGGGTCGCCGGTCGTTCTGCGGGCGGCTCGGGCGGCGTTGTGGGACAAAAAAACACAGCTCATGCAAGCTCGTCTCCAACGTGTGCGCTAGAGGATGCATGAAAGCATGAGCACACGAGCCATTCCTCGTTCATCGGTGGCAAAGGCACTGGTGGACAAAAGGGTCGCCAATATTTTAGCTACCCCAGGGAAGATCCAAACAGCCCCTCCCAATAGATTCAAATCCCTCGTTCACTGTGGAATTTTTCCATGTGTTGTTTTCATGGACTAGCAAGATGCCCGTGCATTGCACGGAATATCAAGATGCATTTTTTTACAAACTCCCGCATGCATGCAAGGGATAATTAATGTCCTCCTTTGCTAGTACCACGAGGCAAACACCATTAATATTGCATCGATTAGTATTAGTGGCCTTGTATATCTGAAAATTGTAATTTTGATAGTGGCCCCTTGTATATAAAAATGGAGGGAGAAAGGTGAGAGATAAGGTGAGGAGGAGTGGGGCATGGTGGTGACTGGTGGTCGGACTGGGCCGAGGCATGGGGATGGACGGCGCATTATGTCTAGGTTTGTATCTCTCTCACACACACCCACGTAGGTGGGGGACGTGCACGAAGAGAAGAGGTGCACGCACGGTGCACGTACTCCCGTGTCTTTCCCAACCACACCCGCGCGGGTACACGGTGGAGCTCATTTCTATACGAAAAAGGCAGCCCACGTGGTAATTTGCACTTGTACTGGTTGTCCACTTGGTGGAGGGAGGATCGTCTACCACGGGTGAACAAACAAATTGTGACTTGACGCGTTATGTTAAATTAAAAAAGAGGCAAACCATGTGGGGCCTACCTTAGAGGCAAGGCTCTACACACTGGAGTACTTTTGATGTGTCCTGTCAACTCGCAAAACGAGGAGAAGCTTGCTTAGTATGTTGTCTCCCCTGCCCACAGGCGCGGTGGCTCGCAGGATGAGGTGAAGCTTGCTTACTACGCCTTACGCCCGCTCACTCGCCCACGCGCGTGGTGGCTCGCAGCACGAGGAGAAAATTTTACTACTCCCTCCGTTTACTCCTCGTCCCTACTACGTATTTTGGTTAGTACTCCCTCCATTTACTTATACAAGGCCACTATAAAAAATACATTTTCCATCTATACAAGGCCACAAATAGTAATCGAGACAAAATTTACTACTCCCTCCTTTCCAGTTTATGGCTCAATTTCAAAATCTCTCCAACCAAGGTAGACGATGAGTGGTCGAATTAATTTCGTATTTTGCACAAGTAATTAGTACGCTCGTTTTTTCTCAAGAAGTTATGTTTACCGAGGCATTAATTAGAACGAATGCATTAATGACCACTAAATTTCCATGAGCTTGTACATGCATTGGTTAGTTTCCTCTTGACACTGCTTGCGTCGGGTGATCTAACGCACCTCGAAATCCAACATGTAATGGTACTACTACTAGTATAGTAGAATTGAGACTTATCAAACGGAAAAACGAACGTTTTTAGATGAGCCCTATAAACCCTAGCGGGTACGTACTCCGTAAAAACAGATTTTTTCCAAAACTAAGTCGCTCCCTTTCATGAATTCTGTAGTATACTCCTCCGTCGATGTTCCATTTCATGAATTTTGTACTTCCTGTCGCCGACATGTGGGACATATAGCAACCGGGTCGATGTGTCGAGCACCAAATAACAATGCAGAACAATAGGGGGGACGCACCCCACTCGTACCGGCCCAGTAGTAGTAATGAGCAATGAGACGTCAAATCACAATGCCGCACTTTCCCAGACGGACGAAGCAACCATTATTTCACACTTCGGTTCGCCATCATCTCAAACCATGTACTAGTATTGCTTCTGCCTCAAGAGGGACACGCGCATCGCCTTGGTACATCATGACACCTGGGACCGCATGACAGGCCATGCTCCCCCGCCGGTCGCTCGGTAAAATCACCTCATTTTTACTATACTTCCTTCGTATCAGCTTACTACATGGCATGTACGTCGTTCTAGGTTGAGAATTTAACTGACTATATATGTGATGAACAGTACTCTAGTCTTTTAAAAAATGTATACTTTTGTACAGTAGTACTATCGATGGATTGCGCCATGGAGCAAAGATTGAAAATTAAAAAAGGTGGTACATATAGAGAGCGCTCGTCGCCAAATTATGCATATAGTACTATTAAAAAGGATAGTCACAATAATGGTGTCTAGCACAAGCCACCCCTCAAATAAAACTAAGAGGGTGCTTGGATACGTTTTAGTCCCATGACTAAAAGTAGTGGGACTAAAACATGCTAGCCTCACCCATGCTTGGATCCAAATACTAAAAAGGCTAAAATCAAGTTAATGAGGATTCATTATCCTCCAAAACCTCCAATCCAGAACTTGCCTGTGTTAAAGGAGAGGAGTTAAATGAGTAGAGAGAGGACTAATCCACATGTTAGTAGGGGTACCCCTGACTAAATTTCTTTAGTCTCAAGACTAGTTTTAGCCCCTCTTTAGTCAGGGGTTCTTGGAACTTTAGCCTCTTAAAGAGACTATTTTTAGTCAGACTAAAATAAGTCCCTTGGATCCAAGCACCCTCTAAGCATCCTGGAATTCTTTGACAAAACTAAGCACCCTGAAATTCTTTGACAACTAAACTGTTGGCTATATGATGTTGGCCATATATATTGTATGTATATAATGTGAAGAAACAAGTGGTAGTACTATATCGACTAAAAGATGAAATGTAAGAAATACTAGTATGTACGTACTGAAGAGTTAAAGTAACGAGAAGAAACATAACATAGTTCTGCTGGGGGCTCAGCATAACACACCCCTCAAATTAAATTAAGCACACCTGAAATTAAACTTTGCAACTATTCCGGTATACACTTCATTAGAACCACCATGAGCAACGACACTGCCACCTTACTCAGAGTCCTCGTCCACGTCCTCGACTTCGGCCTTGTCCCTCTTCCTCTTGGACGATACTTATTTGCTTGAACCGCACACTTGGCTGTTGCTCTTCATCCAACCCTTGTAGATATTGAAGCAAAGGTAGCCATCCATTGCAGCATAGTGGATGTGGTCTATATCTTGTACATTCCGCTGCCATGCATGACGATGAAACATGTAATGAGGTTTCTCCAGTTTACTATACGAAGGATGAACCATGGCTCCTGCCAGGGTCAGCATTGAAGGCTGACGAGAGGATACCAGCCGATTCTTCAGGAGGTCGAAGGTGTTGCCTACAACGAGGCCTATCCGACGCAGGACTTCTTTGTCGTTACCAAAGTCTACAGTAACGAATTTCACTGTTTTGTCCTTGAGGAAGTTCTTAAAATCCTAGCACTCAACATCGGCATGGCATATGTGGTGGACCAAGAAATCGTTATGTACGCAAACCTGGATCATGGCGGGCTTCTTCCTCTCTTCGTCCTTTAGATCCTTCTCTCTTCCCAGGACTGTGGTGTACTCAACATCTAGCCCAGTGACCCACTCATCATCTGAGTTTTCGAACATGCAGCTGAAGCGAGAATGGCATCCTTTCACCGTCGCGGAAGAACGAGTGTAGATAATGTCGAACTCATCGCCGGTCATGGTTCTAACCTTGTACTCACCGCCGATCGTGGAGATTTGGTACACCATGGATTTGGGAGGAGGGTTAGGATTAGTGGAACTGCCGTAATGTGAATGGATGGGACGACTAGGAGCGAACTGCCGTAGTATTCAAGGATGTGCGGGGACGAGTAGGAGCGAACTGCCAGCGTGCGAACGGCGGGGTAGTGGCTTTCCATTCTCCCATGATACGGGCTTCCTGTCACACCCTAGCTAGTCATGCATCAGAGTGTGTGCATCATATTTAAAATTCCATTTAAATTGAAATGGGGATTTGTGAAACCCTCAGAATCATTTCTGAAAATGGTCCAAATAAAAATTTCTCCAAAAGGGTCCAAGAAAATGCTCATGTTGCTCTCTGAAAATATTGGACAGAGATAAAAATCAAACCAATATTTTTAATAGCTCATAGGTATTTATTTTGGGCATTTGGAATTAATGCATAAATATTTGCTTTGGAAATATATTAGTTATATATATTAATATATGTCCAAATATTATGCCAAATATAAAGGAGCTCTGGAATAATATATCTAGCTCCTGCAAAAATTGGCATAAGTTAAATAAATGATTTAATATATTATTTAAATCAAAACAAATGTCAGAAATTAGAAAATAGAAAAATAAATAACAGGAGGAGCTTACCTGGGCTCCTCCACTGTGCGGCCCAGCCAGCTGGCGGGCCCAGCCAGCAGGCGGCCCAGCCCGCCTCCCTCCTCTGTCGTCTTCATCCTCGACAGAGGGAGGGGAGTGTGGCCGGCGCGCGCGCGCGCCACCGCGCCACGCCACCTGCTCGGCTGCCTGCCTCCCCTCCCCTCCTCGCTCGATGCCCCGGACGACGCCACGCCTCCCCCTGCTCTCTCTCACTCTCCCTCAGTTCCTCCCTCCTCTCCCTCGCTCTCTCTCTCACACGGCCGAACACCACCCTCGCCGCCGTTCGCCATAGCAGCCGTCACCGGCCACCCCTCGCTCCCCCAACTAGCCCAGAGGCTCCGCCTCGACCCCCTCTTCCTCCCCACCGATCCACGGGTCTCCGGAAGCCCTGCATCGCCGCCTACGTCGCCGTTCCCCTCCTCGGCCACCGGAGGTCATCGCCGTCGATTCGCTGCACTCCGGCCGTCCCCGAGCCCGCTAACTATCCCTGCAGCTCCGCGGTGAGCCACTGATTCGATTCCCCCTTGCCCCGTCGTCCCTAGCCTCCTGTAGCTGCCGCCTCCTTTGAGCTCCGAAGGTCGCCGCCGCCGTGCCTCGTCGCTGCCGTGGCTGGAGCCGTTGTAGCTCGAAGCCGAGCACACCATCGTGCTCCACACCTCACTAGGAGCACGTAGCATGCACCAACGCCTCCCCTAACGCCCTGCAACGCCGATTCCGATCGCACCCGAACTCCGGCCGCCGCTCACGAGCTCGCCGTCGACGGTACAGGCCACCTCAGGCACGGCCACCACCACCGTTCGACGCGCGGGAGCAAGGGCTCTCCAACGAGCCCAAGCACGGCCTCGCCCGTGCCCTGTAGCGCGATCCCGCATCGCGCCGCCGTCTCGGGCCTCGCCGGCGTCATGTCGCCGGTGGGTTTGACCCACCTTGACCACGGCAGGACCCCCCCTGTGTCCCTGACAGGTGGGCCCAGCCCTGTAGCTAATTAGGATTAGCACTAACCGAATCAGTTAAACTAACTACCCCCCCTGACACTGACAGTGGGCCCCAGCGCCACTAATTCCTAATTAGAATTAAATTAACCCTGTTAAACCCCCTCTGTCACTGACGTGTGGCCCCCACACGTCAGGTTTGACCTCAGCCAGCCGCAGTTGACCACTGACGTCATGCTGACGTCATGCTGGCACAATAATTATATTTCTGGATTTAAATTTAATCAGGAAATTCCAGAATATTATTTAAACTTCAAAAATTCATAACTTTTATTCTGTAACTCCAAATTGGACAAATTATATATGAAAAATGATCAGAAAAATCCAATCTATCCATCTGTACTATTTTCATGCATGATCAAACAAGTTAAATTGATGTTTTAAGCAGAACAAGGAAAAGCACTTTAAAAGGCCATGTTTGAGTTTGAAATTTGAATCTTTGATTCAAATTTGTTCAAACCCTTCTGGTTTTAGTTGCATTAGCCCAACACACTCATGTTGCCATGTTTCATGCATGCATCATATTGTTGCACATTGTTTGGTGATGGTTGTGTATCGGTGTCCTTTGCGACAGGTTCTGCCTCCGAGGAGTACCGTGATTACCCTAACGAAGAACCGTATCAGTGCATCGAACCATCAGGCAAGCAACCAACCATTTGATCATATCGATACAATCCCATGTTCTCGCTCCTGCTCTCTTTTACTGCATTAAGACAACACGATTCAAACTGCTGTGTGCTACGGTAGTTGAACCCATTTCCTCTGCATGACCTGTCATTGCCACAGTAACTAGATGAAACCCACTAGCATGTGTAGGAGTTGATTGAGCCATATGTATGTGTTGTTCCTACCTTGCTATGCCTGCTATGCTTAGAGTCGTGTCAGGTCTGGTTCATCTGGGTGATGGGCTAGAGTGAAATGGTTATGTCGGTAAT
This sequence comes from Triticum dicoccoides, assembly GCF_002162155.2. Classification (NCBI taxonomy): domain Eukaryota; kingdom Viridiplantae; phylum Streptophyta; class Magnoliopsida; order Poales; family Poaceae; genus Triticum; species Triticum dicoccoides. Next base: position 256,572,337 of record NC_041382.1, read on the forward strand.
GAGAGTGGTGTGGTGAACACGATTTGGTAAAGGTATCGATGAGAGGCCATGTAGGAGTACATGGTGGGTTGTTTCATTGAAGCCGACCTTAAGCACTGAGATCTGTATGTGTGATTTAAGATACAGCTACTACCATGCATTGGGCCCTGAAATATGACCCCGCTCGACTTCTTATTCACCCTAGCTCTCTGTCTAGGAGTTGCAAGTAGTTTCTGGTGTTTGTAGCCTACTGGAGGCCGTGGACAGCGCTGACCGTAGGGGTGGGCTGTGATGCGGTAGGTACGTGGCCGGGTGTACCGAATACCCGTTAGGTATCTCGGGAACCCTGTTCACATCGTTCGGGGCCGTATGGGAAGCCTCGGCCGGACTCCCTGCGGATGGAACCTGGATAGGCGATAAACCTGGGCTAGAGGCTTAAGTGTTTAGGTAGGTCGTGGTCTACACCCACGTCGGCTTTCGCTTGAAGTCTGCCGAGCACATGTCGTGTGCAGACGCTAAGTGGTGGAAACATGTATGAAGAAGTACACCCCTGCAGGGTTAACATGATCTATTCGAATAGCCGCGTCCGCGGTAAAGGACTACTTGGTTGCCTATACAGTTCATAGACAAGTAAATGGAAACTACTAAAAGCCTCAAGATAAGTGTGAGTGCCGAGGATGGCTCATCCGTAGGGAGACGGAGGTGGATCCTCGGTAGTGTATTGAAGTGGTGAGTAGTGGACTCGTGTGCGCAAAACCATTTCAAGTCAAAGTATCGTAGGGTAGTCTAGCCAAGAGTCAAAGCTGGCTTGCTGCAATAACTCCACCAACCCTTCTTGATAATATGCATGTATGTAGGATCTGATGTAAGTCTTGCTG
>NC_041382.1:256573203-256580698 GCF_002162155.2 Triticum dicoccoides
AGCCATGGTAGCTTGCTACTGCTCTGGAACACTTAGGCTGGCCGGCATGTGTCCTTCTTCGTTCCTGTGTCTGTCCCTTCGGGGAAATGTCACGCTTTGAGTACCGGAGTCCTGTTAGCCCGCTACAGCCCGGTTTACCGGAGTCCTGCTAGCCCAGTGCTACAGCCCGGACCCACTTGCTGATGACCGACACGTTCGAAGCTGGGTCATGGATGCCTGTCCCTGTAAGTCTGTGCCACTTTGGGTTTACGACTAGTCATGTTAGCCCGGGCTCCTTATCATATGGATGCTAGCGACACTATCATATACGTGAGCCAAAAGGCGCAAACGGTCCCGGGCAAAGGTAAGGCGACACCCGTGGGGATACCGTGCGTGAGGCCGCAAAGTGATATGAGGTGTTACCGGCTAGATCGATGTGACATCAAGTCGGGGTCCTGACACTTCCGAGAGCCCTTGGATCTGAGATCGAACGGTTGCATGGCGTGATTCTAGACCTATAGGTGAATATCCTATCCTGGAGGGTTATTCTGCAAATTTTCAGCAACTTAGCATGCGACCGTTTGATCTCAGATCCAAGGGCTGCCAGCAGCCCATATCATGGTCGCGCCTACCACGGCCGTCGCGTCGCTCACGCGGTCGCGCCCTTGGTGATTTAACACGGTGCGCTAGGCTATCTCATGTTGGCATGTCATACATAGTCATCACTTAGTCAGTCATACTACAACAAGGTTGGCTATAAGTGTATTTTTTTACTCCTCTCTATCTCTTTCTTCGTACTCAAGGAAGAAAAGGTGCTAAGCGCGTGTATTTATTGCATTTGCCAGGGAGTGACCTCTTCCAATGAAATGGTGTTGCTAAGTTGCTTCATTTAATTAGCTATATACTCAAAATTGTCTTTTCACCTAGGTACACGCGCTTAGCATCGTTTCTTCCTTGGGTCACCAAACTAGTCTCTCTCTTCTTGATTAACTTGCCACATCAGACTTTATGCCTATGTGGCAAGCTTAAGTACCTGTAGGAGCAAGTAAAAGTAAGTACAATAGTGCGCTTTACATGGCATTTTTGCATATGTGGAGAAAAGAGAGGCAAGGAAAAAGTGGAGAAGTGGGCTCTCATGCAAGAGCCAGCCTCTACTACATGGTGGAGCATTGGGAGAGGCACCTGTATGGAGGTGGTCAGGAATCTGGGAGACTCACGCCGGTCGTAGCGCCGCAGTTAAAATGATAATGGCAAGTCAAATCACGGGCCCCACCTGTCCAGCAGTAACTCGCTGTCAAATCACACAGCCCTACGTTTGCAGCAGCCTACTCCCTCGTCTTCTCGCGTTTCTGTCGAACCGACTAGGCGGATATGCCCCTCCGCCTACCGCACAGGAAAAGCCCCGCCCTCGACTTTTAAATACAACTACATCCTCTTAAGAATCCAGTGATATACTTTTTGTGACATAGTAACTCATATTTAGTTAGTCAAATGGATGACCTAGAACTACATGCAGGCCCTATAAACCGAGACGCCTAAAAAAACCGAGACGGAGAGGGTAGTTTAGCACGTATCTTTTTAGATCAATATAGTCGGGATTCACCAAGGAGAAAAACCAAGTGGTAGGCTGCTCCTGTTGTGTTGGCGTAGCAACTCAAGCAGGGTCAGTCCGCACACGAAATGGCGACACACTTAGCAGGACCCCTTTGGCCGACATGTGGCTCATCCACCGTCTTGTTCCACGTGTGATGCACCAAATTACAGTTCGGAGCAGCGGTTGGAATTGGAGGCACCCCGGTCGTAGCGCCGCCGTAGTAGAAAATGAGCGACGAGGGGTCAAATCACAAAGCCCCCCTTTCCCGCATTAAGCTGGACGGACGAAGCAACCATCATTTCACTCTAGGGCGCAAGAGCATAAAGAAAAGAGAAAACAATGATGCGTGCGGCAGCTACCTAGGGCACCCTAGGGTAGGGGTCTCCACTACAGATCCTTTTTTTAAAGCGCCTCCACTACAAATCGGCTTCTCCCTCATCCTCTTGAAGAAAACCGATGATGAGTGCGGCGGTAGGGTTTGTAGGAGTACTACAGCGTGCGGGGCCACGTCGTAGTAAACTGGTTCGAGCCAACGCCTTAAATATGTGTGGGCCGCTTGGTTTTACGGGAACGAGGCAGCATTTTGGGTTCGGGGACCAGTGGAGATATAGTACGTACAAAAAATTGTGGACGTAGGTTCAACCGAAAGGCAATGATGCATGGGCCCTGCATTTTGATATACCCGGGGCCGCATGAAATTTTCTACTCTACTCAAAAATAGTAAGGTACACATGTATTGAACGCATGAGATTTTGAAACCAAATGATGAATAAATACACACTATAGGATGTAAAGCTTTGAGTCATATATGCATGATGTAGTTGTTCGTTTAGTTCTTATAGTTCATCTCATTCAAAATCAATAAGTTTTATAAAAATGTTATGATTCATGGGGTTGTGCATTGTACTCCCTCCGTTCCAAAATAGATGACCCAACTTTGCACTAACTTTGTACAAAGTTAGTGCAAAGTTGGATCATCTATTTTGGAACGGAGGGAGTAAATCATAAAGTAAAAAACAAATAATGGCAATTCATTTAGAAAAAAATAATCAATTATGATACAGAAGATTCTAGAACAAAGGAGAAGTGCTTGTCTTTTGAGGTTTGTGCATTATGCTTAAGTTCAACCATGGAGTCTTCTAAATTGTACATGTGGCAGATCTGGTGGAATGTTGATGATATCCAATGGACAGTAGTGCTCGGATTTGCCTATCTCTGCACTGCCGGGTTAGCTTCATCCAGCGACCATCTTCCAAAGTTATTGGCACACTACATAGTTCTTGTGCGATAGTTGCATGTTTTGGAAAAAAGCTACTACTGGGTTGTACTATCTATTTAGGAATAGAAGATGTATACATGGAAGTTGTAGGGAAAGAGATGACATGGAGCATCTCAATTGCTATGAGTAGGGATTGGAAAACAGATGTCATTTGGTTCACATCATACGAACTTTTCTATTGAATCTAGAGATGACATGTATCTCAATTCCTATGAGGTGGGATTAGAAAAGAGATGTAATTTGGTTCATATCATAGGAACTTTTCTATTGAATATACGCTAATGTTTATTTTCCTTTGAAATTAAGGGAGTATAGGAATCCATTCATATGAACCAAGTGGCTCTAAAGCTATAGAAATGATATCATGTTTATTTCCTTTGAAATGTGGAGTATATGAATCTATTCCTATGAACCAATTGGCTCTAAAGGAAAAAAACCTATAACAATCATATCATATAGAGTTCCTATGATATTCCTCGACACTAAAGGATGCTTGAAATTGCTGCAGGTGATACGATGGTCTTTCTTTGTAGACTCCTCACCCAACTTTATAGTTACCTCTCGAAGATGAATGAAATGATATATACATGGTATTCTACATGTGCAATTTGGTACATGAAAACTCGGTAAAAGTTTGCGAGGTTCGAATTTTCAATAAAGCTATATGTACTGCATTTCGGAATGGAGAGAGCATACGACAGTTGCTAACACTCACGTGGAAGATTTGTGTGTAGGAGGAGTGGCTATTCTGTTAAATGACATGGCAAAACTGACACTGTCGGATGCTGATCTAACGGTCCTTACGACATTCGTCAGGAAAAGGCTTGTGGCGAACATTTGTCGGATAATGATTTACGGACACATGCATTGCATTGATACGTGCCCCCCTCTCTCTCACGCACATGCACCCTCACGAGTCACGACTCTCCCGAGTCCTCTCGCAGACTCGCACGTCGCACCCACCGTCTGTCTGCAGGTAGACGTCACGCACATATGTGCTCTTCACACCCTACCCTCAGAACTTCTAAAAAACAAAATACAGCGCGCAAATTTTATTTTAGGTCACACGTCACACACTTGTACTATTACTCTTGCGGCGAACATTCTTTGGGCTAAGTATATTGTACTCTCATGAAGAGAAGCGGTGCACACACGCACTAGTTCTCTCACACCAACTCGAGGGTACACGTAGGAGTGCATTTTTTTGAAGTTGGTACAACAAAATCACTCCACTATATATAAAAGCAGGAGCCTTAGCGCTTGCTTTACTAGGGTTCCTCTCGTTCACTCTCTCACGCTCTCCAGATCTAAGCAACACATAGGTGGCCACACTCTCTCTCAGCTCACGGCTGGTCACAAATCTGTCCGGACAACCTCGACCGGGGCAGGGGTGTAGGTGCATCGTTCACGCTGTCGTCGGCGGTGAGGGAGGAGACCAACGGCTGCCTGCACGTCCCGATTGGCGGCCGTGCCGTTCTCTCCGAGAGAGCGCCAGCTCGGGAGGGCCTCCGACCCCTTCTTCCTACCTGCGGTATTGTGGCCAAGATGCGGCCTCACGACGCCGTCTTTGCGACATGCCAATGACCCTCAGGTATATATTCCTTCGAAACCTGCCTTGCTCTACTGCCCCAGCTCCCTTCGTGTGGATCCTTTTCTACTTCCGTCCGATGTTCCAAAGCCACCTAGACTTCTACTAAGACACGTGCTTTGCACGTATGTTCTGTATGACAGATACTCATATACCTTCTTTTTAGAGAGAGAAATGGGTACTCGTATCTTAAGTAGATATCATAGTGTGTTTGTTTGCATGATCTAAGGACTATTCTGAAATAAGAAGCAAATCACTTGCACAAATCAAACTGAGTTCCAAGTAAGAATTTGATTACAAGATAAAAGTTGTAGTTTTATTATATGCTATTTCCTGGGTTCCACTGATGTATAGTTCCAGAGTTGTTTGACGGTTTACATGCATGTTTATGGACTATTTTGTGCAACTAAACAAGTCATTTAGGTCTGACAGACACGCATGTCCTGTATTAGCTTAAGGTATAGCTTATGTATGACTGAAATAAAATATTACACTTTTTCTGCGAATAATAAAAATATTACATTTCTCGATGAAGCAGATAAAACTTTAGCTAGCATCAGCCATGCAATGCTATGTTATTGAACAATGTAAACTTTGCAGTATAGCGGCATCTAAAAAATCCATTTTTATAGTAATCTAAAAAAATAAGTTAGTAGTAGAGTCTTTATTTCCTAGTTGACAACGGGGAACCAAAATGTGCTAGCTATTTGCCAACTTGTCGTACTTGCATGTGAGGAGGTGGCATCAGTTTCTAGACATTTCTCAACTTCAGTAGGTGCAATCCAGATTCAACGGGGACTTCTTTATTTGTTTACTTGGAGAGCAGAGTCGGCCATGTGCACAAGGAGCGGGAGCGAATCCGGCAGCTCTTAGCCATCAGATCATGTCATCCTTTGTTTGATGGAAGGCAGTGATATGCATGAGAGGGGAAATGAACGGTGGATTTTGAGCCAATGCTTATTTGGGTGGGAGAACCGAAGATGGAGTGGTAAATCCAATTTCAAAACCGCCGCATTATAGTAGTAGTAGATTAGAAGTAAAGCTATTTCATACAGTCGACTCAAAGCATTGGTTCAAACAAGGAAGAAAGTGGGAAAGCTCTAGCATGAATCTAGGACTTGGTTCTAAGAGGAAACGGGGGAAGGTAGTAATATCTGTCACTCTTTAAATAACCGTATATCTTATTTGCGCAAACAGGGATGTCTGTCTCAATATCATTTTGGTATGTCTGTCTCTGTATCGTTTCTATCCGCGCAATCAAAAGCACACACCTCAGTTTTAGTACAACTGCGCAAAATGAGATGGCTATCCCTTGCTGTCATCGTCTAACCTCCCGTCTTCAAGGTATCCCTACATTGGTAGTAACTAAGGTAGAATGACCAACGCAATCTAAAAGAAGTTGATTCATACATTTTACTTCCTGATTGCAGTGCAGGGACGAGCGAGAACAACTGCATCCTAGTCCGGAATGCACTTTCTACCAGTTCATCCATGGACCAAGGACTAGCTGGCATGGCTGCATGGCAGTTTTTTGGACAGGTGCGCCGACAAGAGGCATTGTGGTCTGCTTATTTCTGCAAATAGCGGTGCTTAAATTTAGTGGAATGCACAAGCATTTCTGCTAGTCAGTACACTACATGGTTCAGTTCAGCATTCCAGCTGATACCACAATTATAATTGGTTATTCTGGAATGAGAGAACCTAACCCTGAATGGTGGCAACAAGAAAAAACCAGAGTGAACTCCAGGAAATTTAAGCCTGCCGGGAGGCCCTTTGCTCAGAGAGCAGCCTTGCTTGTTTTTTCCTGATTTGTAAACCTTCTCACAACTTTTTCTTTTGCTGTGAACTAGTATATGTTTGTTATGTCCTATGAATCATTGAGATGTATAAAATTTCTTAACTTATGCTTTTAAAGTTTTTTATGAAGACGAGTTTAATGTGAGTGTTCCACATGAGCGCTGGACTAGCGTGTGAACGTTTGGAATTTATTACATTGTGTTCTCAATTAACTACATGAACCACTGTAACAAGATACATAGTTGCTTATATGTCAGACAGCAGATTGTTGATTGTTAGCTGGTCGATAGCCTAGTGTTGAAGCGAGCTGAGCCAATGTGTCGTGTTTTGCACAACTGCTTACAAGTGGGGTAGCACCAACAGTGTTTACAAGTACTTATGTATACGTCGGCGCACGGTTCTCGAACGAGTGCTCTATTTCATCAAAACACACACTTCTCGTATGATAAACCGTGACAACTTATGTCTTACCATGCCATATTCATGAAAAAACTAGTGAGGACGCATCTGTTTCGGCAACAATTATGATGGTTCTCACATGATTCACGGGCACACAAAACTAGCAGCAGTTCCCATAGACGGATTCAAACAGAGAACTAGCCCCAGAGGGGTCGATAATAGGCAAGGTTCGGATAATTAGACACAATCCAAACTACTATTAAACACTAGCTGGGGCAACTATTTCATGCCTCGATCTAATTTGGGTTGGACACAAGACGGACCTTGCCATGAACATCATCGAGGACGTCTCGCAGCATCTCAATCCTGTGAACCTTCATGAAGACAACCTTGTGGCCTTGCCACTGATAAACTTGTTTGTGGAGGCATGCCACGTCATCTTCCTGCGTAAGCTTGACAAGAACAGTATTCCTCACAAATGAAGGAGTTGCTTTGAACTTCTTGTGCTTTCAGTACACCCTGGACAACACGCCTGACAACAGTGAGGCTGGAATACAACTCTTCATTGGTATAGCCACAAATGGCTTCCAGGATCCAACAGCCTAAGAACTCTGTTTTCCCAGTGCGTATATTCAGGTCGTCCGCCTCATAGCGAGTGACATGTACAACCACACAATCCTTGTCTGCATCAGGGCTCTAATTGAAACAGAAACAAATTTTGAATTACTTTTCAATATAAGAAACACAAGGTATTTAAACCACTACGTATACCATGGCATCGAAGCTAATAAAATTTTGCATTATTAATCACCACATACTTCCTTTTCAAAAAAAAAATCACCACATACTTAGATGAAAA
>NC_041382.1:256581112-256618650 GCF_002162155.2 Triticum dicoccoides
TGCAGCTCTCTGTCTCATGGGGATCAGCCTCCCGCGTCTGCTACAATATCAGCAGATCTTTGCCTTGTTCTCCTTGGTCCATCATGAAACTGACGAATACTAGGAGTCCATTGAAAGGAAAACACAATCGCAATGACAATGAAACAAAAAAAGAGTGAGGATCGGTTACTGCTTTGCAAAAGTTCTTTTTTTCCTCTGAACGAAAATATACCAACATCACGGATCCGCTTACCTTCCCTTCGTTCGGAGAGAAGAACAGTGGCAGATGCAAGTGTTGCCTTTCTTGAAGACGGTGAGGGAGAAGGGGATTCAGAGAAGAGTGAAATGATGGTTGCTTCGTCCGTCAAACTTAGACTGCGAGGAGGTGGGGTTTTGTGATACGACGGCTCGTTACTGCTGTGCTACGACCGGGGTGACTCTCCGCCTGCATACTGCCTTCTAATTTGGTGGATGGCATTTGGGCCCCCGCGCTGCATGGCCTGCATGTCGGTGAACAAAAGTATAACGGCATTCAGTAGAGGGAGACGTTTCAATGACCTAAGTGGAGCCAGAAGCGGTAGAGTGTCTCCACTGTACTAGTAGTAATTGTTTTTCTGGGTAGCTGTAGAGTATCTCCATTGTACTAGTAGTAATTGTTTCTCGGGTCCCAAGACAAAACAGCCCATCCACACTAGTAAATAGTAAAATCAATTCAAAAACATGGGTGCTCTTCTTCCTCCTCGCTCCCACCCACCTCACGTCAGCTTGCTCCACTCGTACCCCCAAATTCCTCACCTCACTCCTACAGAAAACCCTAGCTCCCCTTCTTCCTCACTCCTACAGAAAACCCCTAGCTCCCCTTCTTCTTCGCTAGCACTAAAACTAGGCTCGTCATTCGTTACTCTGCTCAAATCCTTGAGCGCGACGCGACGCCCTCGAGTTAAATGGAGTCGGCTGACCCCAGCGCCAAGAAGATGAGGCTCCCGCCAGCGGCAACGCCTGTTGTAGATCCCGCACCAGGCAGCGCGGGGGGAAGCGGCGACCCCACCCCCACCGGATCCCAGGAACCCATAGAATCTCAGGTGGACCGCATCAGGGATCTCCCGGACGCCATCCTTGGGGAGATCATCTCGCTTCTCCCCACCAAGGATTGCTGTCGCACCCAAGTCCTCTCAATTCGATGGCGCCCTCTATGGCGCGCTGTTCCCCTTAATATCGACTGTCGTCAACTATCTCTCTTCAATGATTTTGAAATCCCCAGAGCCATCATCTCCTCCCACCAGGGCTCCATTCAAAGCCTCTGCATCCCGTCATGCTACCTGAGCAAGCATACCATGCCCTGCACGGTGGACGCCTGGATGCAATCCCCTGAATTCACAGAACTACAGCTGCTTGAGTTCTACTATTCCCCTGGAAATCACATACCACATACCGAATGCCATGAACTTGTGCCCTCAGCACCGATGTCCATCTTGGGGTTTTCGTCCTCTCTCCACACCGCCACCTTTGCATAGTGCTACCTACCAGACAATCTGGTACTAAACCTTCGACTCCCATTTCTCAAGAAACTTTCACTTGTGCGGGTTCGTATATCGGAGGCCTCATCACAGCATCATCCACTCCAGTTGCCCTGTGCTGGAGTGCTTGGTGCTTGTTTTCACAGTTAGAATCAGTTGTCTCCAAATAAAGTCGCCTAACCTTGTAAGAATTGGAATTTCTTTTGACGGAAGGCAGCTCATCATCCAAGATGCCCCTTCACTTCAAAGGTTGATCCTTGATTCTAGTTATTCACCGTTGCAAATAACCGTCCTCTCTGCGCCTAAACTGGAGACCTTGGGTGTAATATATGATCTCTGTGCTCATTTCAATATGGTATTTGGCTCCATAGTTCTTCAGGTACTTTATATTATCATGTACACTTGTAACCATAAGCTGCATTTTAAATTTCTGCGCATAATTTATATATCATCTTGGAGTACACATTTTGTACTAATATTATGTTCTATGCTCAATGAAGAGTTTCTCCATGGTGTTGGATTCTATCAAGATCTTATATATCCAAATGAATAGTTTTGATCTGAACAAGATTATTGGCTTGCTGCAATGCTTTCCATGTCTGGAGAAGTTGTATATAAAGGTGATAATTTCACGCACATTGGAAGCCCGCATATAGTGTACTAGAATTACCATTCCGCTGTTGCTCTTTCGACACTCTTCTTTTAGACCTTAACTATTTTCAATCTTCATGTCTATTTAGGCAACAGGACGGGGTAAGAAAGTTATAACCAATCGGTGGATTCGTAAGCATCGGGATTTTCTCACTTCTCATGAGATTCGATTGAAGACAATAACGCTAGAGCAATATGTAGCCAACCATGCAAACACAAAAATTTTCACATTGTTCCTGCTGAATGCGAGGTTACTATTGTCCATCAGGCTTAAGTTTGTCAGCAGCATGGTTTTGATGGATGGGTACGTCGAAGAGCAAAAAAAGGAGTTTCAGGTGAGCAAAAGAGCTTCTGAACGTGTCGGGCTTCTATTTACAACATATTGTGGTCATAATCCAGTAAATTTTACGACCCAGGATGTTCATTCTATGGACCTGACCGATCCATTTGACTGTGACTGCCGAAAACAATGCTGGAGTTAGATGTTATTGCCCTTTTCAATCCGGTTTTTTTTGTAAACCTGATGAACAATTAACCCTCGTGCTTTTGTACAGTTTGTAAGCTGGAGTTAGATGTTCCTGCCCTTTTCAACTTGGCTGTGACTGTCATATTTTCTTTGAAACAAGGCAAATGGCATGCCATTCGTTTAATTTAGAGTGAAATATTGTAACAAATCCAAACCAAGGGAAATAACATCACTCTCGCTGGCTACTTGAGCACCGTCTACTTGAGCTCACTGTGCATTACAGAAGCTAAGTGATTAGCCCCCACCAGCACCCACAAACTTATTTCGAACTAGCACATCAAATGGGCTGTAAATTTTCACAGGAAAGGCTGCATGACCGTGACAGATTTGGATTCTGACATTTGGGACCCGCGAGGAAATATCCTATCCAAGGTGGTGTCGACTTACTAGCCAGTCAACAAACGATTCTGCCTACCAGCCGTTGGATTGACATCCAACATCTGTCGTGTATCTTCTATCTCTTATCTTCTTATTCCTCCAATCGCCCAAACCAAACCACCCCGTCGGCTCCGCCTGCTCCCGCCTCCCATGGCTGGCTGCGCCTCCGCCGCCCTACTGTACGTACCCTCCAACATTGGCCAATGCCTCCCTCTATTCCCCCACACGTCCTGTTATTCTCCGGCGACGTCAGCCCCAACACGCACCCGCGCTCCAACCAGTCAACTCTCGTACTCCCCTCCGCCTGCGACTGGACCGGCGCATCTTCAACGGCTCCTGTTCGTTCCCCGACACAGGTAGTAAAGGTAAATTCTCTCTATAGATATGATAAAGTTGAAATCCCATTTACTAAGTTTGCTAGCCCATGCTTAGATGAGTTTGATAAATTTATGGCTAAGCAAGAAGATTTTAATGCTTATTTTGGTAGACAATTGAAATATAATTAAAATATGCTTGAACACTTGGGTGATTATGTGGCTAATGTTAAAGGTGAACTTAAACTTATTAGTAAACATGCTTCTATGGTTACCACTCAAGTAGAACAAGTACTTAAAGCTCAAAATGATTTGCTCAATGAATTAAATAGCAAGAATAATGATAATGCTGTTAGAGTTATGACTAGACGTGGTAAAATGACTCAGGAACCTTTGTATCCTGAAGGCCACCCTAAGAGAATTGAGCAATATTCTCAGAGAAATAATAGAGATGCACCTAGTCCTTCTAAAAGGAAGAAAAAGAAAAATGATAGGACTTTGCATGCTTCTAGTGAACCTATTGCTGAAACACCTAAGAATCCAAATGATATTTCTATCTCTGATGCTGAAACACAATCTGGTAATGAACCGGAAACTAGTGATAATGATAATGATAATGTTCATGATGATGCTCAACCTAGTAATGATAATGATATAGAAAATGAACATGCTGTTGATCTTGATAACCCACAATGAAAGAATCAACATTATGATAAGAAAGACTTTGTTGCTAGGAAACATGGTAAAGAAAGAGAACCATGGGTTCAGAAACCCATGCCTTTTCCTCCCAAACCATCCAAGAAAAAGGATGATGAGGATTTTGAGTGCTTTGCTGAAATGATTAGACCTATCTTTTTGCGCATGCGATTAACTGATATGCTCAAAACCAATCCTTATGCTAAGTACATGAAAGATATTATTACAAATAAAAGAAAGATACCGGAAGCTGAAATTTCCACCATGCTTGCTAATTATACTTTTAAGGGTTGAATACCAAAGAAACTTGGAGATCCCGGTGTACCTACTATACCATGCTCCATTAAAAGAAATTATGTTAAAACTGCTTTATGTGATCTTGGAGCCGGTGTTAGTGTTATGCCTCTCTCTTTATATCGTAGACTTGATTTGAATAAGTTGACACCTACTGAAATATCTTTGCAAATGGCTGATAAATCAACTTTTATACCTGTCGGTATTTGTGAGGATGTGCTGGTTGTAGTTGCAAATGTTACTATTTTAACGGACTTTTTTATTGTTGATATTCCCGAGGAAGATAGTATGTATATTATTCTGGGAAGAACCTTTTTGAATACTGCAGGGGCTGTTATTGATTGCACTAAAGGCAATGTCACTTTTCATGTTAATGGTAATGAGCATACGGTACACTTTTCGAGGAAACAACCTCAAGTTCATAGTATCAACTCTATTGGAAAAATTCCATCGATTATATTTGGAGGTTTTGAATTTCCCCTTCCTACTGTCAAGAAGAAATATGATATTGTTATTATTGGGGATGTGCATATCCCCGTTGAGGTAACATAGTGTTATTCGAAATTTCTCCGGTTCCATGTTATGCGGAATGAGTTCGTTAACAATACTTTATCAACCTTGTTAATGGATTCCTTTTGATGATCATGAGATGGATGAAACTAGAAGGCACAACCTTCTGTATCCTCCTCTTACTTTCTGTTATTTATATTAAATAAAGTAAAAATAGTATTTTCTGTCTGTTATCTGGTTATCCGTGCAATACAAAAATACCCCGAAAATAAAAGTTCTCCAAATGCCCAGAAATTTAAATATGATTTTTTCTAGAATATTTGAGAATATTTTGCACCGAGAACACAGCAGGGGGTCATCCACCTGGCCACGAGGATGGAGGGCGCGCCCTACCCCCCTGGGCGCGCCCCCCTACCATGTGGGCCCACGGTGGCCCTCATCCACTTATCCTTTCACCCACACACTTCTTCTTCCTCCCACAAACACGAATATACAATTCATACCCGAGTCCAAGCTCATTTTGCTGCCATTTTCGATCTCCTTGCTCAAAGCACCTCTCACAAAACTGCGTCGGGAGATTGTTCCTTGGTATGTGACTCCTCCATTGGTCCAATTAGTTTTTGTGCTAGTGCTTTATTCATTTCAAATTTATGTTGCCTAGGTGACCATGTTCTTGAGCTTGCATTTCAAATTTATATGGTCAAAAGTAGTTTTGATGCATGATATAGGCTCTAGGCACTTGTAGGAGTAGTTGCTATCAATATTATTGAGTTTGGTTTACTTTTATTTTGAAGTTACTAAAAAATTTAGAAATTTTCCCGAGGAAGAAATATGCTTAGGAAAATGTTCCAAGGTGGTTCTTCAAGGAAGCAAGGACCCATGCTTGCAATGCGTGATGCTGATGAAGAGCCACCAAGAGACGCTCCAGTGCGTCCTTATGAATGGCCTTCGGAAAATTTTATGGATCGAGCGGGAATTAAAGAAGAATTTAACACATATTTGCGTAACACTGATCTTGTGAGCTTCGAGGAAGAAAAGTGCAGCCAGTATCACTATCTCACTAGTTCCTTTGTGAGGAGGTTTGAATTTTCATCTTCACATAATTCTCCAACTGTCTTGTTTGATGTTTATGAAAATTCTTACACTATGGACTTAGAGGATTTTACCACTGCTTGCAAACTTCCACAATGGGGTAGTATCAGGGATCCTCGCAAATCTGAATTTAGAGATTTTCTTGCTAGTATAACTGTGGGGGAATCTAGAGATATAACACAAGCTACCATAGGGAGCATTCACTTTCCTGCTATACATTATTTTTCTCTCTTCATAGGTAGATGCATTAATGGTAAATATGAGGCATGTCACATGTGTGTCCCTGACCTCAGTATTCTTAGGAGTGCTGTGTTAGGAGATAAATCTTATAATTTGGGATCCATTGTTGCACGTAGGTTGCATCTTAATACATTTAATGGAGATTTCTTTGGTGGAATTTATGCAACCCGCACAGCTAACTTTCTTGGTGTAGCCATACGCGAAGATGATATTGAATTACCTCCTGCTTACCTAGATTTTAATGCTATGGTTCACCACCAATTTGTTGAGAGGAATGAATCACCTCTCCAGTATCGCTTGATATTTGACAGACGCCGTGCTATCCGTATTACTCTCCCTGCTCCTGCATTCTTTGGTTATCAGGCAAAAGGAAGATATGTTATTACCAGAGAGGAGGCATATGAGTACGAGAGGAGGGCGCAGGCCGCTCGTCGCCACGCTGCAGCTCAGGAGGCGATAGCCGCTGCATCTTAGTACGACCCCAACTATTATTATGGATATCCGCCAGGCTAGCCGTTGCCATAGACCAAATTAGGCCAAAAGCCTAAGATTGGGGGAGTACGTATTTCTCACTGACATTACATTTATGTTCACACACTCATTGCTAGATGTCGGTGCTCATACTTTTCATTGTATCATACATGCTAGTTTATTTTTATTTTTATGCTTTCTTCTTGTGTGTTTAATAAACCTTAAGAAAAACCAAAAAAATAGTTGTAGCTTTTAATTAGTCTACTTTCCATACTTGTAGTAGTAATTAAAAAGAAAACCCAATAAGATTTCCTGTTCTTCTTTTGCTTGTTGGGAGCTTTCCCGTCTAAATAGTTTTATTTCTTTCCTTTTCTTTGGGGGGGTCGATAGGAGAAGACCATAATTAAAATGTTAAAGTGGCTCTTATATGCATTATTATTGATCTGACAAAAGAGCCCATATTGCCGTGTCTTCTCCTGTTTATTGAATGCTTGCAGATTCCAGCTTAGTCCAATGCACGTGCATTATTATTATTATTCACATCATTCGATCATGCAAGTGAAAGGCAATTATGACGATATATGATGGATTGAGTGAGATGAGAAAAGCTGGTATGAACTCGACCTCTCTTGTTTTTGTAAATATGATTAGTTTATCATTCCTGATTCAGCCTATTATGAATAAACATGTTTGCATTGACAACTAGAGATCATAGTTTCTTGTGCCATGCTTGATTAGCTATGAGTTATAATGGTTTACCTTGCCTGCCAACATGCTATTTAAATGGTTGTGATGTGGTATGATAAGGTGGTATCCTTCTTTGAATCATTTAAGTGACTTGACTTGGCGCATGTTCACGCATGTAGTTGAAACAAAATCAACATAGCCTTCACGATATTTATGTTCATGGTGGATTGTATCCTACTCATGCTTGCATTCGGTGTTGATTAATTTTAATGCATGTTCATGACTGTTGTCGCTCTCTAGCTGGTCGCTTCCCAGTCTTTTGCTAGCCTTCACCTGTACTATGCGGGAATACTGCTTGTGCATCCAACTCCATAAACCCCAAAGTTATTCCATATGAGTCCACCATACCTACCTATATACGGTATCTACCTGCCGTTCCAAGTAAATTTGTATGTGCCAAACTCTAAACCTTCAAATAAATATCTTGTTTTGTATGTTCGAATAGCTCATGTATCAACTAGGGCTGTCTGTATCTTCCATGTTAGGCGGGTTATTCTCAAGATGAGTGCACTCCGCTCCTCACTCACGAGAAAAATGGCTGGTCACCGGGATGCCCAGTCCCATGCTTTATGCAAATCAAATAAAAATAATTGCAAACAAAACTCCCCTAGGAATCTTGTTAGTTGGAGGCACTCGTTGTTTGGAGCAAGCCATGGATTGATGCTTGTTGGTGGAGGGGGAGTATAAAATTTACCATTTTGTTTGGGAACCGCCTATAATGTCTGTAGCATGGAAGATATTGCCATCTCTTGGTTGTTATGTTGACAATGAAATTATACCGCTCAAAATATTATTCACCTCTATTTCAAAACTGAGCTCTGGCACCTCTACAAATCCCTGCTTCCCTCTGTGAAGGGCCTATCTATTTACTTTCATGTTGAGTCATCCTCCTCTTATTAAAAAGCACCAGTTGCAAAGCACCCCTGTCATTTGCATTCATTACTGTTAGTTTACATTGAGTATGACTTGACTGGATCTCTTTTACCATGAATTACAATGTCTAGTCAGTCCTTGATCTTTAAAGGTTCTCTGCATATTATGATTGTTTTGAGAAAGTGCTGTCATCCGAGATCTATTATTATTGCTCGCTAGTTGATTATGCCATTGATATGAGTAAACTTGAGACCTAAGCGCTATTGTGAATGTGGTTAGTCATAATCTTTGCTGAAAACTTGAATGCTGGCTTTACATGTTTACAACAACAAGAGAAAACAGAGTTTGTAAAAGTTTTTCTTTATCACTTTTAGTTTATCAACTGAATTGCTTGAGGACAAGCAAAGGTTTAAGCTTGGGGGAGTTGATACGTCTCTGTCGTATCTACTTTTCCAAACACTATTGCCCTTGTTTTGGACTCTAACTTGCATGATTTGAATGGAACTAACCCGGGTTGACGATGTTTTTAGGAGAATTGCTATGGTGTTATTTATGTGCAGAAACAAAAGTTCTCGGAATGACCTGAAACTTCACGGAACAACTTTTCGGAAATAATAAAAAATCCTTGCAAAAGATGAAGGCCAGGGGGCCCACCACCTGTCCACGAGGGTGGGGGCGCGCCCCCTACCTCGTGGGCCCCCTGGAGCTCCTCCGACCTCAACTCCAACTCTATATATTTGGTTTCGGGGAGAAAAATCAGAGAGAATAATTCGTCGCATTTTTCCATACGGAGCCGCCGCCAAGCCCTAAAACCTCTCGGGAGGGCTGATCTGGAGTCCGTTTGGTGCTCTAGAGAGGGGAATCCGTCGCCATCGTCAACATCAACCATCCTCCATCACCAATTTCATGATGCTCATACCCATGCGTGAGTAATTCCATCATAGGGTTGCGGGACGGTGATGGGTTGGATGAGATCTATCATGTAATCGAGTTAGTTTGTTAGGGTTTGATCCCTAGTATCCATTATGTTTTGAGATTGATGTTTCTATGACTTTGATATGCTTAATGCTTGTCACTCGGGCCCGAGTGCAATGATTTCAGATCTAGACCTATTATGTTTTCATCAATATATGAGAGTTCTTGATCCTATCTTGCAAGTCTATAGTCACCTATTATGTGTTATGATCCATTAACCCCGAAGTGACAATAACTGGGATACTTACCGGTGATGACCATAGTTTGAGGAGTTCATGTATTCACGATGTGCTAATGCTTTGTTCCGGTACTCTATTAAAAGGAGGCCTTAATATCCCTTAGTTTCCATTAGGACCCCGCTGCCGCGGGAGGGTAGGACAAAAGATGTCATGCAAGTTCTTTTCCATAAACATGTATGACTATATTCGGAATACATGCCTACATTACATTGATGAACTGGAGCTAGTTCTGTGTCACCCTAGGTTATGACTGTTACATGATGAACCGCATCCGGTATAATTATCTATCACCGATCCATTGCCTACGAGCTTTCCATATATTGTTCTTCGCTTATTTACTTTTTCGTTGCTATTGCTATCATCACTACAAAATACCAAAAACATTACTTTTGCTACCGTTACCACTACTATCATATTATTTTGCTACTAAATACCTTGCTGCATATATTAAGTTTCTAGGTGTGGTTGAATTGACAACTCAGCTGCTAATACTTGAGAATATTCTTTGGCTCCCCTTGTGTCGAATCAATAAATTTGGGTTGAATACTCTACCCTCAAAAACGGTTGCTGTCAGAGTAAATGACCACGGGTAGCCTAGCCGGCTCCCCCTGGCCCTTCTGAAAAAATTATGAGTTGATCCGGCCCTCAAGAATTCAGGACGTGGGGCCACCTTCCCCTTGCCGGCTGTCTCCCAGGCCGACTATCGGAAGGCGGCCCGACTTAAGCCCTCATGAAGAAAGCCGCGGGAGGGCCGGCTCCGAGAAGCCGGCCACGAGAAAGGCCGACCACAAGAAGCCGGCTCCCACAAAGCGGTCAAGATCGTACCCTCGAAGTCTGCATCCACATAACGGCGATGTGACGGGGCGTGGCTACAGTAAAGCCTGCCACCCCCGAATCCCAGAGCACGCCTGGCACAGTGCGCCGTACGGGTGGCCATGACCCGTCCGGCGCGACACTATTGCCATGCTGACCATGATGTCATCCACGACGGGCTAACAGCGCGGCCCACGGGCAGTGGGCCCCTTTGGGCAGAGAGACGCCCAAAGGCGGCCAGGCCTCCCCCAGTCGGCCTGAGACGGGGTCGGCTCCTCGCAGCCGGCTTGCCACCTCCCTCGAAGAAGACGCCCCATTAAGACGACAAGACGCGGTGAGGCTACAGCGATCACCCCCCGGACAGCAGCCCTGTAGTCACGCCCACCTCGGCGAAGCCCTCGTCACCAGGATTGAGCAACAGTAACCAGCCACCGACAAGGCCCTGGACAGTGGGGCCTGCCTGTCGACCAAGGAGCCGGCAGCCAGCGGGACCCACCAGCTGGCGGGCCCCAGCAGCCGGCACAGAAGCCGGCGAGTGTAGACACAGACGCTGGGCCCCACGCCCAGCCGGATTACCATTGTACCGCCGGGGGGTAGGCCTATATGAACCCCCCGGGGCACCCATGCAAAGGATGGATCACAGCTAGTTCTAGACACCATATAGAGAGGGGAGGAGAGCTAGTTGTGCCCTTCTTCTTCTTCTCACAAAACAGCTCAAGGAGCATCGTGTAGCTACTTGTTCATCTAGTGATCATGCGGAGACCCCGCAGAGCAGCAGTAGGGGTGTTATCTCCACGGAGAGCCCCGAAGCTGGGTAAGATTCGCCGGCGTGCATGTCTTCGCCTCATCCCGCTTCCAGGCACCGGCGACGTCTTACTGGCTCCCACAATGATAAGCCACCCGTTGGCATATGTCGCACCTACCACCCGATATTTGGCGCCCACCGTGGGGCCAGGTGCACCGTTGTCCGGAGACCTATTCTGGACGGGAACCCTCTTCCTCCCCAGTGAGCGTAGCCAGCCCGGCACGCCCGATGGCACTTGCCACGACGCGCTGCAAGGCGTCACCAACGTCTGCGTAGCGAACGGCCTCGCCGATCTCCTTGACGAGACCCTCATCTCCGACGAGCTCGCCTCTGACGCGAGCACCGACCACCTCGTCAACCTCCTCGGCCAGCTCCACGTCCCCGGCGAGCCTGCTGTGGACTTGGAGTCTGTCGGCTCCACCGATCCGATGCCTGCACTCCGACACGGCCTCGCTCGACACTTTCCCCACCGACGTCACGATCTACAACGACCCGCTTCCCCGGGCCGATGGCTGCGACGCTGTCACCACCGAGGTGATGGTCATTGGCCACGGCGGCGCTTCTGGCGATAGCGCCCACGACGCCCCGCATGCGGCGGTCCACGACTTGTCCGTCCCCCTCCCGGCCGATGCCGACGCCAAAGCACTGGAGGCTCGCCGCCTCGCCCTCCTCGCGGAGGGCCGGAAGTTGGCTTCCATGAGACGCCTCACCGAGGCCCACCAGCGCGAGGCCGACCGCGCCGCCTTTGGCACACCGCCCCCAGGCGGGCCAAGCCGGGCCGGCTGTAACACCCTCGATGCGACTATAGCTCCCACGTGTCGAGGCACGACTTAGAGACATAATCACATTGAAGGCATAAGTCGCAAGTTAGGCAATCTTCACAACATCCCATGTAATATAAATAATAAAGGGGAGATAACATAGTTGGCTTACACTCGCCACGTCAATCAAGAACATAAATAACATTACATCACCCAAACACTCATGGCCCGACTACGATGCCAAAATAAAGAGAACCCAACATGCGACACGGTCCCGATCACCCCCAACTGGGCACCACTACTGATCATCGGGAAAGGAAACATAGTAACGTTGAGAGTCTTCGTCGAACTCCCACTTGAGCTCAAACGTGTCTCCTGGAGCGAAATCATCAGGCCCTGCATCTGGTGTAAAAGTAACCTATGAGCACAGGGACTCAACAATCTCACACCCTCGCGATCAAGACTATTTAATCTTATAGGAAAGGCAAGGTAAATATATGTGGAACTGCAGCAAGCGACTAACAAATATGGTGGCTAACTTATTCGCAAAAGAGAGCGAGAAGAGGAGGCAAAGCGCGAGCGAGAAACTAGAGAGCAAACTGCGCAAACATTACTCCAACACCATGTCCGCTTCCCGGACTCCGCCGAGAAGAGGCCATCATGGTAACACACTCAGTTGATTCATTTTAATTAAGTTAAGGTTTAAGTTATCTACAACCGGACATTAACAAATTCCCATCTGCCCATAACCGCGGGCACGGCTTTCGAAAGTTCAAATCCCTGCAGGGGAGTCCCAACTTAGCCCATGACAAGCTCTCACGGTCAACGAAGGAATAGACCTCCTCCCAAGATGTTCCGATCAAACTCGGTATCTCGGTTACTCAAGACACTTCGACAGGTTAAAACAAGACCAGCAACACCGCCCGAATGTGCCGACAAATCCCGATAGGAGCTGCACATATCTCTTTCTCAGGGCACACTCAGATAGGTCAAGCTACGAGTAAAACCAATCCTCGAGTTTCCCCGAGGTGGCCCCGCAGGCTGCCTGGTTCGGACCAACACTCAGAGGAGCACTGGCCCGGGGGGGTTTAAATAAGATGACCCTCGAGCTCCGGAAATCCAAGGGAAAAAGAGGCTAGGTGGAAAATGGTAAAACCAAGGTTGGGAATTGCTGGAAAAGCTTTAATCAAGGCGAACTATCAAGGGGTTCCCATTATAACCCAACCGCGTAAGGAACGCAAAATCCGGGAACATAACACCGATATGACGGAAACTAGGGCGGCAAGAGTGGAACAAAACACTAGGCGAGAGGCCGAGCCTTCCACCCTTTACCAAGTATATAGATGCACTAAGATAACACGGCAATATGATGATATCCCAACAAGTAAATAAAGGATCCAACAAGGAACGGCCTCTGATCTTCACCTGCAACTAGCAACGCTATAAGAGGGGCTGAGCAAAGCGGTAACATAGCCAATCAACGGTTCGCTAGGACATGGTGGGTTAGAGGTTTGACATGGAAATTTGGGAGGCTTGAAAGCAAGTGGTAGGCATCGTAGCATTGGCATAGCAAAAGAGCGAGCAATCTAGCATAACAAAGATAGTAGTGATTTCGAGGGTATGATCATCTTGCCTGCACAGTTGTCAGAGTTGACTGGATCCTCGAAAGCAAACTCAACGGGCTCCTCGTTAGCAAACTTGTCTCCTGGCTCTACCCAAACAAGACAAACAAGCAACAAGGACACAATCAACCACGTGCAAGGATTAAACAATATGATGCAATGATGATATGCTATGCGGGATGCGATGCGGGATGCAAAATGCAAGATATGACAGGAAATGCAAGAACCTGGCCTCAACTTGGGAATCCAAGTGTGCCACTGGAAAGATGAGATGAAATCGCTTGAAAACGATATAAAGAACGCCGGAATCGAAGTTACGGTTTGGAAATGGCAAGTGATTTAAATATGACACTGGTCTGCGATTACAGCAAGTGGCCATCTAAATGCAATGAGATGAACATGCTACAGCACCCAAACATGACAACAAAATACATGGCAGGGATTCATACAAGATGCTTAACAAAAGTCTAGCACTGAGCTACGGTCAATTCATCCATTAACAGGTTCAAACAAACATGGCAAAATTGCATATGGTAAACAGATCTCAGACTTAGTGAAATTATCACTTGTCTGGAATTTTAGATCAGGTAGCACTCTTCGGACCAACAAAACTACATGCTATAGGACCTGAACATGACAAAGTAAAACATGGCATGGAGCTACTCGAAGAGCTTAACAAAAGTCCCTTAGTGACCTTGAGCCAAAAGGGATCAGAAAATACAATTGCAAGCATGTGAACATAGCAAAAACATAATCAGTTTTCAGACTTAGTGAAAACTGGCACATGCTGAAACATAACTCAAGTAGGCATATTTACGAGCTCGATGCACTCACCACAGAGCAAGGCATGACAAGATAAGCATACATCCAACAAGAATACACAAAATTCAAGCTATACATGGCAAGAACAATAGCATAGCATACACGAATCAACTACAACATCATCGGCAAAATTGCAAACAAGTTGACAATCTGCCCAGATTCACAAAGTAACAAAAGTAGAGCTCGATTGACTCAAACTAGTTTGCTCCATAATTGCAAACAAATACATGGATGGATAGAGCACTAAAATATTAACAAAACATCCTTACTAATCATCCTCAAAAGAGGCACGGATCACTAGGAAACAACATGAACATATGGCCATATGAGATAACAGATCAAGGACTTAGTGGCAATGCTAAGTCCCTGAAAACAGAATTACCAAGTGCACCACTTTGCAAGCTTGTGCTAGTCACCACACACATCACAAAAATACATGGGTTGCACCTCTAGAAAGATGAAAAACCCTTAATAAAACATATATAGAACATCAGGGCATAGCATGCACACATTAATCATGGCAAAAATGACAAAAACCTAAATGGAGTAGCAGATCTGACAATTATCTCAAGTAGCCCTCTTCTAACAGCATTTCGGGCATTAAGATGAACTCAAATGAAAATGATGCAATGGAATGAAATGATGTACTCTCTGAGGTGAACATTTTGATATGCTATATGCATGAATCGGAGCTACTAATGCAAAGTTACGAGGCTATAAACATGAGCACTTGGATCTGGAATTTCGGGACTTAGAAGAAAAAAAACACCTCGTGGATCTAGGGTTTACTATTCACGGCACGCGAACCGAGGCGGTATCCGGCGAGGTGGCGGCTGCTCCGGCGAGGGGAGTTGAGGGGGAGGTGAGGGAGAGGCGAGGCCGGGGCGGCGGTGGCCGGGGCGGCGACGCGCGCGCCGGCGGGGAGGCGACGGACGACGGGCGATGGTGCGGTGGCGGCGACCGGGCTCGACGCGCGGCGGCCGGTGTGGAGCGGGGTCGAGGCGGAGCGGCAGAGGCGGTGGCGCGCTCTGGCCGGGCGGCGCCTCGGGCGTGAGGAGGCGGGCGCAGGGCGCGGTGATGTGGGCCGGGAGGGCCACGCGCAGGCCCGCGGGCCGGTGCGGTGGGATTTGGCGGCAGCGAATGGCGGAGTGCCACGTGGCGGCGGGGAGGCGGATCGGACAATGTCCGTCGGTGGGGGAAACGTCCGGTGGCACGGCGGGAGGATCTAGGGTTTTTGACGAGGGGGATCCAGAATTTCGGGAGGGGATGCCTTTTTATAGGTAGAAGGAGCTAGGAGAGTCCAAATGAGGTGCGGTTTTCCGCCACGCGATCGTGATCGAACTCTCTAGATGATGGAGAAGGTTTAGGTGGGTTTTGGGCCATATTGGAGGGGTGTTGGGCTGCAACACACACGAGGCCTTTTTGGTCCCTCGGTTAACCGTTGGAGTATCAAACGAAGTCCAAATGATACGAAACTTGACAGGCGGTCTACCGGTAGTAAACCAAGGCCGCTTGGCAAGTCTGGGTCCAATCCGGAAATGTTTAAACCCCACACATGAAAGAAAGGTAGAAATGACCACCGGAGGAGAACGAAGCACCGGAATGCAAAACGGACAACAGGGAAAATGCTCGAATGCATGAGACGAACACGTATGCAAATGCAATGCACATGATGACATGATATGAGATGCATGACAACAACAACAACACACGGAGACAAAAACCCGAACCCGAGAAAATAAAATAACTTAATGCCGAAACAGCAAGAGTTGGAGTACAAATTGGGAAAGTTACATCCGGGGTGTTACAACACTCCACCACTATGAAAGGATCTCATCCCAAGATCTAGGACTGAAAGAACGCCGGGTACTCAGAACGGAGGTGATCCTCGCATTCCCAGGTAGCTTCACGGTTGGAACGGTGTGACCACTTGACTTTGAGAAATTTGATTGACTTGTTGCGAGTCTTGCGTTCAGTCTCTTCAAGAATAGCAACTGGGTGCTCACGATAGGAGAGATCTTCTTGGATCTCAATGTCCTCGAAGTTGACGGTGCGGTCAGGAGTCTTGAAGCACTTTCGGAGCTGAGAGACATGGAACACGTCATGAACATTTGCAAAGTTTGAAGGAAGCTCGAGTTGATAGGCAAGGTCGCCTCTCTTGCTGACAATCTTGAAAGGTCCCACGTATCTGGGGGCAAGCTTCCCTTTGATACCGAAGCGACAATTACCTTTCATAGGAGAGACGCGGAGGTAAACATGATCTCCGATCTCAAAAGCCAAATCACGGTGCTTACTATCATAGTAGCTCTTCTGGCGGGATTGGGCTGCTTTGAGGTTACCACGAATGACTTTGCACATTTCCTCTGCCTCTGTGATTAAGTCATTACCCAAAAGCTGACGTTCACCGGTTTCAAACCAGTTGAGAGGGGTACGGCACTTCCTGCCATACAGAATTTCAAAAGGGGCCTTGCCCGAACTTGCTTGAAAACTGTTGTTGTAGGAGAATTCAGCATAAGGAAGACAATCCTCCCACTTCATGCCGAAGGAGATCACACAAGCCCTGAGCATATCTTCAAGAATCTGGTTGACACGCTCGACTTGACCGCTAGTTTGAGGATGGAAAGCTGTGCTGAAGTGGATGTTCGTGCCCATGGCCTTCTGAAAAGAATCCCAAAACTTAGAGGTAAAGATGCTGCCACGGTCTGACGAGATCACTTGTGGGATACCGTGCAGAGAGACAATCCGAGAGGTATAGAGTTCCGCTAATTGAGCTGCAGTGATCGACTCTTTGATAGGCAGAAAGTGAGCCACTTTGGTGAGTTTGTCGATGACAACGAATATAGCATCATTGCCACGCTTGGACTTTGGAAACCCAGTCACGAAGTCCATTTCAATGTGGTCAAACTTCCATTCTGGAATGGCAAGAGGTTTGAGGAGACCAGCTGGACTTTGGTGTTCTGCCTTCACTCTTCTGTAGACATCACATTCATTCACGAATTGAGCAATATCGCGCTTCATTCGAGTCCACCAATAAGCCTGCTTGAGGTCCTGATACACCTTCGTTCTCCCAGGGTGGATGGAGAGGAGAGAATTGTGAGCCTCGTTCATGATCACTTTAAGGAGGTCACCTTTGGGTACAACAATACGATCCTCGAAGAAAAGAGTATCCTTGTCATCAAGGCGGTAGCACTTGTATTTGGGTTGACTCTTGGCAATCCCAATCTTCACCTTTTTCACCATAGCATCAAGAAGCTGGGCTTGGCGAATCTGATCTTCCAAGGTAGGAGAGACTTGAAGGTTGGCGAGGAAACCTTGAGGAACAACTTGCAGGTTAAGTTTGTGGAAAGCTTCACAAAGCTCGGGTTGATAAGGCTTGAGAATGAGACTATTGCAGTAAGCTTTCCTACTCAATGCGTCAGCAATCACATTGGCCTTGCCTGGAGTATACTCAATACTCGGATTATACTCTTGAATCATTTTGACCCATCGAGTTTGCCTGAGGTTGAGATTAGGCTGAGTGAAGATGTACTTGAGACTCTTGTGATCAGTGAAAATGTCCACTTTTCTTCCCAATAGAAGATGTCTCCAAGTCAAAAGAGCATGCACAACTGCCGCCAACTTGAGATCATGAGTGGGGTAGTTCTTCTCATTAGGCTTCAACTGGCGAGAGGTATAAGCAACAACTTTCTTCTCTTGCATCAATACTGCGCCAAGACCTTGGAGAGAGGCATCACAAAAGACCTCGTACGGCTTGGATTCATCAGGAGGAGTCAGAACTGGAGCAGTGATCAATTTCTCTTTCAAAGTGTTGAAAGCAATGTCACACTCCGGAGACCAAACGTACTTGACGTGCTTCTGGAGAAGATTTGAGAGAGGCTTCGCGATCTTAGAAAAAATTTCAACGAATCTTCGACAGTAGCTTGCGAGACCGAGGAAGCTACGGAGTTGCTTCACGTTCTGAGGAGGTTCCCAATTCACAATTGCAGACACCTTCTTAGGATTCACGGCAATGCCCTTGGTAGAGATGATGTGACCAAGATAAAGAACCTCATCGAGCCAAAATTCGCACTTGGATAACTTGGCGTAGAACTGATGTTCCCTGAGCTTATCAAGTACCAAACGCAAGTGCTTGGCATGATCTTCCTTGTTCTTCAAGAAGACCAGAATGTCGTCGAGATAGACCAAAACAAAGTCATTGGTGTAGGCGTTGAAGATGAAGTTCATCATGCGAGAGAACGTCGGAGGAGCGCTGACGAGGCCAAAAGACATGACAGTGTATTCGTATGAACCATAGCTTGTCCTGAAAGCCGTCTTGGGAATATCTTGCTCACGGATACGAATCTGATGATAACCCATACATAGATCAAGCTTGGAGAATACTTTGGCACCTTTGAGTTGTTCGAATAGCTCATTGATGTTGGGAAGTGGGTATTTGTTCTTGATGGTCTTCTTCTTCAATGGACGGTAATCAACACAAATCGGTCCGTTCCATCCTTCTTCTTCAGAAAAAGAACACCACAACCCCACGGAGAAGAACTAGGCCGTATGAGACCCATTTTCTCTTGAATATCGAGTTGCTTCTTCAGCTCCTTCAACTCTTCAGGTCCGAGCTTTTAAGGACGTTTGCACACAGGTTCCGTGCCAGGCTCAAGATCAATAACGAATTCAACTGGCCGGTGCGGAGGCATTCCTGGAAGCTCTTCTGGAAAGACGTCTTGATATTCGCAAACGACTGGAATTTGCGAGATCGCATCCAGTTCACACTTTTCATTGAGAGAAAATAGACGGATGGTATCATCACGAGCGGCAAAGACAATTACATCCTCAGACGAATGAGTCAATTTAATCTGCCTTGCTGCACAATCAAGCTGAGCCTTGTTCTTAGAAAGCCAATCCATTCCGAGAATAAGATCAATATCCGAGTTACCAAGAACCATTGGGGAAGAAAGGAACTTGTAGTCGCCCAATGTGATAGTAACATCTGGCACCTACAGACTTGCACTCAAACGTTTGCCAGGAGAAACGATATCCATTTGTTTACCCAAATGAGAAGAAACGAACTCATGCTTGGTAAAAAATGGCTTTGACATGAAACAATGCGATGCACCAGTGTCAAAAAGAACTCTTGCGGGAATATCGTTAACAGGAAGGTTACCCATGATCACATCTGACGAGTCCTCTGCCTGAGCTGCATTCATCAAGTTGACCTTGGCATGCTTGGGGTTATGCTTGACCACAACTGTACTTGCCGATCTCACAGGAGGAGGAGGAGGAAGACGGCTCTGGTTGAAACACTTGTTGGCATAGTGACCCTTCTGTTGGCACTTGTTGCACGTGACCTCTGAAAGTGGACGGTGATACGGAGCACTCGATCTTGGAGCTTGAGATGAAGTCTTGTTCTGAAAGCCAGGGTTGGGTGGGTGGGAAGAACCACTACCACCTTTGCTCTTCTGCTGATACGACTGACGGAACGGAGGAGGAGGAAGCCAATACTTCTGCTGCTTGGCCACTTGAGTAGAGGAAGAAGGAGTAACATCTCTGACTCGCTTCTTGGAAGCATCACACCTCAACTGAGCAGCCTCTTGCTTCAATGCCATGTTGTAGAACTCATCGTACCTCAAGGGCTCAAAGAGAACAAGAGCGAGCTGGATTTCTTCTCTGAGACCACCCCTGAACTGATATATCATGCTCTTCTCATCAGGTACGTCCTGCTTGGCAAAACGGGCGAGCTTCTGAAACAACTTGTTGTAGTCATAGACAGACAAAGAGCCTTGCTGCAGGTTGCGGAATTCCTCACGCTTGCTTTCAACCATGCTCTGGGGAATATGATGAGCTCGGAAATCTTGACGAAATTCATCCCAAGTGATAACACGTCCACCTATGGAGTCCTTGTATTGCTGGAACCATTCTGCAGCTTGATCTTTGAGTTGGAAGGAAGCGAACTTAACAAAGTCCTCAGGCCTGACGTTACTGCACTCGAAATGCTTGCACAGATCCACTAGCCAATCGTCAGCATCGGTTGCCTCAACACAATTGTTGAAAGTCTTTGGCCCGTTAGCAAGGAACTGGTTGAGTGTAGCAAAGTGATTCTGATTGTTGCCTTGATTCCCTTGGTTGCCTTGATTGCGCTCTTGAAGAATTTCCATGATCAACTGTGTGTTTGCATTGGTTGCGGCCATCACAGCTTGCCATGCCTCCGGAGGAGGTGGAGGTGGTGGCGGATCAGGATTCCGAGTCGTGCGCGTTGGAGGAGCCATCCTGAAGAGGTTGACCACCCATTAGCACATTGATAGACAAATATTGAAGCTGAATCCAACGGAATGAAAAATTGCAACATATAGTCTTCACATCCGAACAAAATGAACGAATGCATTCCTCTTGAAATGGTCACATATCCATAAATTGAGAAGCCACTTAGAATTTAGGTAGAGAAATAAATCAACAAGGTACGGATCAAGAACAAATAATCGGTAAGAAATCCCAATCTCAAACCAATATCCATGGAAGAAGAACTAGAGCTACAAGAATTCCCACCTATGAAACTCCTGAACCTTTCCAGTTATGCAATCAGGTGTTTGGGATACAGGGGAAGCATAATATCTCACCCAAACTAGCAAATCCTACATCCAGCTGTATCCATCCTTCAACACGTAACCAAGAAACCTTCGGAAACCATCTACCTCAACCTTCGAAAAGCATCTGTTATAAAAGTTATGGCGATACTCCCGAACTCCCGCCCCAGTACTGGGTGGCGTCGAGGTTATTTCACCAACGAACTGCATAAAAGAGATTTTTGATGTCGGCATACTAAACTCAGGTATTCCAGAACTGCAACGATAAAATTATGATGACAACACCTCAGAGATCAACTCCCCGGGACACTACCACTAAACCCCTGACAGGAGGCACCAAGACAATGTTCTCATCATAAAACCATTGGAACGATTCCAAGATACCCGCGTGATCCTAAATTTTTTTTTGTGAAACTTGAGAAGAGAAGAGTCAAAACTCTACGTCAGGATGCCTTACCAGAGTGATGAGGAGACTGGGAAGTAAAAAGAATTCCTAACTCTCCGATATATAATTCCTAATTGACTCAAAACATTTTCCTAGACACAACTCGGCTGCTAAAAACGATCAAGCAATGGGGCTCCTAAGGTCGGGGAAGGCTCTGATTACCAACTTGTAACACCCTCGATGCGACTATAGCTCCCACGTGTCGAGGCACGACTTAGAGACATAATCGCGTTGAAGGCATAAGTCGCAAGTTAGGCAATCTTCACAACATCCCATGTAATATAAATAATAAAGGGGAGATAACATAGTTGGCTTACACTCGCCACGTCAATCAAGAACATAAATAACATTACATCACCCAAACACTCATGGCCCGACTACGGCGCCAAAATAAAGAGAACCCAACATGCGACACGGTCCTGATCACCCCTAGCTGGGCACCACTACTGATCATCAGGAAAGGAAACATAGTAACGTTAAGAGTGTTCGTCGAACTCCCACTTGAGCTCAAACGCGTCTCCTGGAGCGAAATCATCAGGCCCTACATCTGGTGTAAAAGTAATCTGTGAGCCACAGGGACTCAGCAATCTCGCACCCTCGCGATCAAGACTATTTAAGCTTATAGGAAAGGAAAGGTAAATATATGTGGAACTGCAACAAGCAACTAGCAAATATGGTGGCTAACTTATTCGCAAAAGAGAGCGAGAAGAGGAGGCAAAGCGCGAGCGAGAAACTAGAGAGCAAACTGCGCAAACATTACTCCAACACCCTGTCCGCTTCTCGGACTTCTCCGAGAAGAGGCCATCACGGTAACACACTCAGTTGATTCATTTTAATTAAGTTAAGGTTTAAGTTATCTACAACCAGACATTAACAAATTCCCATCTGCCCATAACCGCGGTCATGGCTTTCGAAAGTTCAAATCCCTGCAGGGGAGTCCCAACTTAGCCCATGACAAGCTCTCACGGTCAACGAAGGAATAGACCTCCTCCCAAGATGTTCCGATCAGACTCGGTATCTCGGTTACTCAAGACACTTCGACAGGTTAAAACAAGACCAGCAACACCGCACGAATGTGTTGACAAATCCCGATAGGAGCTGCACATATCTCTTTCTCAGGGCACACTCAGATAGGTCAAGCTACGAGTAAAACCATCCCTCGAGTTTCCCCGAGGTGGCCCTGCAGGCTGCCTGGTTCGGACCAACACTCAAAGGAGCACTGGCCCGGGGGGTTTAAATAAGATGACCCTCGGGCTCCGGAAACCCAAAGGAAAAAGAGGCTAGGTGGCAAATGGTAAAACCAAGGTTGGGCATTGCTGGAAAATCTTTAATCAAGGGGTTCCCATTATAACCCAACCGCGTAAGGAACGCAAAATCCGGGAACATAACACCGATATGACGGAAACTAGGGCGGCAAGAGTGGAACAAAACACTAGGCGAGAGGCCGAGCCTTCCACCCTTTACCAAGTATATAGATGAACTAAGATAACATGGCAATATGATGATATCCCAACAAGTAAATAAAGGATCCAACAAGGAACGGCCTCCGATCTTCACCTACAACTAGCAACGCTATAAGAGGGGCTGAGCAAAGCGGTAACATAGCCAATCAACGGTTCGCTAGGACATGGTGGGTTAGAGGTTTGACATGGCAATTTGGGAGGCTTGAAAGCAAGTGGTAGGCATCATAGCATTGGCATAGCAAAAGAGCGAGCAATCTAGCATAGCAAAGATAGTAGTGATTTCGAGGGTATGATCATCTTGCCTGCACAGTTGTCAGAGTTGACTGGATCCTCGAAAGCGAACTCAACGGGCTCCTCGTTAGCAAACTCGTCTCCCGGCTCTACCCAAACAATACAAACAAGCAACAAGGACACAATCAACCACGTGCAAGGATCAAACAATATGATGCAATGATGATATCATATGCGGGATGCGATGCGGGATGCAAAATGTAAGTTATGACAGGAAATGCAACAACCTGGCCTCAACTTGGGAATCCAAGTGTGCCATTGGAAATATGAGATGAAATCGCTTGAAAACGATATAAAGAACGCCGGAATCGGAGTTACGGTTTGGAAATGGCAAGCGATTTAAATGACACCGGTCTGCGATTACAGCAAGTGGCCATCTAAATGCAATGAGATGAACATGCTACAGCACCCAAACATGACAACAAAAGACATGGCAGGGATGAATACAAGATGCTTAACAAAAGTCTAGCACTGAGCTACGGCCAATTCATCCATTAACAGGTTCAAACAAACATGGCAAAATTGCATATGGTAAACAGATCTCAGACTTAGTGAAATTATCACTTGTCTGGAATTTCAGATCAGGTAGCACTCTTCGGAGCAACAAAACTACATGCTACAGGACCTGAAAATGACAAAGTAAAACATGGCATGGAGCTACTCAAAGAGCTTAACAAAAGTCCCTTAGTGACATTGAGCCAAAAGGGATCAGAAAATACAATTGCAAGCATGTGAACATAGCAAAAACATAATCAGTTTTCAAACTTAGTGAAAACTGGCACATGCTGAAACATAACTCAAGTAGGCATGTTTACAAGCTCGATGCACTCACCAAGGAGCAAGTCATGACAAGCTAAGCATACATCCAACAAGAATACACAAAATGCAAGCTAGACATGGCAAGAACAATAGCATAGCATGCACGGATCAACTACAACATCATCGGCAAAATTGCAAATAAGTTGACAATCTGCCCAGATTCACAAAGTAACAAAAGTAGAGCTCGATTGACTAAAGCTAGGGTGCTCCATAATTGCAAAAAAAGACAGGGATGGATAGAGCACTACAATATTAACAAAACATCCTTACTGATCATCCTCAAAAGAGGCACGGATCACTAGGAAACAACATGAACATATGGCCATATGAGATAACAGATCAAGGACTTAGTGGCAATGCTAAGTCCCTGAAAACAGAATTACCAAGTGCACCACTTTGCAAGCTTGTTCTAGTCACCACACACATCACAAAAATACATGGGTTGCACCTCTGGAAAGATGACAAAACCCTTAACAAAACATATGTAGAACATCAGGGCATAGCATGCACACATTAATCATGGCAAAAATGACAAAAACCTAAATGGAGTAGCAGATCTGACAATTATCTAAAGTAGCCCTCTTCTAACAGTATTTCGATCATCAAGATGAACTCAAATGAAAATTATGCAATGGAATGAAATGATGTACTCTTTGAAATGAACATTTTGATATGCTATATGCATGAATCGGAGCTACGGATGCAAAGTTACGAGGCTATAAACATGAGCACTTGGATCTGGAATTTCGGGACTTGGAAGAAAAAAAACACCTCGTGGATCTAGGGTTTACTATTCATGGCACGTGAACCGAGGTGGAATCCAGCGAGGTGGCGGCTGCTCCGGCGAGGGGAGTCGAGGGGGAGGTGAGGGAGAGGCGAGGCCGACCGAGGGGAGGAAGAGGCCGGGGCGGCGACGCGCGCGCCGGCGGGGAGGCGGCGGACGACGGGCGATGGTGCGGCGGCGGGAAGGAGCTAGGAGAGTCCAAATGAGGTGCGGTTTTCGGCCACGCGATCGTGATCGAACGCTCTAGATGATGGAGAAGGTTTAGGTGGGTTTTGGGCCAAATTGGAGGGGTGTTGGGCTGCAACACACACGACGCCTTTTCGGTCCCTTGGTTAACCGTTGGAGTATCAAACGAAGTCCAAATGATATGAAATTTGATAGGCGGTCTACCGGTAGTAAACCAAGGTCGATTGGCAAGTTTGGGTCCAATCCGGAAATGTTTAAACCCCACACATGAAAGAAAGGTAGAAATGACCACCGGAGGAGAACGAAGCGCCGGAATGCAAAACGGACAACGGGGAAAATGCTCGAATTCATGAGACGAACACGTATGCAAATGCAATGCACATGATGACATGATATGAGATGCATGACAACAACAACAACACACGGAGACAAAAACCCGAACCCGAGAAAATAAAATAACTTAACACCGAAACGGCAAGAGTTGGAGTACAAATTGGGAAAGTTACATCCGGGGTGTTACACCGGCGTTGTCAGACAGCGCGGCACTGCCCTCGCCGACACGCTAGGAGTCGACCGCCCAGTCTACGCCACTCCACTCAAGAACCTGTGCGCAGCCCAGGCGGCCGTAGACGAGCTAGACAGATTGGGGGCCAAAGAACTCCCCCACATGACCAGACGCATCCAGCAGCTAATCGATGCGCCCGCACAGCGGCACGAAGCTGGCGCCCGCGCGAAAAGCCCTCCCCCGCATCGAGATCACGGCGCGACGTCTCGGACGCCACCTACGGGTAAAACCCGCGCACGGCACGTGAAAGAGCCGGCTGTCAGCCGAAGCCGAACCCGAATCTCCATCGAGCGAGACGCAGAAGGCCATCCCCGGGCC
This sequence comes from Triticum dicoccoides, assembly GCF_002162155.2. Taxonomy (NCBI): domain Eukaryota; kingdom Viridiplantae; phylum Streptophyta; class Magnoliopsida; order Poales; family Poaceae; genus Triticum; species Triticum dicoccoides. The sequence continues at coordinate 256,606,881 of NC_041382.1, forward strand.
ATGGAGTGGCGGGGCAACCCGCCTCCGCCTCGGCCCCGTGGGGAGAGATATCCCACCCCACCGCCTGTTGCGCATCCGACTCTCAGCGGCCGACTAGGTCGCCGCGAAGGAGTCGGCGAGAACGACGCCCGCCATCGGATTGACCGCCTAGCGCAATCTCTGGCGCTGGAAGAACAGGATGATGTCGGCCCGCCTTGCTTCGGCCCCCGCATCCGCGACGAGCCTTTCCCCAAAGGGTTCTCGCTCCCAAGAGACACGCCCAAGTACAATGGCTTCGTGAAGCCGGAAGATTGGTTGATCGACTACTCCACGGCGGTTAGCGTAGCAAACGGCAACAGGCGCGTTGCCGTGAAGTACATGTCCCTCATGCTGCAAGGCATGGCGCGGACCTGGCTCAACAGCCTCAAGCCATACAGCATCAACAGCTGGCTAGACTTCACAGAAGCCTTCGTCCACAACTTCACCAGCACCTACAAGCGGGCTCCCAAGCCCAAACAGCTCTCCTTGTGTGTACAAGGCCCCGCCGAGTCCACTCGTGACTACCTCATGCGTTGGGCCGAGCTCCGCAACTCTTGCGAAGGGGTGCACGAGGTGCAAGCCATAGAATACTTCACTGTCGGGTGCCGAGAAGGCACCCTCCTCAAGCACAAGCTCCTCTACGATGAGCCGACTACCCTCGACGAGCTTCTGGTCATAGCGGACAAGTACGCCACCGCCGACTCCTCAATGAAGACCGAACTCCGGGTAGACGCGTCCGGGAAAGTACTCAACCCAGCGCCCAAGACGCCGGCTGGGGACTCCGGCCGACGCCCACACCAGAACGACCACAAGCGCAAGGGCCCCGTGCCGCCCTCCACCAGTCGGCAGGTGGCCACAGTCGAAGACGAGCAGCCCGAAGGGCGGCCCGCACCCAAGAAGGAGAGGGGCGGCAAGCCGGCTTGGCAACCGGCCTTCTCCTATGAGCAAACTCTCGACGCCCGATGCAAGTTCCACAACGGCGCGAAGCCGTCCAACCACACAACCCGGAAGTGCCACTGGCTCACCCGAATCTCCAAAGGCGAAGGGCTCGCGCCGCCTCCGCCTGCCGGTCTGCCGCCTCCGGCTCCACAGCCGCTGACCGCTCGGCCTGCAGTCGGAGCCGTGCACGATGAGTTCCCCGACGAGCATGCCGCTTATATCGTCTTTACTAGCCAGCCCGAAGACCGGCGCAGCAAACGCCGAGAGCACCAGGAAGTCAGCATGGTCGTTGCCAACCCCGCCGAGCACATGCACTGGTCAGAAAAACCTATCAGCTGGAGCCGGTCCAACCACCCAGAGGTGATGCCATCTCCTAGCTCTTATGCGTTGGTTTTGGATGCCACCCTTGCAACGTATAGATGCGCCGCCCGTTTCTCCCGCGTGCTGATAGACGGCGGGAGCAGCATCAACATCCTGTACCGTGACACCCTGGAGAAGCTGAACGTCAAGACGAAGCAACTCATGCCTACTCGGACTGTGTTCCATGGCATCGTACCTGGCCTGTCCTGCACCCCCATTGGCAAGATCAAGATTGATGTACTCTTTGGGGACAAGGAGCATTTCCGCCGGGAAGCGATCTGGTTTGAAGTGGTGGACCTGGAGAGCCCTTACAATGCATTGCTTGGCCGACCTGCCCTGGCCAGGTTCATGGCAGTTCCCCACTATGCTTACCTCAAGATGAAGATGCCGAGCACCAAAGGCATCATCACCATAACCGGCGATTACAAGAAATCTTCCGAGTGTGCAGCAGCCAGCAACCGGCTAGCCGAGTCCCTTGTGACTGCCGAAGAAAAGAAGATGTTGGACCGAGTCGTGGCCATGGCCGGCAAACAGTCGGCCTTGTCCCCCGATCCCAAGGAGTATGATGCCCAAGGATCTTTCCAGCCGGCCAAGGAGACGAAGAAGATACCTCTTGACCCCGAGCACCCAGAGCCGTTTGCCGTCATCGGGGCAAACCTAAACAGCAAATAGGAAGGCGAGCTCGCCGATTTCCTCTGTGAGAATCGAGACATCTTTGCATGGTCCCCCAAGGACATGCCGGGTGTTCCGAAGGAATTCGCCGAGCACAAGCTACACGTCCTAGAAGACGCAAAACCGGTCAAACAACCCCTCCGCCGACTGTCGGAGGAGAAAAGAAGGATTGTAGGAGAAGAGATAGCCCGACTTCTGGCAGCCGGCTTCATTATGGAAGTTTTCTTTCCAGAGTGGCTCACCAACCCGGTCCTCGTGCTAAAGAAGAACAACAAGTGGCGCATGTGCATAGACTACACGAGCCTCAACAAGGCCTGCCCCAAAGATCCCTTTGCCCTGCCAAGGATTGATCAAGTGATAGACTCCATGGCCGGATGCGAGCTGTTGAGTTTCTTGGATGCTTACTCAGGATACCACCAGATAAAGTTAGATCCGGCAGACTGCCTGAAGACCGCCTTCATCACGCCATTCGGTGCCTTCTGCTACCTGACTATGACATCCGGCTTAAGAAATGTCGGTGCCACTTTTCAGCATTGCATGCAGAAGTGCCTCCTCAAGCAGCTCGGCAGAAATGCCCACGTCTACGTAGACGACATTGTGGTGAAGACGGAGAAGCGCGGCACCTTGCTGGAAGACCTCAAGGAAACATTTGAGAACCTGCGCCGGTTCCAAATCAAGCTCAACCCCGAGAAATGCGTGTTCGGAGTGCCAGCCGGCCAGCTCCTAGGCTTCCTGGTCTCCGAACGCGGCATCAAATGCAACCAGTAAAGATCAAGGCCATTGAGAGAATGGCGATTCCCACCAAACTTTGAGACGTCCAGAAGTTCACCGGATGCTTGGCCTCCCTGAACCGCTTCATCAGCCGGCTCGGAGAGAAAGCTCTCCCCCTCTACCGCCTCATGAAGAAGACCAATCACTTCGAGTGGAATGACCAAGCCGACCAAGATTTTCACGAGCTAAAGAAGATGCTGGCCACGCCGCCTTTCCTGGCGGCGCCGACTGAGAAAGAGCCCATGCTCCTCTACATTGCTGCAACCAGCCGGGTGGTCAGCACCGTCATCGTAGTCCAGCACCCAGAAGAGGGCCGAGCCCAGCCGGTCCAGAGGCCGGTGTACTATTTGAGCGAGGTGATGTCTACCTCGAAGCAGAACTACCCGCACTACCAGAAAATGTGCTATGGCGTGTACTTCGCTGCCAAGAAGCTGAAGCCCTACTTCCAAGAGCATCCCATCACGGTCGTATGCACCGCCCCGCTGGCCGAGATCATAGGCAGCCGGGATGCATCCAGCCGGGTGGCGAAATGGGCCATCGAGCTGGCCCCCTACATGATCTTCTACTAGCCTCGCACCGCCATCAAGTCCCAAGCATTGGCCAACTTCCTCGTCGACTGGGCCGAGACCCAGTACCTGCCGCCAGCCCCCGACTCCACTCATTGGCGCATGCACTTTGACGGGTCCAAGATGCGCACCGGCTTGGGAGCCGGCGTCATCCTCACGTCTCCCAAAGGCGACAAGCTCAGATACACGCTGCAAATTCACTTTGCCGCCTCCAACAACATGGCCGAGTACGAGGCGCTCATACACAGGCTCCGGCTTGCCAAAGAACTCGCCATTCGCCGGATCCTATGTTATGGTGACTCGGACTTGGTGGTCCAGCAATCATCCGGCGACTGGGATGCCAAGGACGCAAATATGGCAAGCTACCGCTTCCTTGTTCAACAGATCAGTGGGTACTTTGAAGGATGCGAGTTCCTCCATGTACCGCGAGCCGACAACGAGCCAGCTGATGCCTTGGCTCGAATAGGCTCCACTCGGCAAGCAATACCAACCGGTGTCTCTCTACAACGCCTCCTCAAGCCGTCTATCAAGCCGTCTCCAAAGTCCGATTCCATCTTCGTGCCGCCTGACCCCGATGTAGCCGGGTCCGGCTCGAAGAACCAAGCGGGTGACCCGGGGACTTCGATAGTCGGCCCTGGGATGTCAGTAGGCGGCTCGGGGACTACCGTAGTTACGCCCGACCCGGGGACTGCCGCACCCGGCTCAGGGACTGCGGTAGTCGGCCCGGAGACTGCACCAACACAACAGGCGGCGGCCGACTCCAGCATTTCACCACCCAGCCCGCCCGCCCTGGTCGCAGTAGCCGTGTTGGCAATAGAAGAAGTCGCAGCTCCATCATGGGCTCAGTCCATCCTCAACTTCCTAATAAACCAAGATCTGCCGGCTGATGAAACAGAGGCAAGACAAGTCCAACGCCGAGCCGGAGCATACACAATCGTCAACAGAGAGCTCGTCAAGCGCAGTGTCACTAGAGTCCTCCAGCGATGCGTCGAGCAAGAGAAGGGCATTGCAATCCTCAGAGACATCCACCAAGGAGAATGCGGCCACCATGCGGCCTCAAGATCACTCGTCGCCAAAGCTTTCCGCCATGGTTTCTTTTGGCCGACTGCTTTGGATGACGCCAAGGAGTTAGTTAAACATTGCAAAGGGTGCCAACTCTTCAGCTCCAAGCAACACATGCCGGCTTCGGCACTCAAGACCATTCCCCTCACTTGGCCCTTCGCCGTTTGGGGACTGGACATGGTGGGCCCATTCAAGATGGCGCGCGGCGGCATGACACATCTGCTTGTCGTTGTGGACAAATTCACCAAATGGATTGAGGCAAAGCCGATCAAGAAGCTGAATGGGCCGACTGCTGTGACATTTATCATAGATATAACAGCTCGGTACGGCGTGCCACACAACATCATCACCGACAATGGCACGAATTTCGCCAAGGGAGCCTTGGCACGTTTCTGCGCGACGTAGGGCATCCGGTTTGACTTAGCGTCCGTTGCCGACCCGCAGTCAAACGTCCAGGTCGAGCGAGCCAATGGCCTCATCCTTTCCGGCATCAAGCCCCGACTAGTCGTACCACTGGAGCATTCGGCCGATTGTTGGCTCGATGAGCTGCCGGCCGTCCTCTGGAGTCTGCGCACTACCCCAAACAAGTCAACCGAGTTCACTCCTTTCTTCCTCGTGTATGGTGCCGAGGCGGTCATCCCAACTGACATCGAGTTCGACTCGCCTCGGGTAACCATGTACACGGAGGCGGAGGCCAAGGAAGCACGGGAAGACGGCGTCGACCTGCTGGAAGAAGGCCGGCTGTTAGCCCTCAGCCGGTCCGCCATCTATCAGCAGGGCCTGCGCCACTACCACAGCCGGAAGGTCAAGCCAAGATCCTTCCAAGAGGGCGATCTTGTGCTCCGGCTGATCCAGCGAACAGCCTGCCAGCACAAGCTCTCGGCCCCTTGGGAGGGCCCCTTCATCATCAGCAGAGCTTTAGGCAACGACTCCTACTACCTGATCGACGCGCAGAAGCCGAAGGCACACAAGAGAGATGATTCCGGCAAGGAGTCGGAACGACCATGGAACGCCAACCTCCTCCAAAGATTTTACAGTTGAAATGCAGTATGTATCACGCTAACTTTTGTACTAAGTATGAGACAATAGGCCTCTCGAGGAGAGCTCGGGGACTGCCATCTTTTATCTATGAATGAAGAATATCATGCTTATGACCTTGTCATTACATTCACTTTTTTCGTCCGGCACCGGGTTCGACTAGTCGGCCCGGGGTCTGGCCGCCTGGAGTTATATTAAAAGTCCTACCCACGGTCATACAAGTAGCGTGCCGGCACCCAAGCCTTCTCTTGCCAAAAGTCACAGTTCGAAGAACCGGCTGTCCGGCTGGCAAGAGTTAAAGGCAGGAAAGGACGCCCACACGAAAGACGGCTAGGGACTAACGGACTAATATAACAAAAGCCGGTTTTTCTCCCACCACCGACCGACTACCAGAGTAGCCGGCCGGCCGGCTTCCATTCACCTCGCTTCAATCTAAGAAAGCTCGAGTACTTGCCTTCCCAAAAGGAGAAGGCGGCAAAGGAAACAACCTAAGGATAAAAAGCATACACGAATGGAAACCAAACACGCACACAATCATATTTACACAAAAGACCTTCAAAAGGCCAGCATTCAACATAGTTCGAATACACCCCCAGTGGGTGGAACTGCGCAAGTTTAATAAAAATTGTTCAAAGGGTAACAAGCAGGAAAAGCAAGGACGGCAGATTAAGCCAAGGGAGCGACTGGCGAGTCGGGCAGGTCGGTGGAGACGGCAGTGCCGGCTAGAGGAGTGGCCGGCTGGCGAACCTCGGCATGATCACCGCCTCCCGCAGAGGGCGCGCTAGCACGCACCTCGTTGCTGGAGGCACGGTCAGGCTGAGGCTGGATGGCCGCTTCACCGGCCGGCTCAACGTCTTCACATTCCTCTCCTTCGTCGTCTTCGCCTTCATCGCTGGAGGCGATCTCCTCAGACGAGTCCTCACCCGCTGCCGGGTCCAGCCCGAACCACTCCTCCGGCTAGGCAACGCCGTCGTCATTTATTTCAGGAGCGAAGACGCTGATGTCAGTGCACTCGGCGATCGTTGAGGCACGCTGAGCGATAGCCGGCCGCACCTCCTCCATCTCCTTGTCAGCCTGCAGCCGCCAGGTGCGCGGCTGGTCCAGGTTCAGCCCGAGATACCAGGCTCGGACGAACTCCAGCGCCTGCCTAGCTCCAAGCCGGGCCGTCGATGCCTTCCATGCCTCGAAGCGGCCAACCGCAACCTCCAGCCAGTCGGCAGTCCGACTCGGGGTGCGGGGAATCGTCTCGCCTGGCCAGAGGGCGGCCAGCACCTGCGCCCCGGCGCGCTGGAGGCGGTGGAGCATACGGTGAGCCGGCTGCAGCCGGGCTTGGACTGCCAAGAGTTGCTCCTCAAGCGTCCGGCTCGCGTCCGGCATGATTTCAGCCCCCGCCTGCCAGTGCGCCTCGCGATGGGCCTCGATGGTTTGGGTGGCGAAGACGAAGTAGCCGGGAAAGTAGTCTGCACAGAGAACAAAAAGAAGCACAAGTCAGAACACAAATCAGGGGGCAAGGGGCAAACAAGGAGTGAGGAAGGCGGCTTACCATCGATCAGATCCTCAATACGACCGAAGCCCTCGCTCAGCGCTTGTTTTGTCTCAGCCCAGCCCGCCGCTTCGGTCTCGAACTCGGCCTTCAGGGCGTCCTCGCTGTCCTGCGCCTTCTTCAGGGCCGCCTTGTGGCTCACCTCTTGGTCGGCCAACTTCTTGGCCAGGCGGTCACGCTCCAGGACCAAGGTGTTGTACTCGGCTTCCTTGGCGCGAAGGGCGGCCTAGGCCCCGCTGAGCTGCCCCCTCAAGTCGGCATTGGCTCCTGCAAGCATGAAGACAAAGGAAAAATCAATAAGGAAGAAGTCGTCAAGGAAGATCCGACCCGACTGCTCAGCAGTCGGCCCGAATCTCGGGGACTACACCCAGTGGGTGCGCTGACACACCCCCACAGGAGATGAACGAAACAAAGCACATACTCCGGCTGCTGGTCAGGTCCTTGGTTTTCCGGCCCAGCTCCTGAGATTGGGAGTTGAAGGAAGCCGCGCGAAGGTTATGATACTCCTGGAAGATCAGACAAGAGGCGAGGATAAGATAGTTGTCAGGACCTAGTAAGTTCCGAGCCGCCTGCGCAGCAGCCGACTCGGAACTCGGGGACTACACCCAATGGGTGCGCTGACGCGCCCACACGGAAGAAATCAAAAGAGCAAAACAACCAAGGCCAGAAGACTCACCCGGATGACAGCCCGCGTCGCGAGGAACTCTTGGGTGTATCGCTGCAGCGAGGCGGCCTGGGCTTGAAGCCGGTTTCGGACCTCCTGGACCGCCGCGTTCAGCTCGCCCGTCCCCCCGCTGGGAGTCCACTCGGACGTGCTGACGCTGGCCGCCTCCAGGGCCTCCACCGTCTGGCTAGCGCCCGTAGCTCGGTGCGGCTCCGGCACGGAGGGGCCTCCCCCTGCGTGCCGGCGCAATACCGAATGCACCTCGAGGCCGGCCCCTGCCTCCGGCTCGCCCCCGGCCGGCTGCTCTGGCGCCGCAGCTGATTGGCCGCTTTGGCCCGCTCCAGTCGGCGCTGTCTGCGGCGCCCCCTCCACGAAGACCACGTGGTCCTCCCTCCTATCTATCATCGGAGGGTCTTGGTCGACCTCCTCCGATGGGGGCATGGGGATGTCGGGAGCCACGGCGCGGAGGGGAACGACGAGCAGCGGAGGCTGGTTGTGCGAGGCATCCGCCTCCGTCTCCGTGGTTGCCGCCTCCGCCCAGGCCTTGGCCGCCGCGTCGGCCTGCTCCTTCGCCGCCTAGCGGTCCTTCGCTCCGCCGCCTCCCACTCCTCCCGCGCCTCCCATTCGTTCCGCTCTGTGGCCTCCCCATGGTCGGCGCGGGGATCCACACGACGGGAGCCTGAGGACCCTCCAGTCGGCCCGACTACGGAGCCGCCAGGACCTCGCTCAAGGGAAAGCGGTGCCCTGTCCGGCGAGCAAAGAAAGGTTTAGAAGAGCTTCAATCGAAAAGGACAACAATATATATATATATATACAAGACGTTTGACGACTTACACCGAGATCGCCTGCGGCTGCTTCACTGCCCTGCGGAAGCGGGCCGCCTTCACGGCCACCTCATCCCGCTTGGTCGCCGCCGTGGAAGCCTTGGATTTCTTCGGCCGGCTGCCGAAGATGGTCGACGCGGCCCGGCGCTTCTGCGCGCCGCCACGGGCAGCCGGCGCGGCAGACGGGCCCACGCCTTGATGATCAGGCGCCAGCTGGCGGTGTGGGGCGGCTTCGACCTCGTCGTCGTCCGGCCAGTCCTCGAAGCCGGCCCCGAGCCCCGCGCCTCCTGCCTCGTCGCCTTCCCCCATGATGGAATCTTCCATGGCGGCCGCTCCCAGGTCCGGATCATCGGCGTCGTCCACCGTGCGGTCGGGGAGGAGCTGGCGCTCTACCCCTGCGGCCCCGGCCGTCGGCGGAAGAAGAGGGTTCTGCTAAGGGCAAACCAACTGATCAGAGGTCGGCCATCATGAGGCCGGCTACAAAAAGGAAGAAAAGAAGAAAAACTTACGGCAGGCGGAGGGTTGGCACGAGAATACGGCCCCTTGCCGTATCGCCAATCCTCGGCAAGCTTGCAGTTGGAGATGTAGTTCACCATGTAAGACACCTCTACATGAGGCATCTCCCGGTTGCTCAGCCGGCACGGGTCGAAGCGGCCGCTCATCTAGCAAATCATGTGAGGCCGGCCTTGGAACGGAAATACTCGGCGCTCCATGAAGGCGGCCACCAAGTCGGCTCTGGTCAGGCCCTCCGACTGGATCATCACCCGGAGCCGGGAGACGGCTGTGTTCCCGGCCTGAGACAACGACCTGGCCCGGTAGCTCCACGAAGGTTGCCTCCCAGCCGGTGGGCCGGCTATGTAAGCCGGCAGGTTGACGTAGTCGCCTTGCTGAGCGACGCTCTTCACGTAAAAGTAGGACTTCTGCCAGAGATTCACCGATTGGATCAGCGGGATGGGCAGGAACGGATTGTTCTCGCCCGTCCGCCTCATGGCAATGAAGGCTCCGCAGGGGGCGGGCACGCCCGCGACGACAGTGCCGAGATTGCTCTAGAAGAATTCCCCCAGAGCTCGAGAGTGGGGAGAACCCCAAGAAAGCCCTCGCACAGGGTGACGAAAGCCGACAGCAGCATCACCGTGTTGGGCGTGAGGTGATGCGGCTGGAGGTGGTAGAATTCAAGGAAAGCTCGAAGGAATCCGCTCGCCGGGAGGCCGAAGCCGTGCAGGCAGTGCAAGCGGAAGATCACCCGCTCGCCCTCCTCCAGTGCCGACGAAATCTCCCTCGCCGGCGCCTGACGAACCCGCACGAAGTTCTCGCCCCGCAGGCGCCGCGTCCGGCGGAGGAACTCGACGTGGTCCTCGTGGACGTTGGAGCCATCCCACGAGCTCGACAACGCCATGGGAGCGACGCGGCGAGGAGCAAGACGATGCGACGGCGGAGACGCGCATGACCCCGCTGCGGCGGGACCAAAGGAGCCGAGAGGTCCGACGGTGGAGCGGCGCGGCAATGGGTTGCTATGGCGGCGTGAGGAAGAAGGAAGGTGAGAAGGGCGGAGCGAGGGAGAGCGTGCGAGCCTCTGCCGCTCCCCCTCCTCCCCCTACTTATAGACCCGCGCGGCGGAGCCGAGGAGGCGTGGTGTGGGGGAACATGGGATCAACTGCACCCACTCCCCCACGCCCCACGATTATTGCGCACTAATGGCGTGATGAAACCGCCGCGGGAAGGCGAGCGGTCCGTTGTGGGCCGCAGAAGATCCTTGCCTGGACCGAGGCCTAGGAGTGGCGGGCCCGGGCCAGCTGCGGCGTCCTATGGAGCGCGTGCGTTGGCAGGTTTTCCCTGCCACGTGGCCCATGGGGTGGCGTGCGGTCAGCTCGCAGGCCGACCCATGTTCCCGCTTACAAGATACGGAGCTTTTCGAAGACGGCGCGCACAAGCAAAGCCGGCTCCTCAGGATAGGAAGCTGACCTAGCTTCTCATCCCTTTGTCAGCCTCGAAGCTTGATCAGCTTCGGGGACTACTGTCGGAGTAAATGACCACGGGTAGCCTAGCTGGCTCCCCCTAGCCCTTCTGAAAAAATTACGAGCCGATCCGGCCCTCAAGAATTCAAGACATGGGGCCGCCTTCCCCTTGCCGGCTGTTTCCCAGGCCGACTATCGGAAGGCGGCCCGACTTTAGCCCTCATGAAGAAAGCCGCAGGAGGGCCGGCTCCGAGAAGCCGGCCACGAGAAGGCCGACTCCAAGAAGCCGGCTCCCACAAAGCGGTCAAGATCGTACCCTCGAAGTCTGCATCCACATAACGGTGATGTGACGGGGCGTGGCTACAGTAAAGCCTGCCACCCCCGAATCCAGTAGCACGCCTCGCACAGTGCGCCGTACGGGTGGCCATGACCCGTCCGGCGCGGCACTGTTGCCATGCTGACCCTGATGTCATCCACGATGGGCTACCAGCGCGGCCCACGGGCGGTGGGCCCCTTCGGGCAGAGAGACGCCCAAAGGCAGCCAGGCCTCCCCCAGTCGGCCCGAGATGGGGCCGGCTCCTCGCAGCCGGCTTGCCACCTCCCTCGAAGGAGATGCCCCATTAAGACGATAAGACGCGGTGAGGCTACAGCAATCACCCACCGGACGACGGCCCTGTAGCCAACCCCACCTGGGCGAAGCTCTCGTCACCAGGATTGAGCAACAGTAACCAGCCACCAACAAGGCCCTGGACAGTGGGGCCTGCCTGTCGACCAAGGAGCCGGCAGCCGGCGGGCCCCAGCAGCCGGCGCAGAAGCCGGCGAGTGTAGATACAGACGGCTGGGCCCCACGCCCAGCCGGATTACCATTGTACCCTCGGGGGGTAGGCCTATATGAACCCCCCGGGGCACCCATGCAAAGGATGGATCCCAGCTAGTTCTAGACACCATATAGAGAGGGGAGGAGAGCTAGCCGTGCCCTTCTTCTTCTTCTCACAAAACAGCTCAAGGAGCATCGTGTAGCTACTTGTTCATCTAGTGATCATGCGGAGACCCCGCAGAGCAGCAGTAGGGGTGTTATCTCCACCGAGAGCCCCGAAGCTAGGTAAGATTCGCCGGCGTGCATGTCTTCACCTCATCCCACTTCCAGGCACCGGCGACGTCTTACTGGCTCCCACAATGATAAGCCACCCGTTGGCATATGTCGCACCTACCACCCGACAGTTGCGATCCCCTATACTTGTGGGTTATCATCCGTAAGTGTTCTATAAGATGAAATTGTGCATTAGAAAACCCCACCGCTCTTCAAAACTTAGGTGCCTCCATCCCTGGACTCGATCGTTGCTTCTACCAGGATGGTC
>NC_041382.1:256618838-256630905 GCF_002162155.2 Triticum dicoccoides
TCCCTTTATCTATGCCCGGTAGTCTCAGTTCTCCGTCAGCAATAAAAGTGTACGGGCAGGATAGCCTGCTGGGGAAGACTTGTTTATTTTAAAATAAAGAGGCATTCAACCTCTGCATGGAGGTATATAAGGATGGCAATGGACCGGGTTTGGGTCGGGTTGAACAATATCAAATCCATATCCATATTCATGAAGATAGTCTTTGTCCACCCATGAAAAAATCCGCGGGTGAAAAATTGTGTCCATGTCCAAACCCCATGGATATCCATACCCACTAGATATCCATTGGGTCCTCTCAAGATATAAAAATAAGACATAAGACAATGTTAACATGACATCTTCCATTCTTTACCTCGTGGCAAGCTAGACTTCACTAAAAACGTCCACTAACAACCTAACATCATTTAGTACTTTTATAAAAGATGAGAATGACGAGTCATTTAACGGGAAGATAAAAATAAGGGAAGGGGCGCAGGAGTATGTTAGCGGGGATTGAATGTCAACTAATGAAAGTTACAGTGGGGATTGTGATATTCCTTTTGCATGCTTTACGTAACAAAGTTTCAAATTGTAGTGGACATGTGACTATGGGATAGGGATAGCAGATTTTTGCCCAATAATGCATACTACTGGGTCGGGTTTGGGTATATCCATGGGTACGAGATTATCTCCATGCCCTACCCACGAGCAATCGGGTCGGGTTTGGGCACCGCCCCTGGGCACAAAAGCATATCCAAACCCTATCCATTCGGGTCAGATATCCATAGGTATCCATGTCCATGGGTAAAATTGCCATCCTTAGACGTATACATGCATGAGTTTGAACAAGGTTCATCTTTTTCATTAATATGCTGATAATACAAGTACAAACCTTACAGAACACTGACATGGACTCGAAGGATTACATTGTTTGAACTAAAATTTGGCTAGTGCCTACAGGTTTAAGATTAAAAAAAGATAAGTGCCCCGTGATCTCCCTCTTTTCGTTTTCCCTCCACCAGGTATTGCATTGGGAAAAGGAGAGGACAAAAAGGGCGTCCAAGCAGGGGGCCCATCCCGATCCCGCCATGACCTGCCGGGCACGGCCTGACAAGATCAGGAGTGGCGAGGCTATGAAGGAGGGGCACAGAGAGCAGAGCGGCGGTCCCCTGGTCACCACCTCTAGGACCAGTAAGAAGCCCCGTCTTGGGCGCTGATGGATTCATCCACCAAAGCTCATCCTGAAGACTACTGGAGGGGAGGCGAAGGCGGCAAGAGAACATCCCTCCCGGGCTATCACCAAAAGAGACTAGTGATGATGGTGCCGGGGAGGGAGGGGAAGAGCGGAAAGACGAGGCAGCAGGCCGCCGGTCGGAGGCTAAGGCATTCACGCCATCGTACTCCGACCTGACCCCCTGCCTTCTCCGTCTTCCTTCATTTTCTCTCCATCACCGGTACTCCCGAGAAGCTCCAAGACTCCAGCCCGGCAACTTCCTCGGAGAGACGGCAAGAGTCAAGGATGGCCAGGGGGCTAGGTGCGCATCGCTCCCCTCCTCGGCGGGAAGGAAGGCGCGCCTCTCATCAGCATCATCCCCAAGGCCCCCGGAAGGGACAATGCTAGGATTACCAATGATCCCCAGCCCTGTCTCTCGGGCGAGCATCAAAGATGACAAGGGCTCGGTCGTCGGGACAACAAGTAGCAGCAGAACGGGGCTGAACGCCACGCTACACGATGGGCAACCAACCACGGCAAAAGGAGCAAGCATTTTCCCCCAATGGGAAAGCTTGATATGTCCCATGCCACGGGCGGTTTGTCCACCGCATCTTCTCCAGGCTTGGTCCAGGCTCACTCCCCAAGCATCAGCATAAGCATTCAATGTCACCAACCTCAAACTGGAGCCTGGGCCTGGCCCCAGGCTCTTCTCTTCGACATAACCAGCAGGAGGCAGAAGACAGAGGAGAAGATGTAAAATAATGGATGACTCCGCCCTCCCTTCGCCCCTCCTTTTATAGGCGAGTCGAGGAGGGGAGCCGCTCCCTCAACAAGCAACCAACGCCCTCCTCCACCAATCCGTGAAGGCCGGGCCCCCGTCTTGATGCTCTCCTGCACCACACGCCTCCATTACCTACCTCGCGCGATGCATGCCACATACGTGGCTGAGGATAAGGGCATGGTGGGAAGAGTAAATTGGCAGTTTCCACCCAGTGCGTTGAAATCATTCACGGGCCCTTGCAAGAGTGGCCCCACCACGATTGGCATTACATGACGCGCGGGACAAACGGAAACTGGCCTGGTCTCAAGATTAATGAAGAAGCAAAGAATACCCCAGGATGCCAGCCTCCTCTACACCCCTACCTATGCACTTATTAGGACCTACCCCAACGATGCTCAGCAGCGCGTTCGAGGCAGGCCTGGGGGCTTCTGTCGGTGCAACAAACCCTGGGTCCATTGCCCTGACTGTGCACAGGCACGGGAGCAAGGTTACAGCACCAAGGATAGGCCAAAGTACAAGAAATCAAGATTCTCGGAAGGCTAATATGCAGATGAAGAGGTCAAGGCCAAGCCAGAGACGTAAGAAACCACCAGGAGAAAAGCCTCCCTTGCCGGGCAGGCGAGCCCGGCAAGGACGAGGTCACCATGATGCACGTCGTCTATCAGTATGGTGTCAACCAGCAAAGTGACTAAGTGGCAGCCATTTGCCACATGGCGGCCCCTTTCTATAGAAGATACCTACAAATGACACCCGTCCTACGACATGTCAAGGAGTAGGTGCGAAGCTGGCAAGATAGCCCGGCAAGTATTGTCGGGCAAGCGACCATGTGACGTTGAGCGGCGCATTTAATGCGCTCTGTCATCCTGCGGAGTTAGGTATGGTAGCACTATTTTCTATCTTATTAGTGCATAATGACTAATTTGCCACTATGGTGACCCCTTAGCCTATAAAAGGAGGCCCATGGCAACCTTAGAAAGGGTTGGACCCTGGATTAGTGAATCCAGGCCCTCATATTTCATACGCTCGTAGCCATTTTGCCCCAAGGTAACCCTGTTGGGCAAACGCACTATGACCACTACCATTTTCATGCCGTCAATCCACCAAACCAGGAGTAGGGTTTTATGCCTCACGGCGGCCCGAACCAGGGTAAAATTGCTTGTGTGATCTCTGTCGTGCTGCCCCACTCTCTTCTGCTCTTTGTGCAACGTGACATCCCTTCTGCTGAACCAGCAAGGGACCCTTGGTCCCATAGGTCGCCGTGGTTTCCCACGATATCTGTTGAATCTCTGCAAGTACTAGTCGGATTTGGGCTCCGCAGACCCAAGAAAGATTCGAACTCTGGGGTGTGTGTGAAGAACTCAATCTCCCTAGTCTGCCAACTTGTCGACCAAATGGCCTAGTGATAACCCACAAGTATAGGGGATCGCAACAGTTTTTGTGGGTAGAGTATTCAACCCAAATTTATTGATTCAGCACAAGGGGAGCCAAAGAATATTCTCAAGTATTAGCAGCTGAGTTGTTAATTCAACCACACCTGGAAACTTAATATCTGCAACAAAGTATTTAGTAGCAAAGTAATTAGATAGTAGTGGTAACGGTAGCAAAAGGCAACGGTAGCAAAAGTAATGTTTTTGGTATTTTGTAGTGATGATAGCAACAACAACGGAAAAGTAAATAAGTGAAGAACAATATATGGAAAGCTCGTAGGCAATGGATCAGAGATGGAGAATTATGCCGAATGCGGTTCATCATGAAACAATCATAACCTAGGGTGACACAGAAATAGATACAATTCATCAATGTAATATAGGCATGTATTCCGAATATAGTCATACGTGCTTATGGAAAAGAACTTGCATGAAATCTTTTGTCCTACTTATAACCCACAAGTATAGGGGATCGCAACGGTTTTTGATAAGTAAGAATGTCGAACCCAATGAGGAGCTAAAGGTAGAACAAATATTCCCTCAAGTTCTATCGACCACCGATACCACTCTACGCATGCTTGATGTTCGCTTTACCTAGAACAAGTATGAAACTAGAAGTACTTTGTAGGTGTTTTTGGATAGGTTTGCAAGATAATAAAGATTATGTAAATAAAAAGTAGGGGCTATTATAAGTAAAGAAGCAATAAAGTAAATATAGCGAGTGTGGAAAAGTGGTGGTAGGAGTTGTGAAATTGCCCCTAAGCAATTGACTGCTTTACTAGACCGATAGCAAGTATTATGTGGGAGAGGCTACTGCTAGCATGTCATCCCTGACTTGGAATTCTATCCACTTATGATTGGAACTATTAGCAAGCATCTGCAACTACTAACGTTCATTAAGGTAAAACCCAGCCATATTAAGATATATTGGTCCCCCTTCAATCCCGTATGCATCAATTTCTATGCTAGGTTGAAGCTTCTGTCACTCTTGCCCTCCAATACATAGTCCTATCAACATACAACTAACCCTATGGTGTGATCCACACGCGCAATCATATGATGGGCACCAAAGGACAGCAACATAACCACAGGCAAATTAAATCAATCATAGCAATTCATCAACTACCAATATGACAACGAAAATCTACTGAGACATCATAGGATGGCAACACATCATTGGATAATAATATGAAGCATAAAGCACCATGTTCAAGTAGAGGGTAGAGCGGGTTGCGGGAGAGTGGACCGTTGTAGATAGAGGGGGGAAGGTGATGGAGACGTTGGTGAAGATGGCGGAGGTGTTGGTGTAGATCGCGGTGATGATGATGATGGCCACGGCAGCGTTACGGCGCCACCGGAAGAGAAGGGGAGAGGGGGGCCCTTCATCTTCTTCTTCCTTAACCTTCTCCCTAGATGGGAGAAGGGTTTCCCCTCTGGTCCTTCGCCTCCATGGCATGGGAGGGGCGAGAGCCCCTCCGAGATTGGATATGTCTCTCTGTCTCTCTCTGTTTTTGTGTTCTGTTCTGCTGCCCTTTCACCTTTTCTTTTATATCTGGAGATCCGTAACTCCGATTGGGTTGAAACCTTCGCCCAGATTTTTTTCCAAAAATTAGCTTTCTTGCGGACAAAGTAGAGCATCAACCGCCTTACGAGGGACCCACGAGGGTGGGGAGGGTGCCTGCCTGTAGTGGCTGTGGGCCCCACCCTCGTGGCCACCTCGGGCACCGTCTCACGTTGATTTTCTTCCCAAAAATCACAAATATTCCAAAATAATTCTCCGTCTGTTTTTATCCCGTCTAGATTCTGTTTGATATGGATATTCTGCAAAACCAAAAACATGCAAGAGACAGGAACTGGCACTGGGCACTGGATCAATATATTAGTCCCAAAAATAGTATAAAAGGTCGCCAAAAAGTATATGGAAGTTGTAGAATACTGGCATGGAACAATCAAAAATTATAGATACGACGGAGACGTATCAGCATCACCAAGCTTAATTCCTGCTCGTCCTCGAGTAGGTAAATGAAAAAAAATTATTTGATGTGAAATGCTACCTAGCATAGTCTTGATCACATATCTAATCATGGCATGAATATTAAGACACGAGTGATTCAAAGCAATAGTCTATATGTTGACATAAAAACAATAATACTTCAATCCTACTAATAAAGCAATCATGTCTTTTCAAAATAACACGGCCAAAGAAAGCTATCCCTACAAAATCATATAGTCTGGCTATGCTCCATCTTCACCACACAAAATATTCACATCATGCACAACCCCGATGACAAGCCGAGCAATTGGTTCATACTTTTTAATGCGCTTTAGCATTTTCAACCCTCACATAATACATGAGTGTGAGCCATAGACATAGCACTATAGGTGGAATAGAATGGTGGTTGTGGAGAAGACAAAAAGGAGAAGATAGTCTCACATCAACTAGGCGTATCAACGGGCTATGGAGATGCCCATCAATAGATATCAATGTGAGTGAGTAGGGATTGCCATGCAACGGATGCACTAGAGCTATAAGTATATGAAATCTCAAACTGAAACTAAGTGGGTGTGCATCCAACTTGCTTTCTCATGAAGACCTAGGGCATTTGAGGAAGCCCGTCGTTGGAATATACAAGCCAAGTTCTATAATGAAAATTCCCACTAGTATATGAAAGTGATAACTCAAGAGACTCTCTATATGAAGAACATGGTGCTACTTTGAAGCACAAGTGTGGTAAAAGGATAGTAACATTGCCCCCTTTTCTTTTCTTTTTTTCTTTTTTTGTGTGTGTGGGCTTCTTTGGCCCCCTTTTTTATTTAGGCTTCTTTGGCCTGTCCTTTTTTTGGGGGTGGGGGCAATGCTCTAAGAATGATGATCATGACACTTTTATTTAATTACAACTCAATATTACAACTCGATACTAGAACAAAGATATGACTCTATATGAATGCCTCCGGCGGTGTACCGGGATGTGCAATGGTCTAGCTTAGCAATGACATCAAAAAAATGGACAAGCCATGAAAAAATGATGCTAGCTATCTTACGATAATGCAAAGCAATATGACAATGAATGCTCAAGTCATGTATATGATGATGATGGTAGTTGCATGGCAATATATCTCAGAATGGCTATGGAAATGCCATGATAGGTAGGTATGGTGGTTGTTTTGAGGAAGGTATATGGTGGGTTTATGGTACCAGCGAAAGTTGCGCGATACTAGAGAGGCTAGCAATGATGGAAGGGTGAGAGTGCGTATAATCCATGGACTCAACATTAGTCATAAAGAACTCACATACTTATTGCAAAAGTTTATTAGCCCTAAAAACAAAGTACTACTACGCATGCCCCTAGGGGGATAGATTGGTAGGAAAAGACCACCGCTTGTCCCCGACCGCCACTCATAAGGAAGACAATCAATAAATACCTCATGCTCCGACTTCGTTACATAATGGTTCACCATACGTGCATGCTACGGGAATCACAAAGCTCAACACAAGTATTTCTACTAATCCACAACTACCCACTATCATGACTCTAATATCACCATATTTATATCCTAAAACTATTGCAAGGAATCAAACACATCCTATTCAGTGATCTACAAGTTTTATGTAGGATTTTATGACTAACCATGTGAATGACCAGTTCCTGTCATCTCTCTATATGGATATAAGTGAAGCAAGAGAGTTTAGTTCTTTGTACAAAAGATATGCCCATGCTCTAACAATTATAAGTGAAGCAAAAGAGCATTCTACAAATGGCGGATGTCTAAGTGAAGAGAAACAGGCAATCCAAACTTCAAATGATATAAGTGAAGCACATGAAGCATTCTATAAAGCCATACTCAAAAGATACAAGTGAAGTGTAAAGAGAATTCTATAAATAAATAAAGGTCTATCTCATACCAGCATGGTGCATAAAAGAAAAATGAAAACTAAATGCAAAAGATGCTCCAAGATTGCACATATCGCATGAACGAAACGAATCCAAAAACATACCGACACTTGTTGAAGAAAGAGGGGATGCCTTTCGGGGCATCCCCATATTAGACGCTTGAGTCTCCTTGAATATTTACTTGGGGTGCCTTGGACATCCCCAAGCTTGAGCTCTTGCCTCTCTTCCTTCTTCTCACATTGAGACCTTCTCGATCATCGAACACTTCATCCATACAAAACTTCAACAGAAAACTCGGTAAGATCCGTTAGTATAATAAAGCAAATCACTACTCTAAGTACTGTTGCAAACCAATTCATATTTTGTTTTTGCATTGTGTCTACTGTAATATAACTTTATTCATGGCTTAATCCACAGATATGAATTGATAGTTTCATCAAAACAAGCAAACTATGCATCAAAAACCGAATCTGTCTAAAACAGAACAGTCTGTAGCAATCTGAACATTCACCATACTTATGTTACTTGAAAAATTCTACCAAAATTAGGAAAAATAAAACATTTGTATAGAAATACAATTCAAGAAGAATCAGAACTATTTGACGTTTCAGTAAATAATGTAAAATCACGCACTATAGCCAAAGTTTCTGTCATGCACCGTACAAACCATCAAGCAAATGTAAACATCCTAAAGGCAAACCTTGGCACATTATTTTTATAATACAATGGAATTGTACAAGGGTATAATTATTTTTATTGAAAAGTTTCTGTAATCAAGATTCACAAAGTTTCCGTGAGCATGAACAAAGTTCAAGGAGCTCTCCCACTTCAACAATGCTTGTCTTTCTCACTTTCACTTTCCTTTTTGAAAAAGTTTTGGGTTCCCCTCTTTATTTTTGTTGTTTTAAAACTATATAAAAGCACTCAACAGAAATAAATGACTCTCTAAAACTTCCGGGTTGTCTCCCTGGCAGCGCTTTCTTTAAAGCCATTAAGCTAGGCATATAGTGCTCAAGTAATGAATCCACCCGGATCCCAAGGTATATCAAAGCCAATTTTAATTAGCAATGATTTATAATTTAGTAGTGAGCACAAGGTAACATATATCATGTAATGACGAAGTCTAACTCTCTTCCTATGCATCGGCATGTCATAAAAGAACAATTCATGCACACATAGTAAAGGCCAATGCATAGTATAAATAGTTTCTTGCAATTTTGTTGTATTGGAAACATAGAGAGGTGGAGATATAGTTCCTCTCTCATAATAATTGCAAGTAGGAGCAGCAAGCACATGCATATTATATTCATCAAAATCATCATGTGTAACGGTAAAAGGCAACCCATCAATATAATCCTTAATAAGTGCAAACTTCTCCGATATAGTGTAGTCGGGAGAATTCAAAAAGATAGTAGGACTATCATGCGTGGGTGCAATAGCAACATTTCATGTTTAACATAAGGAACTATAGCAAGTTCATCTGCATAAGCATAATTCATATTGGCATCTTGGCCACAAGCATAGCAAGCATCATCAAAACGGGATATTTCAAAAGAATCAACGGGATCATAGCAATTATCATAGTATTCATCCTTCGGTAAGCATGAAGGGGAATTAAACAATGTATGAGTTGAAGAGTTACTCTCATTAGAAGGTGGGCATGGGTGATCAATCCGCTCTTCCTCCTTTTGTTCTTCGCTCTCTTCCTCATCTTTTTCATCCAATGAGCTCACAGTTTCATCAACTTCTTCTTCCATAGATTCCTGCAAAATATTAATCTCTTCTTGGAAAGTGGAGACTTTCTCAATAAGCGCATTATTAGAGGAATTATATTCATAATTATCCTAGCAATATTTTAGAATAGCTAAATTTTCAGGCCTGTAAACATCATCATCAAAAGCTTCATACTTTTCAAAGAAAGATTCAATTTCATAAGCACCTTTAAAAGCAACAAATTCTTCTATTTGTTCCACATCATAGTAATCATATATACCATTAGCATAAGAAGCTAAGGTTTCATTATCATTAAATTCACATGAAAAAGGGAAGGTGTGGAGCCTTCACCTTAGAGCAACAAGTATAATCATATCTCAAGCATACTTGCCTAGCATACCAATTTAATATATGAATTTGATCCCATAATAGTTTCCCTTTTTGTGTCAAGCGGTAATCCCTAAAGTATTCACGTTGATCCAGCGTTACTCCCATTACATAATTGAATGGGGTTTTCTCAGGATAATTAAAGTAGTACATAATATCTTTCACATAACCAGCATCGAGGGTTTTAGGAGGTTCCCCATCTCCATGAGCAGAAAGTACACCTAATTTTTTTGGTATTTCATGTTCCATATCCATAACTAAAGATAAAGAACAACTAAGAACAGCAAATAAAAATTACTTAGTGATAAAGCAAACAAGCACATATGAGAATATTCACCCCACGCTATTGATCCCCGGCAACAACGCCAAAAAAGGTCTTGATAACCCACAAGTATAGGGGGTCGCAATAGTTTTAGATAAGTAAGAGTGTCGAACCCAACGAGGAGCTAAAGGCAGAACAAATATTCCCTCAACTTCTATCGACCACCGAAACAACTCTACGCATGCTTGATATTCGCTTTACCTAGAACAAGTATGAAATTAGAAGTACTTTGTAGGTGTTTTTGGATAGGTTTGCAAGATAATAAAGATTACGTAACTAAAAAGTAGGGGCTGTTGTAAGTAAAGAAGCAATAAAGTAAATATAGCGAGTGTGGAAAAGTGGTGGTAGGAGTTGTGAAATTGCCCCTAAGCAATTGACTACTTTACTAGACCGATAGCAAGTATTATGTGGGAGAGGCCACTGCTAGCATGTCATCCCTGACTTGGAATTCTATGCACTTATGATTGGAACTATTAGCATGCATCCGCAACTACTAACGTTCATTAAGGTAAAACCCAACCATAGCATTAAGATATATTGGTCCCCCTTCAATCCCGTATGCATCAATTTCTATGCTAGGTTGAAGCTTCTCTCACTCTTGCCCTCCAATACATAGTCCTATCAACATACAACTAACCCTATGGTGTGATCCACGCACGCAATCATATGATGGGCACCAAAGGACAGCAACATAACCACAAGCAAATTAAATCAATCATAGCAATTCATCAACCACCGATAGGACAACGAAAATCTACTCAGACATCATTGGATAATAATATGAAGCATAAAGCACCATGTTCAAGTAGAAGATACAGCGGGTTGCGGGAGAGTGGACCGCTGTAGATAGAGGGGGGAAGGTGATGGAGATGTTGGTCAAGATGGCGGAGGTGTTGGTGTAGATTGCGGTGATGATGATGATGGCCACGGCAGCGTTCCTGCGCCACCGGCAGAGAAGGGGAGAGGGGGGGGGGCCTTCGTCTTCTTCTTCCTTGACCTCCTCCATAGATGGGAGAAGGGTTTCCCCTCTGGTCCTTGGCCTCCACAGCATGGGAGGGGCGAGAGCCCCTCCAAGGTTGGATCTGTCTCTCTGTCTCTCTCTGTTTCTGCATTCTGTTCTGCTGCCCTTTCACCGTTTCTTTTATATACGGAGATCCGTAACTCCCATTGGGTTGAAACCTTCGCCTAGATCTTTTTTCAAAAATTAGCTTTCTTGCGGACAAAGTAGAGGATCAACCGCCTTACGAGGGACCCACGAGGGTGGGGAGGGCACCTGCCTGTAGTGGCTGTGGGCCCCACCCTCGTGGCCACCTCGGGCACCGTCTCACGTTGATTTTCTTCCCAAAAATCACAAATATTCCAAAATAATTCTCCGTCTGTTTTTATCCCGTTTGGATTCCGTTTGATATGGATATTCTGCGAAACAAAAAACATGCAAGAGAAAGGAACTGGCACTGGGCACTGGATCAATATATTAGTCCCAAAAATAGTAGAAAAGGTTGCCAAAAAGTATATGGAAGTTGTAGAATACTGGCATGGAACAATCAAAAATTATAGATATGACGGAGACGTATCAACATCACCAAGCTTAATTCCTGCTCGTCCTCGAGTAGGTAAATGAAAAAAAAATTATTTGATGTGAAATGCTACCTAGCATAGTCATCACATATCTAATCATGGCATGAATATTAAGACACGAGTGATTCAAAGCAATAGTCTATATGTTGACATAAAAACAATAATACTTCAAGCCTACTAATAAAGAAATCATGTCTTTTCAAAATAACACGGCCAAAGAAAGCTATCCCTACAAAATCATATAGTCTGGCTATGCTCCATTGTCAGGACCCCGACTCGATGTCACATCGATCTAGCTGGTAACACCTAATATCACTTTGCGGCCTCACGCACGGTATCCCCACGGGTGTCGTCTTACCTTTTCCCGGGACCGTTTGCGCCTTTTGGCTCACGTATATGATAGTGTCGCTAGCATCCATATGATAAAGAGCCCGGGCTGACATGACTAGTCGTAAACCCAAAGTGGCACAGACTTACAGGGACAGGCATCCATGACCCAGCTTCGAACGTGTCGGTCATCAGCAAGTGGGTCCGGGCTGTAGCACTGGGCTAGCAGGACTCCGGTAAACCGGGCTGTAGCGGGCTAACAGGACTCCGGTACTCAAAGCGTGACATTTCCCCGAAGGGACAGACACAGGAACGAAGAAGGACACATGCCGGCCAGCCTAAGTGTTCCAGAGCAGTAGCAAGCTACCATGGCTCAGCGGTAACACTAGGAGACATTTCCCGGTAAGAGAGGCTACTAAAGATAAACAACTAGATAGTCAGATCCCA
>NC_041382.1:256633577-256644764 GCF_002162155.2 Triticum dicoccoides
AGCTCCTGAGCTAGTCGGGGGAGCGAGGGGTGGCCGGAGATGGCTGCTATGGCGAACGGCGGCGACGGTGGTGTTCGGCCGTGTGAGAGAGTGAGCGAGGGAGAGGAGGGGAGAGCCGGGGGGGAGAGTGAGAGAGAGCAGGGGGGATCGCGACGGCCTGCGGGAGTCGTCCACGCGGCCAGGAGCGCGTCGGCAAGCAGGAGGTGGCCGTGCGGCCGTGCGCGCGCGAGCACGCAGCAGCTTCGGGGCGAGGGGAGGAAGACGACGGAGAGCTGCAGTGGTGGGCTGGGCCGCTGCTGGCTGGGCCGGCCAGCTGGCTGGGCCGCACAGTGGAGGAGCCCAGGTAAGTTTTCCCCCTTTTTATTTCTGTTTCTGTTTTATTTAATATATCTGCAACTTTGTTGAATTAAATAAAATACCTAGGCAAGTTCAAAAATCACCAAACTATTCCTGGCCCATAGTTGGATTATTTCCAACATGAAACATTTTAGTTTGGAGATATTTGAGCATTTAAATATTTTATATTATTTTAAATGCCCAAATTCAAATATTTATGATTTAATTCAAAAACCCTAGGATGGCCTAGGAAAATGTGCACCATTTTTGGCAGAGGTTCTGAACCAAGACAAAAATGATGGGCATTTTAGAAGGGCATTTCAGGTTCATTGAAAAATTATTTTAGTAACCCTAGTTGGTTTCAGAGGGGACTGGGGGTTCTGTCATCCCCATTTCAAGTTTCTGATGAAAGAGTAAACATGATGCAACACTCTAATGCATGACTAGCTAGGTTGTGACATCCATCTTCACCACAGAAAATATTCACATCATGCACAACCCCGATAGCAAGCCGAGCAATTGGTTCATACTTTTTAATGCGCTTTAGCATTTTCAACCCTCACATAATACATGAGCGTGAGCCATGGACATATCACTATAGGTGGAATAGAACGGTGGTTGTGGAGAAGACAAAAAGGAGAAGATAGTCTCACATCAACTAGGCGTATCAACGGGCTATGGAGATGCCCATAAATAGATATCAATGTGAGTGAGTAGGGATTGCCATGCAACGGATGCACTAGAGCTATAAGTATATGAAAGCTCAAACTGAAACTAAGTGGGTGTGCATCCAACTTGCTTTCTCATGAAGACCTAGGGCATTTGAGGAAGCCCATCGTTGGAATATACAAGCCAAGTTCTATAATGAAAATTCCCACTAGTATATGAAAGTGATAACTCAAGAGACTCTCTATATGAAGAACATGGTGCTAATTTGAAGCACAAGTGTGGTAAAAGGATAGTAACATTGCCCCCTTTTCTTTTCTTTTTTTCTTTTTTTGTGTGTGTGGGCTTCTTTGGCCCCCTTTTTTATTTAGGCTTCTTTGGCCTTTCCTTTTTTTGGGGGTGGGGGCAATGCTCTAAGAATGATGATCATGACACTTTTATTTAATTACAATTCAATATACAACTCGATACTAGAACAAAGATATGACTCTATATGAATGCCTCCGGCGGTGTACCGGGATGTGCAATGGTCTAGCGTAGCAATGACATCAAAAAAACGGACAAGCCATGAAAAAATCATGCTATCTATCTTACGATAATGCAAAGCAATAAGACAATGAATGCTCAAGTCATGTATATGATGATGATGGAAGTTGCATGGCAATATATCTCAGAATGGCTATGGAAATGCCATGATATGTAGGTATGGTGGCTGTTTTGAGGAAGGTATATGGTGGGTTTATGGTACCGGCGAAAGTTGCACGATACTAGAGAGGCTAGCAATGATGGAAGTGCGAGAGTGCGTATAATCCATGGACTCAACATTAGTCATAAAGAACTCAAATACTTATTGCAAAAGTTTATTAGCCCTCGAAGCAGAATACTACTACGCATGCCCCTAGGGGGATAGATTGGTAGGAAAAGACCATCACTCGTCCCCGACCGCCACTCATAAGGAAGACAATCAATAAATACCTCATGCTCCGACTTCGTTACATAACGGTTCATCATATGTGCATGCTACGGGAATCACAAAGCTCAACACAAGTATTTCTACTAATCCACAACTACCCACTAGCATGACTCTGATATCACCATCTTTATATCCTAAAACTATTGCATGGAATCAAACACATCCTATTCAGTGATCTACAAGTTTTATGTAGGATTTTATGACTAACCATGTGAATGACCAGTTCCTGTCATCTCTCTATACGGATATAAGTGAAGCAAGAGAGTTAGTTCTTTCTACATAAGATATGCACATGCTCTAACAATTATAAGTGAAGCAAAAGAGCATTCTACAAATGGCGGCTGTCTAAGTGAAGAGAAACACGCAATCCAAACTTCAAATGATATAAGTGAAGCACATGAAGCATTCTATAAAGCCATAGTCAAAAGATACAAGTGAAGTGTAAAGATAATTCTATAAATAAATCAAGGTCTATCTCATACCAGCATGGTGTATAAAAGAAAAATGAAAACTAAATGCAAAAGACGCTCCAAGATTGCACATATCGCATGAACGAAACGAATCCGAAAACATACCGACACTTGTTGAAGAAAGAGGGGATGCCTTTCGGGGCATCCCCATCTTAGACGCTTGAGTCTCCTTGAATATTTACTTGGGGTGCCTTGGACATCCCCAAGCTTGAGCTCTTGCCTCTCTTCCTTCTTCTCACATCAAGACCTTCTCGATCATCGAACACTTTATCCATACAAAACTTCAACAGAAAACTCGGTAAGATCCGTTAGTATAATAAAGCAAATCACTACTCTAAGTACTGTTGAAAACCAATTCATATTTTGTTTTTGCATTGTGTCTACTGTAATATAACTTTATTCATGGCTTAATCCACAGATATGAATTGATAGTTTCATCAAAACAAGCAAACTATGCATCAAAAACCGAATCTGTCTAAAACAGAACAGTCTGTAGCAATCTGAACATTCACCATACTTATGTTACTTGAAACATTCTACCAAAATTAGGAAAAATAAAAAAATTGTATATAAATACATTGCAAGAAGAATCAGAACCATTTGACGTTTCAGTAAATAATGTAAAATCGCGCACTACAGCCAAAGTTTCTGTCCTGCACCGTACAAACCATCAAGCAAATGTAAACATCCTAAAGGCAAACCTTGGCACATTATTTTTATAATACAATGGAATTGTACAAGGGGATAATTATTTTTATTGAAAAGTTTCTATAATCAAGATTCACAAAGTTTCCATGAGCATGAACAAAGTTCAAGGAGCTCTCCCACTTCTACAATGCTTGTCTTTCTCACTTTCACTTTCCTTTTTGAAAAAGTTTTGGGTTCCCCTCTTTATTTTTGTTGTTTTAAAACTATATAAAAGCACTCAACAGAAATAAATGACTCTCTAAAACTTCCAGGTTGTCTCCCTGGAAGCGCTTTCTTTAAAGCCATTAAGCTAGGCATATAGTGCTCAAGTAATGAATCCACCCGGATCCCAAGGTATATCAAAGCCAATTTTAATTAGCAATGATTTATAATTTAGTAGTGAGCACAAGGTAACATATATCATGTAATGACGAAGTCTAACTCTCTTCCTATGCAGCGGCATGTTATAAAAGAACAATTCATGCACACATAGTAAAGGCCAATGCATAGTATAAACAGTTTCTTGCAATTTTGTTGTATTGGAAACATAGGATGGCAACACATCATTGGATAATAATATGAAGCATAAAGCACCATGTTCAAGTAGAAGATACAGCAGGTTGCGGGAGAGTGGACCGCTGTAGATAGAGGGGGGAAGGTGATGGAGATGTTGGTGAAGATGGCGGAGGTGTTGGTGTAGATCGCGGTGATGATGATGATGGCCACGGCAGCGTTCCGGCGCCGCCGGAAGAGAAGGGGAGAGGGGGGCCCTTCGTCTTCTTCTTCCTTGACCTCATCGCTAGATGGGAGAAGGGTTTCCCCTCTGGTCCTTCGCCTCCATGGCATGGGAGGAGCGAAAGCCCCTTCGAGATTGGATATGTCTCTCTGTCTCTCTCTGTTTTTGTGTTCTGTTCTGCTACCCTTTCACCGTTTCTTTTATATCCAGAGATCCATAACTCCGATTGGGTTGAAACCTTCGCCCAGATTTTTTTTCCAAAAATTAGCTTTCTTGTGGACAAAGTAGAGTATCAACCGCCTTATGAAGGGCCCATGAGGGTGGGGGGCGCGCCTGCCTGTAGTGGTCGTGGGCCCCACCCTCGTGGCCACCTCGGGCACCGTCTCGCGTTGATTTTCTTCCCAAAAATCATAAATATTCCAAAATAATTCTCCATCTGTTTTTATCCCGTTTGGATTCCGTTTGATATGGATATCCTACGAAACCAAAAACATGCAACAGATAGGAACTGGCACTGGGCACTGGATCAATATGTATGTCCCAACAATAGTATAAAAAGTTGCCAAAAAGTATATGGAAGTTGTAGAATATTGGCTTGGAACAATCAAAAATGTAGATACGACGGAGACATATCAGCATCCCCAAGGTTAATTCCTACTCGTCCTCGAGTAGGTAAATGAAAAAAAATTGATGTGGAATCCTACCTAGCATAGTCTTGATCACATATCTAATAATGGCATGAATATTAAGACACGAGTGATTCAAAGCAATAGTCTATAATTTGACATAAAAACAATAATACTTCAAGCCTACTAATAAAGCAATCATGTCTTTTCAAAATAACACGGCCAAAGGAAGCTATCCCTACAAAATCATATAGTCTAGCTATGCTCCATCTTCACCACACAAAATATTCACATCATGCACAACCCCGATGACAAGCCGAGCAATTGGTTCATACTTTTTAACACGCTTCAGCATTTTCAACCCTCACGCAATACATGAGCGTGAGCCATGGACATAGCACTATAGGTGGAATAGAATGGTGGTTGTGGAGAAGACAAAAAGGAGAAGATAGTCTCACATCAACTAGGCGTATCAACGGGCTATGGAGATGCCCATCAATAGATATCAATGTGAGTGAGTAGGGATTGTCATGCAACAGATGCACTAGAGCTATAAGTATATGAAATCTCAAACTTAAACTAAGTGAGTGTTCATCCAACTTGCTTGCTCATGAAGACCTAGGGCATTCAAGGAAGCCCATCGTTGGAATATACAAGCCAAGTTCTATAATGAAAATTCCCACTAATATATGAAAGTGATAACTCAAGAGACTCTCTATATGAAGAACATGGTGCTACTTTGAAGCACAAGTGTGGTAAAAGGATAGTAACATTGCCCCCTTTTCTTTTCTTTCTTTTTATTTTTTTTGTGTGTGTGGGCTTCTTTGGCCCCCTTTTTTTATTTAGGCTTCTTTGGCCTCTCCTTTTGGGGGGGGGGGGCAATTCTCTAAGAATGATGATTATCACACTTTTATTTAATTACAACTCGATACTAGAACAAAGATATGACTCTATATGAATGCCTCCAGCGGTGTACCGGGATGTGCAGTGATCTAGCGTAGCAATGCATCAAAAAACGGACAAGCCATGAAAACATCATGCTAGCTATCTTACGATAATGCAAAGCAATATGACAATGAATGCTCAAGTCATGTATATGATGATGATGGTAGTTGCATGGCAAAATATCTCAGAATGGATATAGAAATGCCATGATAGGTAGGTATGGTGGCTGTTTTGAGGAAGGTATATGGTGGGTTTATGGTACCGGCGAAAGTTGCGCGATACTAGAGAGGCTAGCAATGATGGAAGGGTGAGAGTACGTATAATCCATGGACTCAACATTAGTCATAAAGAACTCACATAATTATTTCAAAAGTTTATTAGCCCTCGAAACAAAGTACTACTACGCATGCCCCTAGGGGGATAGATTGGTAGGAAAAGACCATCGCTTGTCCCCGACCGCCACTCATACGGAAGACAATCAATAAATACCTCATGCTCCGACTTCGTTACATAATGGTTCACCATACGTGCATGCTACGGGAATCACAAAGCTCAACACAAGTATTTCTACTAATCCACAACTACCCACTAGCATGACTCTAATATCACCATCTTTATATCCTAAAACTATTGCAAGGAATCAAACACATCCTATTCAGTGATCTACAAGTTTTATGTAGGATTTTATGACTAACCATGTGAATGACCAGTTCCTGTCATCTCTCTATATGGATATAAGTGAAGCAAGAGAGTTTAGTTCTTTGTACAAAAGATATGCCCACGCTCTAACAATTATAAGTGAAGCAAAAGAGCATTCTACAAATGGCGGATGTCTAAGTGAAGAGAAACAGGCAATCGAAACTTCAAATGATATAAGTGAAGCACATGAGGCATTCTATAAAGCCATACTCAAAAGATACAAGTGAAGTGTAAAGAGAATTCTATAAATAAATCAAGGTCTATCTCATACCAGCATGGTGCATAAAAGAAAAATGAAAACTAAATGCAAAAGACGCTCCAAGATTGCACATATCGCATGAACGAAACGAATCCGAAAACATACCGACACTTGTTGAAGAAAGAGGGGATGCCTTTCGGGGCATCCCCATCTTAGACGCTTGAGTCTCCTTGAATATTTACTTGGGGTGCCTTGGACATCCCCAAGCTTGAGCTCTTGCCTCTCTTCCTTCTTCTCACATCGAGACCTTCTCGATCATCGAACACTTCATCCATACAAAACTTCAACAGAAAACTCAGTAAGATCCGTTAGTATAATAAAGAAAATCACTACTCTAAGTACTGTTGCAAACCAATTCATATTTTGTTTTTGCATTGTGTCTACTGTAATATAACTTTATTCATGGCTTAATCCACAGATATGAATTGATAGTTTCATCAAAACAAGCAAACTATGCATCAAAAACAGAATATGTCTAAAACAGAACAGTCTGTAGCAATCTGAACATTCACCATACTTATATTACTTGAAAAATTCTACCAAAATTAGGAAAAATAAAAAATTTGTATAGAAATACAATGCAAGAAGAATGAGAACCATTTGACGTTTCAGTAAATAATGTAAAATCACGCACTATAGCCAAAGTTTCTGTCCTGCACCGTACAAACCATCAAGCAAATGTAAACATCCTAAAGGCAAACCTTGGCACATTATTTTTATAATACAATGGAATTGTACTAGGGGATAATTATTTTTATTGAAAAGTTTCTGTAATCAAGATTCACAAAGTTTCTGTGAGCATGAACAAAGTTCAAGGAGCTCTCCCACTTCAACAATGCTTGTCTTTCTCACTTTCACTTTCCTTTTTGAAAAAGTTTTGGGTTCCCCTCTTTATTTTTGTTGTTTTAAAACTATATAAAAGCACTCAACAAAAATAAATGACTCTCTAAAACTTCCGGGTTGTCTCCCTGGCAGCGCTTTCTTTAAAGCCATTAAGCTAGGCATATAGTGCTCAAGTAATGAATCCACCCGGATCCCAAGGTATATCAAAGCCAATTTTAATTAGCAATGATTTATAATTTAGTAGTGAGCACAAGGTAACATATATCATGTAATGACGAAGTCTAACTCTCTTCCTATGCATCGGCATGTCATAAAAGAACAATTCATGCACACATAGTAAAGGCCAATGCATAGTATAAACAGTTTCTTGCAATTTTGTTGTATTGGAAACATAGAGAGGTGGAGATATAGTTCCTCTCTCATAATAATTGCAAGTAGGAGCAGCAAGCACATGCATATTATCTTCACCAAAATCATCATGTGTAACGGTAAAAGGCAACCCATCAATATAATCCTTAATAAGTGCAAACTTCTCCGATATAGTGTAGTCGGGAGAATTCAAAAAGATAGTAGGACTATCATGCGTGGGTGCAATAGCAACATTTCATGTTTAACATAAGGAACTATAGAAAGTTCATCTGCATAAGCATAATTCATATTGGCATCTTGGCCACAAGCATAGCAAGCATCATCAAAATGGGATATTTCAAAAGAATCAACGGGATCATAGCAATTATCATAGTATTCATCCTTCGGTAAGCATGAAGGGGAATTAAACAATGTATGAGTTGAAGAGTTACTCTCATTAGAAGGTGGGCACGGGTGATCAATCCGCTCTTCCTCCTTTTGTTCTTCGCTCTCTTCCTCATCTTTTTCATCCAATGAGCTCACAGTTTCATCAACTTCTTCTTCCATAGATTCCTGCAAAATATTAATCTCTTCTTGGACCGTGGAGACTTTATCAATAAGCGCATTATTAGAGGAATTATATTCATAATTATCATAGCAATATTTTAGAATAGCTAAATTTTCAGGCCTGTAAACATCATCATCAAAAGCTTCATACTTTTCAAAGAAAGATTCAATTTCATAAGCACCTTTAAAAGCAACAAATTCTTATATTTGTTCCACATCATAGTAATCATATATACCATTAGCATAAGAAGCTAAGGTTTCATTATCATTAAATTCACATGAAAAAGGGAAGGTGTGGAGCCTTCACCTTAGAGCAACAAGTATAATCATATCTCAAGCATACTTGCCTAGCATACCAATTTAATATATGAATTTGATCCCATAATAGTTTCCCTTTTTGTGTCAAGTGGTAATCCCTAAAGTATTCACGTTGATCCAGCGTTACTCCCATTACATAATAGAATGGGGTTTTCTCAGGATTATTAAAGTAGTACATAATATCTTTCACATAACCAGCATCTAGGGTTTTAGGAGGTTCCCCATCTCCATGAGCAGAAAGTACACCTAATTTTTTTGGTATTTCGTGTTCCATATCCATACCTAAAGATAAGGAACAACTAAGAAAAGCAAATAAAAATTACTTAGTGATAAAGCAAACAAGCACCCACAAGAATATTCACCCCACGCTATTGCTCCCCGGCAACAGCGCCAAAAAAGGTCTTGATAACCCACAAGTATAGGGGATTGCAATAGTTTTAGATAAGTAAGAGTGTCGAATCCAATGAGGAGCTAAAGGCAGAACAAATATTCCCTCAACTTCTATCAACCATCGATACAAGTCTACGCACGCTTGATGTTCGCTTTACCTAGAACAAGTATGAAACTAGAAGTACTTTGTAGGTGTTTTTGGATAGGTTTGCAAGATAATAAATATTACATGAATAAAAAGTAGGGGCTGTTGTAAGTAAAGAAGCAATAAAGTAAATATAGCGAGTGTGGAAAAGTGGTGGTAGGAGTTGTAAAATTGCCCCTAAGCAATTGACTACTTTACTAGACCGATAGCAAGTATTATGTGGGAGAGGCCACTGCTAGCATGTCATCCCTGACTTGGAATTCTATGCACTTATGATTGGAACTATTAGCAAGCATCCGCAACTACTAACGTTCATTAAGGTAAAACCCAACCATAGCATTAAGATATATTGGTCCCCCTTCAATCCCATATGCATCAATTTCTATGCTAGGTTGAAGCTTCTGTCACTCTTGCCCTCCAATACATAGTCCTATCAACATACAACTAACCCTATGGTGTGATCCATGCGCGCAATCATATGATGGGCAACAAAGGACATCAACATAACCACAGGCAAATTAAATCAATCATAGCAATTCATCAACTACCAATATGACAACGAAAATCTACTAAGACATCATAGGATGGCAACACATCATTGGATCATAATATGAAGCATAAAGCATCATGTTCAAGTAGAGGGTAGAGCGGGTTGCGGGAGAGTGGACCGCTGTAGATAGAGGGGGGAAGGTGATGGAGATGTTGGTGAAGATGGTGGAGGTGTTGGTGTAGATCGCGGTGATGATGATGATGGCCACGACAGCGTTACGACGGCACCGGAAGAGAAGGGGAGAGGGGGCCCCTTCGTCTTCTTCTTCGACCTCCTCCCTAGATGGGAGAAGGGTTTCCCCTCTGGTCATTCTCCTCCATGGCATGGGAGGGGCGAGAGCCCCTCCGAGATTGGATCTGTCTCTCTGACTCTCTCTATTTCTGTGTTCTGTTCTGCTGCCCTTTCACCGTTTCTTTTATATCCGGAGATCCGTAACTCCGATTGGGTTGAAACCTTCGCCCAGATTTTTTTTCTCCAAAAATTAGCTTTCTTGCGGACAAAGTAGAGCATCAACCGCCTTACGAGGGGCCCACGAGGGTGGGGGCGCCAACATGTAGTGGTCGTGGGCCCCACCCTCGTGGCCACCTCGGGCATCGTCTCGCGTTGATTTTCTTCCCAAAAATCACAAATATTCCAAAATAATTCTCCGTCTGTTTTTATCCCATTTGGATTCTGTTTGATATGGATATTCTGCGAAACCAAAAACATGCAACAGACAGGAACTGGGCACTGGATCAATATGTTAGTCCCAAAAATAGTATAAAAAGTTGCCAAAAAGTATACGGAAGTTGTAGAATATTGGCATGGAACAATCAAAAATTATAGATACGATGGAGATGTATCAACATCCCCAAGCTTAATTCCTGCTCGTCCTCGAGTAGGTAAATGATAAAAAAGATAATTTCTGATGTGGAATGCTACCTACCATAGTCTTGATCACATATCTAATCATGGCATGAATATTAAGACACGAGTGATTCAAAGCAATAGTCTATAATTTGACATAAAAACAATAATACTTCAAGCCAACTAATAAAGCAATCATGTCTTTTCAAAATAACAAGGCCAAAGAATGCTATCCCTACAAAATCATATAGTCTGGCTATACTCCATCTTCACCACACAAAATATTCACATCTTGCACAACCCCGAGGACAAGCCGAGCAATTGGTTCATACTTTTTAACGCGCTTCAGTATTTTCAACCCTCACGCAATACATGAGCATGAGCCATGGACATAGCACTATAGGTGGAATAGAATGGTGGTTGTGGAGAAGACAAAAAGGAGAAGATAGTCTCACATCAACTAGGCATACCAAAGGGCTATGGAGATGCCCATCAATAGATATCAATGTGAGTGAGTAGGGATTGCCATGCAACGGATGCACTAGAGCTATAAGTATATGAAAGCTCAAACTGAAACTAAGTGGGTGTGAATCCAACTTGCTTGCTCATGAAGACCTAGGGCATTTGAGGAAGCCCATCGTTGGAATATACAAGCCAAGTTCTATAATGAAAATTCCCACTAGTATATGAAAGTGATAACTCAAGAGACTCTCTATATGAAGAACATGGTGCTACTTTGAAGCACAAGTGTGGTAAAAGGATAGTAACATTGCCCCCTTTTTT
>NC_041382.1:256644955-256652725 GCF_002162155.2 Triticum dicoccoides
CAATGCTCTAAGAATGACGATCATCACACTTTTATTTACTTACAACTCAATATTACAACTCGATACTAGAACAAAGATATGACTCTATATGAATGCCTCCGGCGGTGTACCGGGATGTGCAATGATCTAGCGTAGCAATGACATAAAAAAATGGACAAGCCATGAAAACGTCATGCTAGCTATCTTACGATCATGC
This sequence comes from Triticum dicoccoides, assembly GCF_002162155.2. Classification (NCBI taxonomy): domain Eukaryota; kingdom Viridiplantae; phylum Streptophyta; class Magnoliopsida; order Poales; family Poaceae; genus Triticum; species Triticum dicoccoides. The sequence goes on from NC_041382.1 coordinate 256,645,152, forward strand.
AAAGCAATATGACAATGAATGCTCAAGTCATGTATATGATGATGATGGAAGTTGCATGGCAATATATCTCGGAATGGCTATGGAAATGCCATGATATGTAGGTATGGTGGCTGTTTTGAGGAAGGTATATGGTGGGTTTGTGGTACCGGCGAAAGTTGTGCGATAATAGAGAGGCTAGCAATGATGGAAGGGTGAGAGTGTGTATAATCCATGGACTCAACATTATTCATAAAGAACTCACATACTTATTGCAAAAGTATATTAGCCCTCGAAGCAAAGTACTACTATGCATGCACCTAGGGGGATAGATTGGTAGGAAAAGACCATCGCTCATCCCCGACCGCCACTCATAAGGAAGACAATCAATAAATACCTCATGCTCCAACTTCGTTACATAACGGTTCACCATACGTGCATGCTACGGGAATCACAAACCTCAACACAAGTATTTCTACTAATCCACAACTAACCACTAGCATGACTCTAATATCACCATCTTTATATTGCAAAACTATTGCAAGGAATCAAACACATCCTATTCAGTGATCTACAAGTTTTATGTTGGATTTTATGACTAACCATGTGAATGACCAGTTCCTGTCATCTCTCTAAATGGATATAAGTGAAGCAAGAGAGTTTAGTTCTTTCTACAAAAGATATGCCCACTCTCTAACAATTATAAGTGCAGCAAAAGAGCATTCTACAAATGGAGGTTGTCTAAGTGAAGAGAAACATGCAATACAAACTTCAAATGATATAAGTGAAGTTCATGAAGCATTCTATAAAGCCATACTCAAAAGATACAAGTGAAGTGCAAAGAGCATTCTATAAATAAACCAAGGACTCACTACTAGGAAAAGGCCTACTAGTGGCGCACCTGTCTTGCCTACTAATGGCGTACTATAGGTGCGCCACTACTAGCACGCCGTTAGTATTTTTTACTAATGGCGCACCTATGGTGCGCCATTAGTATCTGGTATACTAATGGCGCACCATGCAGTGCGCCATTAGTATAGCCCACGGTGCGCCATTAGTGTGCCTCCCAGGGGGCCATATTTACCCATGTGCTTTGGCATACTAATTGCGCACTTGTGGATGATGCGCCATTAGTGTGCTCTGGCTTAGTAATGGCGCACTATGTGGTGGTGTGCCACTAGTATGAATATTAGGGTTTTTTTTTATTTTCTGATATTTTCACATGTTACAAAATATATTATTGGACAGAATATAGCTAGCTCCACACAGCAACAGCAGATTCATCAAATACAATAGAATATTAGTCTCCGAATACAATTCATCATATTAGTCTCCGAATTTAAAATACTGAACAAAGTTAGAACATTACAAGTCTCGAAACCGTGAGTAGTGAGTTTGTCTTCACATTACAAGTCGATATCGATCATCTAAACTACCATCACATAGAAGAGAGCTGCGGTCATCACGATGAGCATAATCGCGATGAAACTGGTCTTCATCCGGTTCCTCCAACGCTCCCTCCTCTCTCCCGCTAGATAGCGCGCGTATCTAACTTCCGCCTCCGCCCTAGTGGTGTACCCTTTGTAACTGTTACTGCTGAAATGGTGAAACTGTCTTCGACACTCCTCCCAGTCGTCGTAGACTCCGGGAACCTTACCCTTGTACACGACATATGACGGCATCTCTATGCACTAGCCAAACAAACTGTTAGTAGCAATTCACAGACAATACATAAGCAATATATAAGTATGCAACAAAAGGATCGGAAGAGAAAAGAAACACATTAATAGCATCGATTACATCTAAGTTGAACGACTGTCCAAACCAAAGAGACATACAAGTTCATTAAAGTTTAATTACAACATGAGCCAATCGATGTTTCAGAACTACACATAGCATCACTACTTTCGACTCGACTCAAGGGACCAGAGCGTGGATGAAGCCGCCGTCTCTCGTGATGGTCATGAAATCGCGGGCGTTGTCAACCTGCATTTGTAGCGTTGTGTCTATCTCACTGTTGGACGGTTGATTTCTGAGCTTGAACTGCCCCGAGGTACGAAGGACATCTTGATGGATGATTTTTGCAAACTCCGACTGGATGCGAAAGAATTCTTGTCTGATGTCCGCGTCCTGGATTGCCGACAAGCTCGCGGCCCAATATTTGAGATTATTTGCTAGCAGAAGGTGATTATGGTCCCGTATGATCGCCCGCATGTGATGGAGGGCGTAGTAGGCATCCTTCTGACCGCCAGGCGGCTGCTTGACGCGGCAGAACATCGTATTGTGGGCGAATACATGCTTGCCGTACTTACGAACTGGCCTGGTGAAGGTGCCTCTAGATTTGGCGTAGCCGGGGAGAACATCATCAAGAACTTTCTTGATATTTGTGTAGTCTTTCTTCAACTGACGGTCCGAGTCTAAATACATGGCCATGGAATATTTCGGGATTAAGAGGATGAGTGTGCAATGTGTGTCACTTCACAAAACACGGAATGTTAGAAAAAACGATCGAAATCTAAGAAATCATATGTTACGGAGCGGTTGAGGGGATGACTTACTCGGGAAAGTAAGGCACGAGGAAGTTATCCTTATCTGGGTTTGCCAGAATGACGCCTTCGAGGTAAGAACTCACCACTTGCCGGTCCCCAGCGCTGCCCAAGATCTTGGCACGCATGTAGAAGGGGTCGACTATCACGATGTCTGGGGTCTTGTCTCTAATGATCCGCATCTCCATACTCAGCGAAAATAGCCGAACGAAGGTGTAGTGCAGCGGATGAAGGTTAAACATAGCGAAGATGTCATCAAACCGCAGGACGATCATACCCCCCATGGAGTTACCCACAAAGCCCTTGACCTCTGGCACCTTGGCGACGAAAACCGGGTATGCCACGTCATTCTCTCTGAGATGCCGCTTCTACAAAGAAAGAACACTGTCATGTAGACTCCACATAGCACCGGTTGCAGCATTGATCATATTAGTCGGTAGCATCGGCCTACCCGCCACATGCACCCTCCTCGAGATATCCTTAGGTGAAGGTGGCCCGTCCTGAGCATGGATCGTACTCGGTCCCGGCTGGCTTGCACCCTTGTTACTCTTTCTTTTTCACCCCTTCTTCTTCTGCTGTAATGGGACCGAGTTCTGCTCACAGACCGCCTTCTTGAGTGTGTTGGGGCTGATACTATTTCCCACCTCGGCTATCTGAGGCTCGGTGAAGTCGGTAGCTGGAGGCGTCTCCTGAGAACTGAACGCCAGACGATGCCTGTTGCAATTGGGTTTCTCCGCGGTACCAGCTAGATTGCGATCGTCTTTTGTAGGGTTGGGTTCTTGAGAAGGAGGCCCCAAGAATTCCTCATCGTACCCATGTTCGGCAAAGTACTTACCGACGTTGGTAAATGTAGCGTCGTCATTGTCGTTGTCGTCTGGATCCTATGCCATATGCATGTTCGGATCCTGTGCCATAGGGATGTCCGGCATGTCCGGTAGCGTTGCGGCAGTCTTGCCATGGCTTGGCACCGGCACGACTGGCGGTGTTGTCTTTGGGGTGGTGTCCCCCGCCCCCAAACGAATCTGGCTCTTCGGCCAAAGTAGGGGCCAGCTTAGGCAGGCGCTGATGGTCATCAGATCATCTTCGTCGGCCCCGGCGGGTCGAATTGGAGGTAACAACTCGTCGCAGCCTGGCAGCACCTGAACCAGTTGAACACTATACACGATGGGTGGCATCGGATTACCGTGGAACACAAGGTTGCCCGGTTGAACGATTTTGCCGTTGGCGACATTGACCAACTTGTCGTTCACGAAGTGCAGGAGAGTTCATGAAACATCGGCGGCGCCCTGCGAAAACATGTAGGGCGTTAGGGATACCCAGTCAAAGGCAAGGAGATGAAGTCCTCTGCCGAGAGGCTTTATTAGTTACCGTGATGATGGCGTCGAGCTCGGCTAATGTCGAGGCACTACCAACGGCGGGCGTGCAACTGACGGAGGGGCCGCTTGCTACCGAGGTGCCGGCCGGCGTACACCCGGGTGCATTAAGCTCCAATGCCCGTGCCGGCGTCGGAGACACCAGTACTGCCTCCGCCGGAGACACCAATGGCGCCGCCTGCGCGTTGTGCGAGTTGCTGGCCATGAAGCTGGGAATCGGGGGCGGCCCCTGTTGGCCGCCTGCAATCCATGTCATCAGCCCATGAATGCCGGTGAGCGTCGACCCCAGTTGTTCTTGCACTTGCTCTTGTACAATCTCTGGAATCCGCGCCACTTGTGCCTTGAGTTCTTGAACCTCGCACGACTGGCTTTCCGAGCTGGTCTTTCTCTCCTTTCGCCCACCAACGTTACAGTATGTCGACCATTTTGTGGACAAGCCTTTGCCGGCCACACGACCAGCTGACGACGGCTTACTGAGCTTATCCTTGTTTTTCATTACGTTCAATGCCCTATTTAGAGTGTTGTCCCAAGGGGTACTCTGAGACGACCCCGCGCTACTGCTTTCGGTCTCCTGCGCCAGAACAAGCTCAAGCGCCCTGGTCTTCGGATCCGTGGTAAGCTCCTTTGTTATCGGGTCCTCCTTGTACCGGGCACTGGCATGGTTCCTGGTCTGCTTGTCACGGTATTTCTCGAAGCGGGGCGGTAGGCCTTGCTCCGCACGCTCCGCGTCCTCCTTGTCCCATATAGGCTTCGCCACTCTGTAACCGTCGGGACCGAGTTTGTGTTCCCCTAAGTTCAACTCCCGCATTTCTTTCCCCCACTGACTTGATTCAGAGGTTGCGCTGCTCTCGCACTTGATCTTGAACTCCTTGTAGTCATCTTCCCTGATCGAAGGATTTTTTGCCTTGATCTTATCATAACTATCACCTTTGTCAATCATTCTCTTCACCGTGCTTTTCCAAGTAGACAGGGCCGTGCTCATCGTCGTGAGGGCGGCACTGTTCACTTTATTCCCTGAGAGGCGTGTGTTTACAAATTCAGTGGGGAACTTGTATCGTTCGCGCAGCTTTGTGAAGAGGAGGTTGCGCAAATTCCCACGGTCCTTATGCCTTAGGTTCTCGGTGTTGATCGAGACGGTGCTCCGGAGAATGCACCCGAGCTAAAGCGAGTACCCCTTGACTAATTCTTTGGGCGCCGTTGGATGCCTGTTGGAGTTCACTTGAGTAAATTCCTCCTTGACGGTGCGGAGCATGTTCGGGCGCCGGTCCTTCCGTTGCCTCTTCGGTTGGCTGCCATCTGTGCGTGCGCTGGCATCATCAGTTGTGGCATCCTCGGCGACACCATCAGTGGTGTCATCCCCGACGCCACTAGGGGTTGTGTAGTCAGGATCGGTATCTTCCGCGGCGTCCTCATAGCGGTGAGGTTGTTCCTCTATCTCCTGGGAAAGCTCCCATAATTGCTTGCCGCCCGAACCACCGGCCTCATCGTTGTGGGACATGTTTCGCTCTAAATAGGAAAAAAGTTTGGTCAAAAAGTTGGTTATTTTTCAAGGAACAAGATCATGGTCTCATCATTTAGGGTTTGTCGACACCGAGGCATCCTAAAAGCTAAGATTTTATCATTTAGGGTTTGTCGACGCCGACGCACCCTAAAAGCCTAAGCTTTCATCATTTAGGTTCTTATCGACACCGAGGCACCCTAAAAGCCAAGGTTTTATCATTTAGGGTTTGTCGACGCTGAGGCCGATGCATAACATAAGAGGCAGTTAATCCTACTTAATTAAGTACTAAGATACCCCGGCCCATGCATTAGTAGCAAGTACCCTATATGTACGATTTTTAGCAAAGTCATGCTAAAATTCACAGAAAATTTCAGCATGACCTTTGCTGAAAATAGGACATATGGAGTACCCGAATTTGCCGAAACGGAAGTTAATCGACATTCCGGCAAACTCAAGGGCCTCTCGGGGTACCTGTAAAATCATCATGACACGATGGTCGGAGACAAAACCCAGCAAACTAGCACCACAATGTGCCTCTACTTTCATATGGATGAAAAGGCCACAGACCATATGGTCCTCTGCTTTAATATGGAAAAATATCAGCTCAACTTATGTGAGCTTCCATTCCAGATCTAATAGGTCACCCAGCAAAAAATATCAATAGTTTTAGCTGGAAAAAAATCATGGATTGCTGTTAACTGAAAATTAGTGAAAGAAACTGTTGTTGATCATGGATTACTGTTAATTAAAAATAGAGCATCTAGCTTGTCTTATCATGTTCACTAAGTCCACAAAAATGAATAGGTTCGGTAAACTTGAAGTACTCAACAATGAACTTGTTTTGAAAAGTTAACTGAATTTTTTTTGTATCAACATTGCACCATTTTAGCATGACAACTCAACTCAACTAACATCAACTCAACTAACACTGACACATTGTTGCCAGTGGCTACTGATATTGTTTGCAATCCTATATGTGTAACCCAAAACAAATCCCCACTTCCAAGCAAACTAAAGCCCCATATCGCAGCAAGCACCCAACCGTATCTCTAACAATAGTTAAAAAGCATGGTGAGCAAATAAAATCTGTTGAGAGGCACATCTGCAGAGATCCCCAATTCCCCAGTACACCAGAACAGCTATCATGTCCACGGCCATAACTAAGCAACTAACCTGCATCAGAAGATTCAGATAATCACAGAAGGCTAACATTGATAGATTGTGGACAAGGCCATACTAGTCTGATTTGCACTTCCTTGAAACAATCCCCAAATAGCAAACTACCCAAAACTTCACACACCAGAGAAGCCATCCAATTCACCATTGCAGGTTCAACAATAATCTTGAGACTCACACCACTAGTTGAGCAGCAGCAGTAGCAGAGGCGGGCGGGAGAGGGAGGAAGGAGGAGAGGTACCTGGGCGGGCGCGGTCGGTCGCCGGAGGGGTCAGGGTTGGGGTCGGGGTCAGCGGCGGCGGCGTCGAAGGGATGGCTCGAGGGCATCCGAGCTCGTCCGGGTCCTCGTAGTCGAAGAGGAAGACGACAGCGGTCCTCCTGGCGCCTCGGTTGGTCATGGGGAGGCCGGGGGCCGCGGTCGTCGTCCTGCACCCCGTGCCCGGACTGAGGTAGAGGCGGCGCAGGGCAGGGGCCGACGCGGGGAGGCTGTCGGCAACGGCGAGGTCGCGGAGGCGTCGGCGTCGGTGATGGCGGAGCTGCAGTGGTGGGGGCGCGGGGGCGGCGACGCACATAGGGGCGGCGGCGTCGTGGGTCGGGGCAGCGCGCGGGGGGGAGTGGATCTGGCGAGAGAGAGGGACGAAGGTCTAGCGAGTTAGAGCTAGGGGGAAGATTACTAATGCGCACCCCCGATCGGTGCGCCATTAGAATGTTTTTTAGATAGCAATGGCGCACTACCCGAGCGGTGCGCCATTATAATTTTTTTAGATAGCAATGGTGCACTACCCGAGCGGTGCGCCATTAGTATGTTTTTTTTATAAAAACAGTAATCACTTTTTATGAATATGAAAAAATATCATCAAATTTGTTATTTGAAAATATCATCAAATGGGGGTGCTCGGCGGCGGTGCTCCGCGGCGGTGGAGCGGGTCGGGGAGGGTGTGGGTGGTCGGCGGCGACGGTGGAGCGGGGGAGGGTGCGGTGGGTCGTCGGTGGCGGTGGAGC
>NC_041382.1:256653189-256755975 GCF_002162155.2 Triticum dicoccoides
GTGGAGCGGGCCGGGGAGGGTGAGGTGGGTCAGCGGCGGCGGTGGAGCGGGGGAGGGTGCGGTGGGTCATCGGCGGTGGTGGAGCTAGCAGGGGAGGGTGCAGGGGGGGGGGATTGAGATCGAGATGGAGGGGGATAGCGATCAAGATGGAGGGGGATAGCGATCGAGATTTAGGGGGATCGAGATCGAGTGTCCTCATGAATATTCAATATTTTTTCATATTGAATATGAAAAAATATCATCAAATTTGAAAAAATATTCATGAATTCAAAAAGTGCCCATGAAATTTAAAAATATTCATGAGTTCAAAAAGTGCCCATGTAATACAATCGAGAAATGAAGACTACGATTTAAATACAATCGATCTTAGCTAGCTATCTGTTCACAATCTTCTTGCCCTTCTTTTTCGCAAATGGAATTCTTCTGTGGAACGGACGTCCTTTAGGTAGGGTGGTCCTACTTCTTCTTATGGTGTATTCTGCTACTTCATCGTCGTCGTCATGTCCCATCTTCGGGTCGCCGTTGTCACGACCCCGACTCAATGCCACATCGATCTAGCATGTAACACCTCATATCACTTTGCGGCCTCACGCACGGTATTCCCACGGGTGTCGCCTTACCTTTGCCCGGGACCGTTTGCGCCTTTTGGCACACGTATATGACAGTGTCGCTAGCATCCATATGATAAGGAGCCCGGGCTGACATGGCTAGTCGTAAACCCAAAGTGGCACAGACTTACAGGGACAGGCATCCATGACCCAGCATCGAACGTGTCGGTCATCAACGAGTGAATCCAGGCTGTAGCACTGGGCTAGCAGGACTCCGGTGAACCGGGCTGTAGCGGGCTAACAGGACTCTGGTATTCATCGCGTGACATTTCCCCGAAGGGACAGACACAGGAACGAAGAAGGACACATGCCGGCCAGCCTAAGTGTTCCGGAGCAGTAGCAAGCTACCATGGCTCAGTGAAACACTAGGAGACATTTCCCCGTAAGAGAGGCTACTAAAGATAAACAACTAGATGGTCAGATCCCACACATACCAAGCATTTCAATAGCATACACACAATATGCTCGATATGTGCAAATACAACATGGCATCACAACATGACTCTACGACTCAAGTAATTTATTCATTAGGCTCCGAGAAGCGAGATATTACAAACATGGGTCTCATGACCCAACAATCAGAGCATACAAGTCAAAGCACAAGCGGAAGCTATCATGTCTGGGTACAGACATCCATAACTGAAAAAGGCTGAGAAGCCTGACTATCTACCAGATCCTGCCGGGGCACAAGATCGTAGCTGAGGTAACAAGCTAAACGTCGAAGTCCAAGCGGAACTACTAGTGAGACTGAAGTCTCTCTGCAAAAACATAAAATAGGCAAACGTGAGTACAAATGTACCCAACAAGACTTACATCAGAACTAACTACATATGCATCATTATCAACAAAGGGGTGGTGGGGTTTAACTGCAGCAAGCCAGCTTTGACTCGGTGGCTATCCTGAACTACGACTGCAAGTAACTCTTTTGAGGTGGCGCACACGAGTCCACATATTCACCATATCAATACACCACTATGGATCCGCTCCCGTCTCCCTACGAGAACGCCATCCATAGCACTCACGCTTATCTTGCGTATTTTAGAGTATCCACTTTCACTTGTCTATGAACTGATATAAGCAACCCAGAAGTCCTTTACCGCGGACACGGCTATTCGAATAGATCATATTAACCCTGCAGGGGTGTACTTCTTCACACACGCTCTCACCACTTACCGCCGTTTACACGACATGTACTCGGCAACCTTCAAGCGGAAGCCCAACGTGGGTGTCGGCCACGGCCTGCCTAAACACTCGAGTCTCTAGTCCAGGTTTATCGCCTATTCGGGTTCCATCCATGAGGAGATCCGGCCGGAGTTTTGCTCACAGCCCCAAACGATGTGAACAGGGTTCCGTGACACCAAACGGGCGCCCGGTTTACCCGGCCACGTGCCTACCGCATCACAGCCCACCCCTACGGTCAGCGCTGCGCACGGCCTCCAGCATACTACAAACACCAGAAACTACTTGCAACTCCTGGACAGAGGACAAGGGTGATTAAGAAGCCGAGAGGGTCCATTGGTTTCGGGCCCAATGCGTGGTAGTAGCTGAATCATGGATCACAAACACAGAACTCAGTTCCTGAGGACGGCTGCAATGAGACAACCCACCATGTACTCCTACATGGCCTCTCACCGCTACCTTTACCAAATCGTGTTCACACACTTAGCTCACACACAGTAGGACATGTTCACACACCTCTGATTCATCCCCGATGAATCAGACCTGACTCAACTCTAAGCAGTAGCAGGCATGACAAACAAACATGAATGAGTAGGCACAACAGGGCTCAAACAACTCCTACTCATGCTAGTGGGTTTCATCTATTTACTGTGGAATGACAGGTCATGCAAAGGATAAAGGGGTTCAGCTACCGCAGCAAGTAACAGATGAGTCGATGTTGTCCTAATGCAGTAAAAGAGAGCAGGAGCGAGAGAGTGGGATTTTATCGGAATGAACAAGGGGGTTTTGCTTGCCTGGCACTTCTGAAGATAACATTGAGTCTTCGTCAGTGTCAACGATCACATCATCGGTATCACGTCTATCGAGAGGGGACAAATACCGGCAACACAGAAGGGAACACAATCAATGCAATGCATAATATGATGCATGATCATGACATGGCAAAATGAATGTGTTTTGGGCTAATGCAACTAGCAACAGATTAAATGAAGTTGGTTTGAATACAAGATTCAAATTTAAACTCCATATGTGATTATTCAAATGCCATTTAATTGATTTGTGCTAAACAGCAGCTATAAGTTGTTCTATCATGCATGAAAATGGTACAAATGGATTCCTTGAATTTTTCTGATAATTTTTCATATATAAATTATTTAATTTGGAGTTACGGTTAATTTTCTATGAATTTTAGAAGTTTTAGGCATTTTCTGGAATTAATAAATCATTTAAGAATTATTTAAATTCCAGAAAGGAATTATTGCGTCATCATGACCTCATAGTGACGTCAGCAGGTCAACGGGCGCCGTCCAGGTCAAACTGACCTGTGGGCCCTACGTGTCAGTGTATGGACTAATTAACCTAATTAAAATTAACCCTTAACTAACTTAGTTAGCCGGGCGGGGCCCGCATGTCAGTGAGTTAGTGGCTTAACTAAAATAGTTATTAAATTAACCAAAAGTTAGCAGGGGACGGGCCCACACGTCGGTGACCCAGGGGGGTCAAATCCCTGGTCAACCGGGCTAATCCACCGGCGTCTAACCGCCGGCAACGACCAGACGCGGCGGTGGCTCGCCGGAATGGCTGCTCCGGCGCCCATTCGACGCGCGGAGGAGTTCTACAGGGAGCTCGAGCTCGTGCGCATCCAATGGAGCAAGCCCGAGGAGCTGGGGTGGCCTGAGTCGACGGCGGCGAGCTCCAAGGCGGCGGCCGGAGTTCGGGCACCTGCGGGTTTGGCGTTGTAGCGCGCAAACGAACCAACTAACGCGCTAGCCATGCTCTGTGTGCAGCCTCGAGTTCGTTGGATGCTGGTGCGCGACCAAATGGTCACCGGAGTGACGCCGGCGTCGAGCTCGTGCGGCGGTGGGTTTCGGCCTTGATGGAATCAGCGGCCAGAGCGGGAGGTAGGGCACGGGGAGAGGGGAAATCGGGTCAAAGGCTCACCGCGGAGCTGCAGGGAGGGTTAGTGGGCTCGGGGGCGCGCCGGAGTGGCCGAATCGACGGAGAAGGGCGCCGGGGCCGAAGCTTGGAGATGATGACGATGGCGGCTGCTCGGGGCCCTTCTGGTCGCGTGAGACGGCGAGGAGGACGAGGGCGGAACAGCGGAGCTTTGGGAGGCGTCGGGGAGGCGAGACGGTGGCTGTGGCCGCGCGAGCGCTGGTCGGCGGCGACGGCCTCCATTCGGTCGCGGGAGGGGAAACAGAGGAGCGAGGGGGAGGGAGGTCCAGAGAGCGAGGGAGAAGTGAGAGGGGGTCGGGGGCTGCGTGGCGTCGCGGGAGGGACCAGGGAAGGAGGAGGCAGCCAGGCAGGGAGGAGGTGGCCTCCTCGGCCGCGCGCGTGCGAGCACGCAGCTGCTCCCACTGGCAAGAGGAAGACGACAGGGGGGGGAAGTAGCGGTGGCGGGCTGGGCCGGTGGGGGAGCTGGGCCGGCTCTGATGGGCTGCACGGGTGAGGCCAGGTAAGTCTTCTGCTCTGTTTTATTTTTTTCTTCTGTTTTGTTTTATTTAATTTATTTTGCCACTGTTTTGAATTTAAAAAATAATTCAAACAATGCCAAAAAAACTCCTCTGAATATTTTATATTGCTAGATGGACTTTTCCAAAAGCTTATAAAATATTTCAGGGGTATTTGAAATTATATTCTAATTATATGAATATAATTCAAATTCAAATAGCTAATGAATTAAATCCAAAGTCCCAAAAATAAATCCTTAAAAATGTTCAATATTTTGGTTGGGACCAGAACCCTTACCAAAAATTATCAAACATTTAAAAGGGCATTTTTGGAGGAATGAATGAGATTTCTAGGGGTTTTGCCCCTCTTTTATTTAAGTTTTTGAGGCTTCCAAAATTCCTCAGTTCAAGTTTCAGAATTTAAACATGATGCACACACCAGGCAGCACCAGAAGCTAGGGATGTGACAGCCGTACTTGTCGAAGTCTTGCTCATTGGCGACTCCATCCATTCCAATGATCTTCCTTTTGCCTCTGCTCACGACAACACGACTGGGCTTTGACAGGTCGGTAATGAAGAAGCATTGGTCCACTTGGGAAGCCAGTACCCATGGCTCATTTTTTGCGGTGACGTTTGCGCCCGCGGTCTTGGATTTGGCTTCGGGTATAACCATGGTGGTGAAATACCGGTCTTATTTTAGGTCGCTCTTGGCCCATCTGACACGGAACATCGGGACCTTCTCTCCAGTGTAGCTCAGCTCCCAGATCTCATCGATCCTTCCGTAGTATTTGTCCTTGTCGTTACCGGTGTAGGATTCCATCGTTACCCCGGAGTTCTGATAACCATCGCTCTTCATGTCCTTGTCCTCGGTGTAGAATGTGTAGCCGTTGATATTGTATGCCTCATAGGTCATCAGGTTGTGCTCGGCGCCCTGTGACAAGGCGAATATGAGTTGTTCTTCTGTGGAAGAATCCTCATGTAAAGGGTACGACAGAAGCTTCTGCTTGAACCAACGCGTGAAACATGAGTTGTGCTTTTTGATTATATCTCGGTCCGTCCTCTGTTGGCCTTGGTCATTGTACGTCTTCTCAATAAAGGTTTTGTGCTCTACCACCCAAGGATTGATCGCATCTATGTGTTGTAGCGCGTCTAGGTTTGCTCTTTCAAATTCGGCGAGTCGACCCTCGAAGTCGACATGCATTTCGTGGCGACCCTCACGGTGACCCCATCCAGCGAGCCTGTCGAGGTGCCTGTTGACGGGCAGACCAACGGGGTTCTCGATGCCTGGATAATTCGTGTAGTAGGAGATGCACTCTTCGGTCAGAAAGCCCCTGGCTATTCTTCCCTCTGGATGTGACATGTTGCGAACGTATCCTTTGATGACACCATTCATCCTTTCGAACGGCATCATGCTGTGCAGGAACGTCAGCCCGAGTTGGATGATATCCTCCATGATACGGACCAGCCGATGCACCATAACGTCGAACAATGCGGGCGGGAAGTACATCTCAAGCTCGCATAGTATCACCACGATCTCTTCCTGCAGCCTTCTAAGTTGCCTCACGCCAACCGACTTCCGAGAGATGACGTCGAAAAAGTTGCATAGGCCAAATAGCGTTTCATGGACGTGCGCGTCCATGATCCCACAGATTGCAACTGGAAGTATCTGCGTCATCAGCACGTGACAGTCGTGAGACTTCATCCTGCTGAACTTCTGCTTCGCTGGGTCTAGGTATCTGCTTATCTTCCCCGCGTAACCGTAAGGAAGTTTTACTCCTACGAGGCAGGTGAAAATACTCGATCTCCTCCTGACTTAGAGTGAAGCACGCGGGAGGGTAGTCATTTCCGGTCTTCATGGCCTTTTTGCCTTTGCGACGACTTTCTGTGTCCTGCTTCGCCTCATCATCATCATCATTAGCATGAAGCTCCTCCCTGATGCCCATTGATTTCAAGTCTGCCCTTGCTTTCGGCCCATCTTTGGTACTCTCTGGCATGTTGAGCAGGGTACCAAGCAGACTCTCGCACACGTTCTTCGTGATATGCATGACATCAAGGCTGTGAGGCACACTGTGGATCTTCCAGTACGGCCAGTCCCAGAAAACAGACCTCGTTTTCCATACCTTCAGCAGTGGCTCTGGCGCATTTCGCTTCTTTCCCGGCTCTGGCGCCTTTTGCTTCTTTCCCGGCAGTGGGAAATCTTTCCAATTTTTCAACACCTCGTCTATTTCCTCGCCGCTCCTCGTACGCGGGCATCTTTAGGGTTCGGTTTCACCATCCTTAGGGTGACTCAGCATCTTGTCTTTTTTATTTATCTCCAGATCATTTCCGTCATCTTCTCGCTTCTTCTCCTCCCTATCCGCGTGCCAACGCAGGAACTTTGCTACCTTAGGGTCCGTGAAATACCGCTGCAGACGAGGAGTGATCAGAAAGTACCACACCACTTTTCGAGGAGCTTTCTTCCTCTTCTTGTATCGAGTAACACCGCACACCGGACATATGGTAGACTCCGCGTGCTCGTCCCGATAAATGATGCAATTGTTCATGCACACATGGTATTTTACGTGCGGTAAATCCAGAGGACACACGATTTTCTTTGCATCCTCGAAACTGGTTGGGCACTTGTTCCCCTTGGGAAGACGTTCGGGCCAGAATGACATATTCTCGTCGAAGCATGTGTCGGTCATTTTGTATTTTACCTTATCTCTAGAGCCATGAGCGTTACTTTCAGGCGGGTATCGTCGGGCCTCCAGTTGATCCAGCTTGGCTTTCTCTTGGGTGCCAGCTCTTGCGTTATCCGTCTGCTTGAGAAGCAGCTCTTGAATATGAGGATCCTGCACCCAGCCTCCAACGTCGTCTGCTCCGGCATCTTCATCTTCATGATCATGCCCTTCGTCTTGATCTTCCTCATCATCATGTCCGGCATCTTCTACATGATGACTGTGTACAGTATCACCGTCGTGATCATGTCCTGGAGATTCTTCGTCTTCTCGCCCGCCCTCGCCGCGGTGGTTGTCTTGCTGCGCTTCCTCATTTCTTGCCCGGCCCCCATGGATGACTTCATAGTCATCTTCATCACCTTGCCACTGATAGCCATCCATGAAACCACGCAAGAGAAGGTGGTCCCGCACCTGCCCGGAATCCGGGTCCGCAATAAGGCTCTTCAGCTTGCATCTTCGACATGGACATCTTATCTCCGCCTTGTTCTTTTGAAGCATCTCGGCCTTCGCAGAGCTCAAAAACCTATTCATGACGCCTTCGGTCATCGTGCAGACCATGGTCGCCAGCGGGGTAGAGCAAAACGATATTTTAGAACCAAGAAAAAGTTTGGCATGACTTTCCCTAAAAATAGGACCAAAAAGAATGCATAGTGCCAAAATTCTCACCGAAACGGAAATGAATCAACATTCCGGCAAAATATTGGCAACTATAGCATTTCAAATACCGGTACCTGCAAACACAATCATATATGCAACACCACAAACATACATAGATCTAGCAAGGCCATAAAAAGTGCATGTGCATGTTGTCGGAGCGAGCTAGGGAGAAAAAAAGTAGATCTACAACATAAAGATAGTTTTCCCCTTACTTACCTATCAAAAAAAGGTAATTTAACCACTTAATTTTGATGAATCTATGGTGCAAATGAGGTGAGGAGGAGGAGGCAGCCGACGCAAACTTGGAGAAGGAGGTGGAGAGAATGAAGTGGGAAAAGTGAGTGTGTAGGTGTGGCTGTCCAAAATATCTAGCTGGTCCTAGGTTAATAATGGCGCACCATCCACAAATGCGCCATTAGTAACCCTGATTACTAATGGCGCACCAGCTTGAGGTGCGCCATTAGTAGTTTTGCACACAAAAAATTAGTAGTGGCGCACTGCGTTGGTGGTGCGCCATTACTAGTTAAACTAGTAATGGCGCATTCTTGACTGGTGCGGCATTAGTATTTTTGGAAAAAAATTGTTACTAATGGCGCACCATGTGTCTGGTGCGCCATTAGTCTCTACCACACTAATGGCACACCAACTCATGGTGCGCCATTACTATATAGTAGTGGCGCACCACATGTCTGGTGCGCCATTAGTGGCCATATCATCTATAGCCCTTTTCCTAGTAGTGACTATCTCATACCAGCATGGTGCATAAAAGAAAAATGAAAACTAAATGCAAAAGACACTCCATGATTGCACATGTCGCATGAACGAAACGAATCTGAAAACATACCGATACTTATTGAAGAAAGAGGGGACGCCTTCCGGGCCATCCCCAAGCTTAGACGCTTGAGTCTCCTTGAATATTTACTTGGAGTGCCTCGGGCATCCCCAAGCTTGAGCTCTTGCCTCTCTTCCTTCTTCTCACAGCGAGACCTTCTCGATCATCGAACACTTCATCCACACAAAACTTCAACAGAAAACTCGGTAAGTTCCGTTGGTATAATAAAGCAAATCACTACTCTAAGTACTGTTGCAAACCAATTCATATTTTCTTTTTGCATTGTGTCTACTATAATATAACTTTTTTCATGGCTTAATCCACATATATGAATCGATAGTTTCATCAAAACAAGCAAACTATGCATCAACAACAGAATCTGTCTAAAACAGAACAGTCTGTAGCAATCTGAACATTCAACATACTTCTGATACTTGAAAAATTCTACCAAAATTAGGAAAAATAAACAATTTGTATAGAAAGACAGTGCAAAAAGTAGAGCATCAACCGCCTTACGAGGGGCCCACGAGGGTGGGGGCGTGTCTGCCTGTAGTGGCCATGGGCCCCACCCTCGTGGCCACCTCGGGCACCGTCTCGCATTAATTTTCTTCCCAAAAATCACAAATATTCCAAAATAATTCTCCATCCGTTTTTATCCCGTTTGGATTCCGTTTGATATGGATATTCTGCGAAACCAAAAACTTGCAACAGACAGGAACTGGCACTGGATCAATAGATCAATATGTTAGTCCCAAAAATAGTATAAAAAGTTGCCAAAAAATTATATCGAAGTTGTAGAATATTGGCATGGAACAATCAAAAATTATAGATACGACGCAGACGTATCACCTACCTTCCCGTGGCATCGGGGTCGTAGCGGAAACTAAGGGATATTAAGGCCTCCTTTTAATAGAGTATCGGACCAAAGCATTAACACATAGTGAATACATGAACTCCTCAAACTACGGTCATCACTGGTAAGTATCCCGATTATTGTCACTTCGGGGATAACGGATCATAACACATAATAGGTGACTACAGACTTGCACGATAGGATCAAGAACTCTCATATATTGATGAAAACATAATAGGTTCAGATCTGAAATCATGGCACTCGGGCCCTAGTGACAAGCATTAAGCATAGCAAAGTCATAGCAACATCAATCTCAGAAGATAGTCGATACTAGGGATCAAATCCTAACAAAACTAACTCGATTACATGATAAATCTCATCCAACCCATCACCGTCCAGCAAGCCTACGATGGAATTACTCACGTACGGCGGTGAGCATCATGAAATTGGTGATGGAGGATGGTTCATGATGACGATGGCGACGGATTCCCCTCTCCGGAGCTCCAAACGGACTCCAGATCAGCCCTCCCGAGAGGTTTGAGGGCTTGGCGGCGGCTCCGTATCGTAAAACGCGATGAATCCTTCTTCTCTATTTTTTTCTCCCCGAAAGCAAATATATAGAGTTGGAGTCGAGGTCGGAGGAGCTCTAGGGGGGCCACGAGGTAGGGGGGCGCGCCCCTCACCCTCGTGGCTAGGGTGTGGGGGCCCTGGTCTTCATTTTTTGGAAGGATTTTTTATTATTTCTGAAAAGATGTTCCGTGAAGTTTCAGGTCATTCCGGGAACTTTTGTTTCTGCACATAAATAACACCATGGTAATTCTGCTGAACACAGCGTTAGTCCCGGTTAGTTCCATTCAAATCATGCAAGTTATAGTCCAAAATAAGGGCAAAAGTGTTTGGAAAAGTAGATTCAACTGAAACGTATCAACTCCCCAAGCTAAAACCTTTGCTTGTCCTCAAGCAATTCAGTTGACAAACTAAAAGTGATATAAAAAACTTTTACAAACTCTGTTTACTCTTGTTGTTGTAAATATGTAAAGCCAGCATTCATGTTTTCAGCAAAGATTATGAACTAACAATATTCACAATAACGAATAGGTCTCATGTTTACTCATATCAATGGCATAATCAACTAGTGAGCAATAATAATAAATCTCGGATGACAACACTTTGTCAAAACAATCATAATATTATACAACTAATCATGTTTACGCACCCAGGGTTTGTTGCACCCACACTGTTGTTTAATCGACGGTCATTGGCAAACATGATTTCTTCACCCCTTAATCATGATGTGCAGAAACTGCTGATCTGGTTAAAACACATGCATATTAAACATATGTGTTCCTTAAATACTTGCTGATCTTCAATTCAGTTGTAGACGCTACATACTTGCAGTCAGGAAATACAAAACCACATACTGGAGAGCAAGTCTTTAACTCAAAAGAATCACTAAGGGAGCTAGCTTTTGCTAAAGGCATTAATGAAGCATTCTATATAACAAAATTTGTGTTTCAGTTCCTGTTAAAATAGTATACATAGACCAATTATATATAATTTGTGTTGGCATGCTTGGTTGAGTAACCCCAGGTAAAATATGGTTGCTACAAATACTTTGGCAAACAAAATGACCATAGGTTTGGAAAATAAATTATGTTTCTCCCTATTTGATTCAAGCTTGAAATATTCATAGATGCTACACTTCAGTCAGTAAATGAACAAAAGAGGTGTTACTGATCTTTTAGCCAGTTTTGTGTCAATGAGTAAATCAGTGCTCGAGATATTTTTGCATCATATATATATATATATATATATATATATATATATATATATATACATAAACACTATTCTGATCACAGGATCAGAATAATATTCTGATCACAACATGAAATTCCCGAGTAACGCGCCTGACCTTCCCCGAGCACTAGGTTGAACTTCAGCTAAAAGGTGTCCAAATGGGGCTTGCGATATACCGTTGGATAGCTATGGACATCAGTATCATGACCCAAGTTAAAATTTTGGCAAAATATAAGCAATTTAAGAGCAGTTTTGAAAATCGTTTTTTCTTCATACAAAAAACGTGAATCGTATTTTCAATCGCATTTTTAAACCGTTTATCGGAATGAGGCAAAAAATATGGCGTTGGAAAGCTGTTTCAAAACCGCTCCTTCCACATGTTGAAAGTTTTTTCTAATTCCCTATGGTTAAAGAGTAATTCGGAAAATCGTAAAATTTCGTAAACCGAACACCCGAGTTCTTATTTTTGACGCCATTTCTATACGGCTAATCCAATTGAGGCAAATAATATGGCGTCGGAAAGCTTATGAAAATGCGCTACTTTTTTATGTTAAAACTTTTTTTCTAATTTTGAATGGTTTAAAAGTAATTTAGAAAATGGTACAAGTTCCACCGAGTTCGTATTTTTGAGCTAATTTTTTAACCGTACGTCCAAATGCAGCAAATGATATGGCGTTGGAAAGCTTGAAGAAATGCGAAACTTTTTTGTATATATTGTTTCTCCTAATTCACTACAGTTTTATGTCAGTTTTGAAAATGGTTAAAACGTATTTGTGCCGAAATTTCTACAAACTTTATCGGAATGGGGAAAATAATATACCGCTGAAAAGATACGGAAAATGCGAAACTTTTTCATGTTGATGGTTTTCTCTGATTCCTAGCCGTTTTCAAGTAATTTCGAAAACGGCGGGATCATGCGTTCTGCCTTGATCGTGAAACAGATTCTTCGAAAATGCACCGCGTGAAGAACCTGGACTTCTCGGCGCATGTACCTGAACTTCACTCTGTTTTTCACGTGATTTTTTTGCTCGTAGGTCTCCATCCACTACTTGTAGCTCTCCATCCACTCACCGGAATTGAGCAAGTGATATACCGGTGGAAAGCTGCTGTAAGCACTTAACTTTCCCGTGTTGATCGTTTTTTCATACTCGCGACGATTTTCAAAGTTTTTCATCTGAAATTCATTCAGTGTAGTAGGTGAACTTCCTGCTGTTTTCAGTTGAACTTCTGTGACGTATTTTCGTTTGTAATTTTCTCATCCATTCGTCAGTGTTACACAAATGTTATTTCCTTTTGTACAAATCTCTCTCACAATAATTTTTTTTGATTTTCTTCAACGAAGGACTTGAACTTATAACAACAAAAAAATTTGCCTTTTCTTTTTTGTTCTTTTTTTAATACAAAATGCACGCCGTGTATTACATGAACTTCTAGCAGTTATCAACCTGAACTTCTCTCGGTTACATGAAAATATTTGAGTTTTTTTTATGAATTTTTAATCTTATTTTTCTTAAATTTTTTTATGAATTTTGAAGCGCTCTATTTTTAATAGTTGAACTTCTTGTTATTTTATTTTTGAACTTCTTGTTTCCATTCTTTAATAACGAGGAAATCTGAGTTTTCTATAATCATCGAACTTCTCCATCTTTTTAATATGGACTTCGTGGTTTTTTTCTTAATCTTTTTTATGAAATTTGAAGCGCTCTCTTTTTCAAAGTTGAACTTCTTGTTATTTTATTTTTGAACTTCTTGTTTCCATTTCTTTAATAACGAGGAAAATTTGAGTTTTTTATAATCATCAAACTTCTCTATCTTTTTAATATGGACTTCCTGGTTTGTTTCTTTAATCATATTTTATGAATAAAAATATTTTAAGACACCAAACAACATTTTTGTGTGTGTTTTTGCATTGGTTTGCACATCAAACTGCGTCATCTTTAGAAATTGAACTTCTGCTTTTTCTTTTTGTTTTCTTTCAACATTTTTTAGCATGTCGAACCACGTCATCTTTAGAAATTGAACTTCTCCTCTCTTTTTGTTTTCTTTCAACATTGGTTTACACATTGTGTACCGCGTCATCTTTAGAAATTGAACTTCTTCCTTTCTTTTTGTTTTCTTGCATGTTTTACCTTGCATGTTTAAATTTATTTTGAACTTATTGATATAGCACACTTGACCTTCTCGAACACAACATTTTGACCTCCGCAAAACATAAATTAAAGCCAAACTTTTGACCTACACAGCATGTACAATTTTCTCGACTATTTCAAGAATAAACGTTTAAATCGCCCCGTTAGTTTGACATGAACTTTTGCTGCACATTTTCAAATGTCAGCTTGATTTTTCGACAGGAACACCATCTGTACAAAGAACCTCCTATCGATTTAACGAACATATGTGGCTTTCTTAATGAACAAACAAGGAATTACTCTCAAAAAACATCTTCAAGTAACGGGATATGTTCCATGTGACCGGAAAAGCACATCTTATCATTTCTTTTATGACGAACAACATCAAGTTCAAACAAAAAACAAAGACAGCAGCACCGCCTAATCTCTCGCAGAAATCTATCTCTCGCACTCAAGCGCACCAACAGCAAACAAACGACGCGGCAGGAGCAAGACGGCACGGCCGACGGTTCTACTCCACTGTGCAATGTAGTTTTTTCATCCGGGAGGGGAGGGTGGAACAGCAAAAGGAAGAAGTTTAGCACGTGGGCAGAGTGAAGGTCATCTTTGGTTGAAGACGAAGGTGGGGAAGAGGTTGGCCAGAGATGTGTGAGGAGGAGGAAGAAATTCGACATCTGGTGGCGGCTCTGACTCCCCTACTCCCGTAGGATGCGAAGTAACAGGAGCTGCGTGTCGTGGCAACGGATGGAGGGTCGTGCCGTGCCGACGAGCGTGAAATTGTGGCGATATGGCCTTGGCGGGATGATGGAGGGGGGGCCGCGCCAGGGAGCACCACGACGGGATGGGTGGACGCCAGAAGATGCGCCGGAGACCGCGGGATTTTTTAAAAATTGGACTTCTTGGTTTGATTCTTTTTGTAACGTCAAAAATCCTAATTTTCAATAAACATTGAACTGCTCCGTTTTTTTAAGTTGAACTTCTTGTATTTTTTGAAAACAAGGAAAATACGTTTTTTAAAGAAAAACTTTTTAAAATGTTGGTTTTAATGTTGAAATGTGGAAAATCTTATTCCTTTTTAAAACATCGAACTACTATGTTACTTTAATTTGAACACAATTTTTTTAGAAACGTGAAAGTCCGTCTTTCTTTTTCTAAATTTTCTTTTTTTTCATCTCTGTACTATGTGTGTTCTCATGGCCGAACTTCAAAGTTTAGTTCCTAGTGAATGTTCTAAGATTGTTTCATGTAAACCATGTAGGGTATCGTTTATCTTCCAAGTTTATGATGAGTTTGACATTGTTTCTTAAAAAAACAAATCGAGAGCAATAGATGATATTCCCAAATGCATTTTTTTATACATGAGCTCATTTTGAATTTACACGAACATTGTTTTGAGTGTCGACTTTCCATTTCTTTTTGCATTTAAATTTTCTCAGTATGCGAACAATATTTTTATGTAAACAAATCAAACCATTCCACAAAAGAGTAAATAAAAAATGAACACATGGTTAGTGGTTTGTAAATGAAAAATAATTACAAAATATACGCATCAAACCATGAAAAACTAAGTACTTGCTCTTCTAATTACATATGTGATAATAATTTAAGCAATATATAAGCCGGTTGATGGTTTTGTGACAAAGCGGTGCATGTCTCTCCACCACACGTTGATTCTATAAAAAATACCTTATCTTCTCATCGTAGCATACACACACCTTTGTCTATAAAAAAAAATCATATGCCTTATCTTCTCATCGTAGCATACACACATCTCCATACCGGATGTTCACCCAAATCCGAAGCAGCAGTAGCTTCTTTCCGAGGTAGAAGAGCACATGCATCAGCAGCATCTCATGCTCACTAGAGTGAAAAACGGAAAGAGTAGACGTTGAATCGACTAGAACTTGGTGGAGAGCCGTGCTAGGACTTCACAGCTTCCAGCATATAGCCGTGGTAGAACTTCACACCTGCCAGCGTATAGCTTTTTGTAGAATTTCACGAAGCCTCTAAACGTCTTGAAAGTTAGCTCAATTGACGCACAAGGAAAAAAAAATAAACTTTTACAACAAATCTCGTTGAATACGCAGACATACAAGCATGCATTATTTTCCTTTACTGCGTTGTCACAGTGCTCGGTCCACACATCTCCTGCACAGTTCAATCAGTAAAAAGAGTTAAGTTCAGTTAAGAGAAATTTTGACAGCAGCAACAGTATCAATATGCAGGAGCACGTCAGGGTCGGCTGCGCCTGTAGATATAGTTGAACTTCAGACATGAAAAATAATTAGAAACACAGAAGACAGAACTAGACGGGGGAAGGAATCGATGCTTGATCTGGTTACAATACAACAGTAGGGAACAACAGAAAACAGAGATCGAGAAAGAATGCGAACTTGGAGTGTTGATGTGGTGCCCTGAGATGATGAACTCTCCCCTCGTAGAGGTCCATGCGTAGATGTGGCAAGGGACAGGGAGGCGGCCGGACACCAGTGGAGGAGGGAGCTCCATAGGGTGGACGTTTGTGGCGGGGCGGCGGCAAGGATTGCCAGGGGGCCGAGCGGATAGGGCGGCCATGGCATTGAGGAGCAGGGGCCCTCCGCCATCAGATTTTTTGGAGGAGATGCTGGCTCGACGGCGTTTGGGGCGGGTGACCAGCAGCGGTCGTGTGGAAGAATGGGATCAGTGCCTGAGGGCGCTTCTAGAGCTAGCAGCAGAACACCGTGGTTCGAGTCATGCCTAGTCGTCGGCGCGGGGCTGGCCCGCGCGTGGCAATGTGTGGTGGGGAATTGGGGGCGGCAGTGGCATGGCGGTCAACGGCGGCAACACAGCGCCCGCGAAGGGCACCCCTGGCCCACTCCGATCGGGTCCGGCTAGATCCGTGCGTGCCGGCGCTCTCGGGGGCGGTAGTTGTGGCGGCTACTCACTGGATGGTGGCAGCGAAGGAGGCGCGCGGGGTGTCGGCGAGGTCCGGGGCGGCGCCGGCGCGCCGGGGAGACTAGCCGGGCACCGGCGGGATTCCGTTTGGGGGCGCGGGGGTTGCGGGAGAAGGGTGGGGCAGCGAGTCGGAGAAGGTGGAGGGGGATCAGGGAAGATCGCGGTTTGATAGCTTTTGGATCTCCGAAAAATCTTGCTCGTGTCCTATATATACAGCGACTGTGATCCAAATAATTATTCTAATTCTGATATTAGAATAGTGTTATCCTATATATATGTGCGCGCGCGCGCGTGTGTCAGACGTGTGCTTCCCTTGGTGGTGGCAACATCAGTCTATTCTGTTTGCTTCATGTTTGATACAATTCCATATTGATTCTATCTTAGCGCAATCTGAAATAGTCTAATTAATGAACAAACTAACGGTTTGAGGCTTACCTTTTATTTATGTTGTAACTATAGAGAATAGATGACATCGCTGAACTGAATATTGCAGAGAATTTGGATAACCGACCTTCAAATAAATAAAAATTTACTGAATCAGGTGTTCTGGAGCCATCATCAATGTCACCAACTATGTTAGCATCTATTCTAATTTCTGAATGTTCTGAATCGATTGAGCTGGAATCAGATAATCGGATAGATCGTGATCCATTGCCATCACCTCCATCCCCATCTAGCTCGACATTATCTCTTGTTTTCCCATTACATGATGTTAAGGAACCAAATTCAAATAAAAAGATCAAAGTTGATGATACATATATTTTTTGAAACAGATGATTCATGGGTTGACTAGCAGCTAGATCGGGAGCAGCCGAGTAGGGGAGAAACGAACTGAAATCTGGATCTTGCTTGTCCCACCAGCCAGTTGAGGGCTGGAGTCGTCGGCTGGCATCGTCGTCAGGCGTCACCTAGGTTAGAGAATTGAGAATCGGCCTACTGTCTGGTTCGTGTCGGGTGAGAGTGGATTGGAGTATGGACTCTGTCGGTTGATGGGTGGGCTGCTCTTAGTGCTCTACTGTTTTGGGCTTCAGATTGTAGACTGCTTAAAGGCTTGTGGTTGTGGGATGTATAAGCACAAAAGACATTGCAAAACATTTACAAATGAAATATAATATTTCAAAAAAATATTCATCAGCATAA
The DNA here is from genome assembly GCF_002162155.2 of Triticum dicoccoides. Classification (NCBI taxonomy): domain Eukaryota; kingdom Viridiplantae; phylum Streptophyta; class Magnoliopsida; order Poales; family Poaceae; genus Triticum; species Triticum dicoccoides. The sequence goes on from NC_041382.1 coordinate 256,670,486, forward strand.
AAATGATTCCCTCTTAAAAATTATTCTTGAATTTCTATTTAAGAAAAAAATCTTCTCAAAATAAAAAGTAATATTCGTGTTTTCTGAACAACAAAACATAAAATTGACAGAAGACTATTTCATACACAACTACTCTTTCATACCATGAAATGAAAGTGCGAAGCTAAAATAGATCATGACCAACATTGTTAGAGTACGTTCAAAATTCATTGTTCAATAAAAAACACTCGGTGTAATTTTATTTCAGACGTTTGTTAAAATTTGATTAAAAGAATGTTGCATAATAACAAGTGGAGCAGGTTTTCATCCGCAAAAAAAAAGTGGAGCAGGTTTCAATTTTTTGCCTGATGCAACGCACGGGTATTTGTACTAGTATATATAAGATTGTAGAGCAGTAGAGATCGACAGTGTCACTTTCTGCGTGGATCACGCTACGATTTCCCGGAGATCTTTCATCCCCACGTCACGGCGGGAGGCCTCTCCCTCGCCGCCGCGAGTTACTTGCACACTGGCACACTTTGCCTAGCTGTTACGGAGTGCAGATCGATCATATCTTCCAACCGCTCCAAAGTGATCACAGCAGGATCCAGTAGTTGTACCATCGGATCCTTGTGATGGGCACTGAGATGCTTACACGTGCCACTCGTTCAGCAACCTTTGCTAGGTTCTCTCGCGGCGTTGTGCAGCTCGTGAGCCTCTGTTATCAGTAGACTCTTTGGCCTAGTTAACCCGCTAGATAGCTTGATGGAGATGGTTAGAGTACTACTCCATCCGTTTATTATTATAAGATGTTTAGGATATTTTAATACGAACTATATACAGACTAAAATAAATAAACAAACACACTAAATATGTTTACATACATCCGATTTTTTTTAAGTTAGAATATCTTATAATAGTTAACGATAATAGTGAACGAAAAATGTACTTACGTAATTGTGTGATGATATCCTTATATTATTTTCAAATACACACCCGCGGAATACATAAAGCACATCATTTATCATGTCCCAAAGGGGGAGATAACTAGATGTCTCGTAACCCTTCGTTGTGCCTCTTGCGAGTGGCGATAAGGGATTTCTCGCCTCCTATCGGCGCCGCGGCAGGTCTGCCTCGGCTCCCGTCGCCTTAGGTCATGGAGGTTTGATGGACCTAGGGCCTTGCCGGTGGTAGGGCTCGTGCTCTTTTTGTATACGTTTAGGGTTTGTGTCTTGCTTAGGAAGGTGAGGGGGAGGCCACTCTATGAAGATGCAATAAGGTTCTTCCACCTAGCCCCAACCCGGTGGTGCATCTAGTGTCGTCAGAGGGCGCGTGAAGGTGTGTCTCCAACATATGTCACCGGATTTGGTAGACGTTTGTCTTCAGTGGCTCTATTTGGATTCAGTGTTTGTTCGTCTGCATTTGTGTGTCTATAGATTGAATATTTTTAATCTGCACTTTTCTTCATCGATCACAGTTGTTGTTTTGGTGCCTTGGTCATGTTGGGCCTTGGCATGATGACTTCCTAGTTTTCCACTACAACAAGATTTTCCTGACTCTGGTAAGATAGGGGCGATGATGGTGGTGCATCTTCGGCTCGCTCCAATCCTTGTAATCATCGCTAGGTGGTCTATTAAATAAAAAGAGTCAGGAAAATTTTAAGCACAAAAGAGCTCAACAAGATTTTTATTATTTCTTATGTTCTTTGTACTGTCATATTTAATAATGAATAGATGAAAAGAATTTGCAAAATGAAATAAAATAACTAGGACATCTAATGCTCTACCATTACACATTTTCAAAAATAAGACGATGCTACATAGGAATCCCTATGGTCAGCCCTGTGTCATTTCTATTACAATGATTTCTGGAAAAAAACATTATTCGAATGAGATCATCTATATTCCAATGATATCTAAGCTAGGTATTTACCCATGCGTTGCTACATGGTAGAAATATTCTATTACATTAACCCATAATTTAGCTATCCACATTACATGATTGCATAAATAAATGTAAATCCAGTCCTTGATTTTATATTGTAATCACTTTTTTACTTGCGAAACAAAATATAATTTATTTGTTAAGTCAACAAAGATGTGACTGTTAAGGTGATTTTGAAGGAATGTTCATTAGGAAAAATAGTTAACTGCCCGTGCTTGCAACAGGGACATTAGATATATACCTTTAGAATTTCCATGCATATCATCACGTTCTAACGAAAATGTAGTTGATATTTTTGTTGGAAACATGACAGCGACTCCACCTCGGGAGGGAAACGGACTGGACCGATTCCTACGGATGCACGGCGCCCACGGTGATCGCGGTGCCCATGCTCCCCACGTTCCCCGCGATGAGGCTTTTCTGTTACGACGTGTGCATGAGCTCTCTTGACTGTATCTCTCTCGGGCATTTATATAATCCCTACTATACATCAATACAAGTCATCAGTTCAAGCATCATTCACTTTCTTGGTATCAGAGGCCCCGGTTCCCTCCTCTTCGCTTCCGCCATGATGAACCGGTGCACTCTCAAGCGCACTCGCTCCTTCGGCGATGCAGACGCTACCGCGGGCCTTGCTCCATTTCCCGTGGCGCCCGTCACCGCCGTTCCTCCCGTAGCACCTGCCGGCGCCCGTCTTCCCAGTGCCCCTACTGCACGCCTACCGGCCTGACCCAGTGTCCGGCCCCTTCGTGCCCATGCCGGTCGGCGCACTCGCTCTCGCCAACAACGTCCAGGTTCCAGTTGTTCCCCTTCCCCCATCCATGCACCATGTGAGCATTACCTCCTTCATCCCCTTCGAGTTGAGCCTGGAGGCCAACAATTACTCGAAGTGGCGCTAGCTCTTCCTCTATGTTCTCCACAAGTTCAACGTGGAGGACCACGTCCTGGAGGAAGCCGATCCGCTCCATCAGGGGCCCGTGTGGAGGAACGATGACATCACCCTGGTGCTGTGGATCTACGCCACAATCTCGGATGATCTCTATGACATCATCATGACGCCGCAGAGCACGGCCTACCACATGTGGCACGCCCTGCACATCTACTTCTGCGACAACGCCACCGGGCGCACCATCCACATCGGCATGCAGTTCCATGCCACAGTGCAGGGGGACTCCTCCATCGGCGAGTACTGTCACCGCCTACAGTCCCTCACCAACGCGCTGACGGAGGTGGACGAACCCGTCACCGACCACGCCCTCACCCTCCAGCTGGTGCGCGGCCTGAGCCGCCGTTTCCATGTGATGGGGACCCTGCTACTGATCCAGGTTCCCTTTCCCAGCTTCAGCAAGGCGCGCTCCCGCCTCCTTTTGGAGGAAATTTCTCTCGGCGAGCGTGAGCACCTCGAGGGGGCCACCGCCCTCGCCGTCGGCCATGTCTCCGACAGCTCCTCCTCGGGCGACCGCGGCTCCGACCGTGGCAGCGACAGGCAGTCCGGCGCGCGCGCCGACAAGGGAAAGGGGCCTGCTGAGGCCCCCGAGCACCCCACTCAACACGAGCACCGTGGCCGCGGTGGGCGCGGCCGTGGACGTGGACGTGGCAACGGCGCGTCCTCCTCGAGCTCCTCCGCCGGGCGTGGCCAGGCGACTCCCATGCCGTGGATGGCTACTTCGCGCCGTGGTGTTCGGCGCTTCCATCCGCCCAGTAGTGGCGCACGCCCTGGGCGCCGCCCAATTGTAAGGTCATTTTCCTACTTTGTGTGTTTGGAGGATGATGACAACCCTTTATTGGCCTAATCTCATGCTAAGTGTTTCAGGTTTCGGTTTTAGGCCTTCTTCGGTTAGCTATTCTCTCTGAAGAAAAAAGATCGAAGGCGGTGTTTTCTACATGTTTGTTTATCTCTTTTGGTCATAGGGAACCCGTACTATCAAGAGGGAATCCACATTGGAAAGTGCTGGGGGTATCATTTCACGTACACTTACCTCACCCCTCTCTTGCCTTCCTAAACTGTGAGAGAGAACTCCTCTCTTTCTTTCCTACTACTTACTGTGGGCTCCAGCAGTTGAACCGCTCTCTGGAGCGGTTGTACCGCTGGGTCTTGGCGCTGACCAGTTTTGTTCGAGCGGTTGTACTGCTACTTCCGGGCGGTGGTACCGCCAATGCTCAGCAAAGACTAGGGTGGTTGTTCCGGCCAGGCACCGCCCAAGTACCGGTCAGGCCTCTGTTTTGATGCGGTACTCAGGCGGTGGTGTCCCGGTTGGTCCGGTCGTACCGGTACCACCGGTGTTTGGAGCGGTTCTACCGCTCAGGACTTAGCCGCCCGAGCGCTCAAGGCCATGCGGTTGCACCGGCCCGGTACCGCTCGACTACCGCACTCAGGGGTGACCCCCTTCTGCTCCTATGCGGTGGTTGAGCGGTGGCTGGGCGGTTGGTCCGGTTGTTCTTCTCAACCGGTACTACCGCCTGGTCGCCCGGTTGTACCGCCTGGTATGGTTCTGCACGTAAACTGTGAGTCCCGGTTGTACCGGGACCAGGAGCGGTTGTACCGCTGCACTACTGAGAACACGGTAATAGTTGGATTTCTAGGGTTGCTATATAAGGGTGCTTCTTCCACCTACCACATTTACCTCTTACCTCTCTCTTTCCACCATTAATGCTACTCAAGCTCTCTTTGCCCGATCTCTCTCTCTAGCCACTCAAACTTGTTGATTTGCTAGGGATTGAAGGAGGAGACCTAGATCTACACTTCCACCAAAGGATATTTGCTTCCCCCATACTTTCTTGTTTGGATTTTGTTACTCTTGGGTGCTTTGTGCACCCTAGACGGTTGAGGTCACCTTGGAGCCATATTCCATTGTGGTGAAGCTTCGTGGTTTCGTTGGGAGCCTCCAATTAAGTTGTGAAGTTTGCCCCAACCTTGTTTGTAAAGGTCCGGTCGCCGCCTCCAAGGGCACCAATAGTGGAATCACGGCATCTCGCATTGTGTGAGGCATGAGGAGAATACGGTGGCCCTAGTGGCTTCTTGGGGAGCATTGTGCCTCCACACCGCTCTAACGGAGACGTACTTCCCTTCAAAAGGAAGGAACTTTGGTAACACATCCTGGTCTTCACCGGGTCCACTCTTGGTTATCTCTTACCTTTACTTGTGCTAGCTTATTAGTGTTACTTCTCTTGCTTGCTTGTTTGTTCGTTGTTGTTGCATCATATAGGTTGCTCACCTAGTTGCACATCTAGACAACCTACTTTGTTGCAAAGTTTAATTTGGTAAAGAAACAAAAAAATTGTTAGTTGCCTATTCACCCCCCCTCTAGTCAACCATATCGATCCTTTCAATTGGTATCAGAGCCTCGTCTCTTTACTAAGGACTTTGTCGTCCGAAGAGTATGGTTGATACCATAGACGGTGTGGAGGAACACTCGGTGTGAATCCAATCTCGTCTACGGGCGATGGGGAAACCTTGGTCTCTCGTGAGGAGTTCAATGTGGCCTTGGAGACATTGAAAACCTCCATGACGACCGAGGTTGAAAGCATGTTTACTAAATTCATTGAAGGGATTAAACTATCCACCACACCATTGAAAGTGGGTGATCCCACCAACAAGGTGGCGGATGCTATCTCCAACAAGGGGGAAGCTAGTAGTGAAAAGGCTCCTTCTTCTAGTGGTAAAAATGGCACCGGCATCTTTGCCCATGTGGAACCGCCACTTGTGTATGGTGGACCGATTCCTTCCACTCATTTGAATCATGCCGGTCCTCCCCCTAAGATTGTGAAAAATGAGGACTTTGATTCTTGGGTATATCGCTTTAAGCGTCATTTAAATCATGTGAACACTAATCTTTGGAGAATCATTAAAGAAGGTTTCCATCCGCATGATCCAAGCAACTTCACTCCTTGAGAAGCCGTGGATAATCAATTCAATGAGAATGGTCTGTTCATCACTCAAGATGTAATTCCACCCAAAGATCTTCCTCATCTTCGGCCCTTCGCCTTGGCCAAGGATGCATGGCTTTGTGTTGTCTCTCTCTACCGGGGAAGCGCAAGCATCCAACGCTCCAACTATGAAGTAGTGCAAGATGAAGCCGATGAGTTTGCAATGAAAGAAGATGAAGAACCTCGTGAGCTTTATCGGAGAGTAACCAAACTCGCGGTCTCACTCCGAGATCATGGGAGCAAGGACACATATGACAATTGGATCAAGCGCAAATTCCTCAAGGAAATGATGCCGTACCATAAGGCCATGTTCTCCGTCATTCGTCAAAGGCCGGACTTCCACACTTTGACCTCAAGTGAAGTGTTGGATGAGTTTGTGGCTATGAACATCTTGGACAAGACCGCCGACAATGCGGTGCTTCGTTCTCAAAAGGCAAAGAATCCCAACCTTGCATTGAAGGCCAAGGTTTGTGTTGAAGAAGAAGAAGAAGAAGAAGAAGAAGAAGAAGAGGATGAAGAGGAAAGCAACCCGGAAGATACAAAGTATGCCTATCATGAACACATGGCACTTGCTTCAAGGCAATTCTGGAGCAAGAAAAACTCAAGGCCAAACTTTAACAAGAACAACTCAAGTGGCATGAAGAGCAAGAAACGTGTGAGGACTTGCTACAATTGTGGCAATGTGAGTCACTTTGTTGCAGAGTGCCCGTATGAGAATAGGGAAGACAATGGTGGCAAGCTCATTCGAAAAGACAACGCCAAGTCTTTCCCCAACAAGAGCAACTTCACCAAGAAAACCCCTCACAAGGCGTTGGTGGTTCAAGAAGAGTACCATGAGGATGATGATGATGATGAAGATGGTGAGTCAGTTCCCTTGGCCTCCATTGCCATTGCAAAAACTCCAAGGATATCTCTCTTCGACTCACCCAATGAGAACATCTCCACCAAGTGCCTCATGGCTAAAGCCACCAACAAGGTAACCCCCAACATGACCTAATGTGGAGGAAAATGAGTTTGATTCCTTTATGGGTAAACTCAAGGGTAAAATCAAGAAGCATTTTGTTGCTCTCTTGGAACAACTTGGTGAAGCCAATGACGTGATCGAGGCTCACGAAGATACTATCTCCAAAATGGAGGGGCAAAGTCATGACTATGCCGATGAGATTTCAGATCTTTCCAATGCTCTTGAGGAAGAGCGTGGTCTTCGTTTGGCTCTTGAGGAGTCACACAACGTTGATCATGCTAAGTTAAAGAAAGATTTGGATCATGCTCTCGTTGTTTCTCATGTGCTAAACTCCGAGAAGGCCAAACTTGGGGTTGATCTTGCTAGACTCAAAGAGGAGTTCGATCTACTTGACAAGGCTCACAAGGTCTTGAAGGGTGCTCATGCTAGCCTCAAAGAGTCTCATGATCAACTTCAAGTAAAGCTAACCAAGGAGAAATCCATTTTTCCTCATATAATGTTAATTGATAATGCAAATGCTACTAACCCATGTTGTGAGCATGTGCATCTTGTTGAGAAGAACTCTAAGCTAAAGGTGCAACTTGAGAAAGGTCTTGTGTCTTGCATACCAGGCAAGAAGAACCTCAACGACCTTTTGACCAACCAAAAGGGAGTTGTGGCCAAGGAAGGGATTGGGTACGTGCCCAAGTCCAAGAACAACAACAAGAATGACAAGACCAAACGACCTCCTCCTCCCAAGCAGACTTTTGTGAAGGAGGGAGTGGGTGCTTCCAAGGAGAAGAAGAACAATGCGAAGGGTGGCAGTGTCAAGAAGGGCGATGTCACTCCTTCCAACAAAGCCAGCGATTTTAATCCTTCTTATGTGTTATGCCGTGCTAGTGATGGGCATGTTTATGCCAAATTTGTTGGTTCTCCTCATGAGTATATTGAATGGTCTATTTGGGTCCCTAAGACCCTTGTTACTAACATCAAAGGACCCATTAAAAAATGGGTACCTAAAACCAAGCATTGATCTCTTATAGGTGTTTGCTTCCGGTGGGGGATCATGGTTGCTCGATAGTTGAGCTACTAATCATATGACCGAAAGCAAGGACTTGGTGGTGGACGTGCAAAAGATTCCATCCATGCCTACCAACGTCGAGTGGGGTGACGCCTCATCATCTAAGGTATTGGGACTCAGAAAAGTTGGCATTTCTCATGATCTTACGATTGAGAAGATCATGCTTGTTGAGTACCTTGCAAATAATTTACTTTCCGTTCGCCAACTAGCACTCATGGGCTTTGCCACTTTCTTTGATGTTGATACCATGGCCCTCTTGTGGAGCAAGACTCTTAAAGTAGCCTTTGTTGGGCATGTCGAGAACGGTCTCTATGTGATTAACATTTCGGAGCAACCCACTAAGACCGCGCCATGCCTAATGGCTAAAGTTGACGTGGGATGGCTTTGGCATCACCGTTTAGCCCACGTCAATATGAGATATTTGCAAAGTCTTCTCAAGGGGGATCATGTCCGTGGACTAACAAATGTTAGTTTTGCCAAAGATCATGCTTGTAGTGCTTGCATCGAAGGAAAGCTACATGAGAAGGCTCACCCTCCCACGACTATCATCTACTCGAAGAAGCCTTTGGAGCTCCTTCATTTGGATCTCTTCGGGCCTCCATATCCTTTGATAGTCTTGGTGGTAGAAAAGTATTGCTTGGTGATTGTGGATGACTATTCAAGATACACTTGGTTATATTTCTTCAAGAGGAAAAGCGAGACCCAACAAACCGTCATCGACTTTGCAAATGAAGCTCAACGACAACACAATACAAAGATCTTGACTATAAGAAGTGACAACGGCTCCGAGTTCAAGAACTACACCTTGGATGAGTTTTTGAGTGATGAGGGAATCAAGCATCAATATTCCGCACCTTATACCCCTCAACAAAATGGTGTAGCGGAGAAGAAGAACCGGACGTTGATGGATGCGGCAAGGACCATGATGGCGGAGTTCAAGTCTCCCTACAACTTTTGGGCCGAAGCCATCAACACCGCATGTCATGCATCTAATCGACTCTACCTCCGCAAAGGCTTGAACAAGACTCCATATGAGATACTCACCAGTAACAAAGCCCAACCTCAAGTACTTCCAGGTATTCGGGTGTAAGTGTTTCATTCTCAAGAAAGGTGACCGTTTGTCTAAATTTGAGGCTAGAGCTTATGAGGGCATATTTGTTGGTTATGCTACAAACTCTCATGCTTACCGCGTTCTCAATAAGTTCACGGGACTTATTGAGGAAACGTGTAATGTGGAGTTTGATGAGAATAACGGCTCCCAAGTGGAGCAAAGTGGTACTTGTGATGTAGGTGATGAAATTCCTCCCCAAGCCATAAGAAGAATGGGTGTTGGTCATATCCTACCCATTGAGGAACCCCTTGTGGCCGAAGGAGAAGGACAATGTTCCACTCAAGTGGAACCTTCACCAACCCAAGACCCACACGCTTCTGAAGAACAGAGTGAGGGCCCTCAACCTCAAGAACAAGACAAAGGGCAAGATCAATCTCAAGATGGTGTTGTAACATCAAGTGATGCCCAAGGTCAAGCTCCCTCCTCCAAGCAAGTTCAAGATCAAAAGCTTCCACAATATCAAGAACAAGCTTAAGACGACGTTCAAGATGATCAAGTGACCATTCCTCGTCTCACCCCCGAGGAGGAATTGGAGCATCGAGCCGCCAAGGTTGCTTCCAAGCTCTCCACCAAAGATCATCTCATGACAAATGTGCTTGGAAGCTTAATAAAGGGGGTAAGCACTCGTAGACAATTGGCAAACTATTGTGAAAATCACGCGTTTGTCTCTTGTATTGAACCCCAAAAGGTCTATCAGGCGCTCGAAGATCCGGATTGGCTCAATGCCATGCATGAAGAACTCAACAACTTCGAGCGACACAAAGTGTAGAGATTGGTGCCAAGGCCAACGGTGAACCACAATGTCATTGGAACCAAGTGGATATTCAAGAACAAGCAAGATGCTCATGGGATTATCATTCGCAACAAAGCTCGTTTGGTAGCACAAGGCTACTCCCAAGTCGAGGGTATCGACTACGGTGAAACCTTTACTCCCGTTGCTCGTCTTGAATCCATTCGCATGCTAATTGCCTATGCTTCTCATCATAACTTTAGGTTACAACAAATGGATGTGAAGAGTGCTTTTCTTAATGGTCCTATTAATGAATTGGTTTATGTCAAGCAACCCCCCAGGTTCGAGGATCACTACTTTCTCGATCATGTGTATCAACTCGATAAGGCACTCTATGGCCTTAAACAAGCCCCACGTGCGTGGTATGGCCACCTTACCAATTTGTTACAAGACCGTGGTTTTGAAGTTGGGCTAATCGACCCCACTCTTTTTACTAAGAAGGTCAAAGGGGAATTGTTTGTGTGCCAATTATATGTTGATGATATTATCTCTAGTTCCCCTAACAAAGCTTTCAATGAGGAATTTGCCGCTCTAATGACCTCAAAGTTCGAGATGTCTTCCATGGGAGAGTTAAAGTTTTTTCTCGGGTTCGAAGTGAAGCAACGGAGAGAAGGAACCTTCATCAACCAAGCCAAATGCACTCAATACATGCTCAAGAGATTCAAGCTAAGTGATGTCAAGCCGACTTCCACTCCCATGCCCACCAAGTGCCAACTTGACATTGATCCCAATGGTAAAGCGGTGGATCAAAAGGTATATCGCTCCATGATAGGCTCTTTGCTTTACCTTTGTGCATCTAGACCGGATATCATGTTGAGTGTGGGTATTTGTGCATGGTTTCATGCCGCACCTAAGGAAAGTCACTTTGTGGCGGTCAAGCGAATCTTTCGATATTTGGCTCATACCCCAAACTTTGGCTTATGGTACCCAGAGGAGCAAACTTCAAGCTTGTAGGTTATTCGGACTCGGATTGGGCGGGGGACAAAGTGGATAGGAAGTCCACTTTTGGAGGGTGCCAATTTCTTGGCTGCTCTTTGGTGAGTTGGTCTTCCAAGAAGCAAAGTTGTGTGTCTCTCTCGTCCACGGAAGCGGAGTATGTGGCTGCCGGTAGTTGTTGTGCTCAACTTTTATGGATGAGGCAAACTTTAAAGGATTACGATGTCATTTGTGACAAAGTGCCTCTTTGGTGTGACAATGAAAGTGCCATCAAGATTTCTCTCAACCCGGTGCAACACTTCAAGACAAAGCATATTGAGATTCGGTATCACTTCATCCAGGATCACATAAGGCGAGGGGAAATCGAGCTCAACTACGTCAACACTCATGATAACCTGGCAGATATTTTCACAAAACCCTTGGATGAAGCAAGATTTCGCAAGTTAAGGCATGAGCTAAATATCATTGATTTGAGCAATGTTGCTTGAACCCTTGCACACCCCACCATACTCAACTTGTTATCTTGTTTAGATGTAGGAATGGACATAGGGGGAGTGGTGTTCTCTCAATGAACTCTTCCTCCCCCCCCCCCCATTATGCATAAATTGATCAACTCTTTCACATTATCTTGTTTAAAGACGAGTTTTGGTCATGGGCCCAAGGATAATTCTTCGCGGTGCCATACCAATTGACTCATACATAGGTGGCTACGGCCACCGACCCCCTTGATAGTGTTGTGCTTTGTGTTTGTCCTTCTTGTCCTTGCCTTAGTTTGTTTTATTAGGCTCTAGGTGTTGGGATCTCCAAGTGTGGTTCTCTTTCGTTTTCTTTTCGTTTTTGTTGGTTTCTTGGAGACCCACCTTTTTCCCCGTGCCTTCTCTACCCCAAGCCTTCCCTTCCTCGAGCCATCTAGTATAATTACACACACTTGACCATGGCTTTGGTGATGGTGACCGGGCGGTACAACCGGGGTCACGGGCGGTTCTACTGCTGGTGCTCTCCAGGCGGTCTCCCAGCGGTGCTTGAGAGGTTCCACCGCTCAACCACTGGGGTGCCCGTCTGGCCGGTTCTACCGGTTGGTTACGGCGGTACTACCGCTGCCTCTTGGCGACGGAAGTACCGCCCGCAACCACTGGCTCGTACCAGGCAGCGGTACAACCGCTTCCTTAAGCGGTACAACCGCCGCGCGACTTTGGGCCTATATATTCCCATCGGGGCTGGTGGGGGTTTCTTTTCTCTCTCCCTCAGCCCTTCCCATCTTGTGCCCTGGCCACCGGTCGCCATTGCCTCTGCCCCGTAGTGCTTCTCGCGCTTCAGATCTGTGTGATCTCCGTGGATCCTCTCCAAGGAGGCCTCCTCCTTCCCAATTTCTTCCCATGGATGCCGATAATGCCCCATTGTCCTTCATTCTTCGTTCTAGGGTTTGTTCCCCTTGTTCTAGGGCATTACTTAAAGTTCCGTGTTTATTGTTTAAACTATTGGGTGGAAGAGATCCCTTTTTGCCTCCTACTTAGATTGCACGTCTTTGAGAGTAGAAAATGGCTAGTGTGATTCATATTTCGCGGTTAAATCTAGTCCCTACTAGTAGTACCACTGTTCAGCGGTTCTACCGCCTCTACGGGCGGTACAACCGCTGGAGCGGTACTACCTGTAGGAGAACCGGTTCAACCGGTATATCTGCACCATGTAGCCTTGTTTTATTTTCTAAGTTTGTGCAATATATCTTTTCTTATGTTTGTGTGTGCAATCCTCTCATCTTTGTTGGGTTTCTTGTATTCTCCTAGTGCATGTGTTCAGGTGGCTCTAGTTCTCGCTCTGCTCCTCGCAAGACCAAGAAGAGGGCATGACGGACCTTGCGTCCAGTTGTGTCTGATGACGAAGAAGAGGTTGTGATTCCCACCAAGCCCACTCGCCGTGAGAAGTCTGCCGCTGCCAAGCAACGTGTGGTTTTGCCCTTGCATCGTTGGAAAGCCAAGGTTTGGGAAGCTTTCCACTCAAAGAATCCTTATGAGGTTTCCATTGCTCCTCGTTGGACCACTATTCAGTTCCGGAATGAGATGCAAGTGTGGATTGTTCATGAACTCTTTGAGCACAACAAGAACAGGTACGCCAAGCAGTGGACCATCGATCTTGACCATTGGAGGAACAACTTGGAGTATTTTGGTGAGGCACTGGCTCTCTGTGAGGAGTTTGATCTTGTCAAGCTCATGTCTGTCAACTATGACTTTGATGTTCAAATCGTCCACCAGTTCTATGCCACGGTTCACTTTGGAGAAGATGACGCGCGCACTCTCACTTTCATGTGTCGCGATGAGCTCTTTCAAGTTCCCTGGAGGGCCTTTTGCAATGCTATTGGGTATGATGATACCGGTCTGGAAGGTAGAGGTGGCATTCGCCCTCATGACCATTCTAAGTCTATGCCAAAGGAGAAGCTTGCCCTGATGTCTACTACACAACCTTCTTCTTGTAGACGTTGTTGGGCCTCCAAGTGCAGAGGTTTGTAGGACAGTGGGAAATTTCCCTCAAGTGGATGACCTAAGGTTTATCAATCCGTAGGAGGCGTAGGATGAAGATGGTCTCTCTCAAGCAACCCTTCAACCAAATAACAAAGAGTCTTTTGTGTCCCCAACACACCCAATACAATGGTAAATTGTATAGGTGCACTAGTTCTGCGAAGAGATGGTGATCAAGTGGTATATGGATGGTAGATAATAGTTTTTGTAATCTGAAAATATAAAAACAGCAAGGTAACGAATGGTAAAAGTGAGCGTAAACGGTATTGCAATGCTAGGAAACAAGGCCTAGGGTTCATACTTTCACTAGTGCAAGTCCTCTCAACAATAATGACATAATTGGATCACATAACTATCCCTCAACATGCAACAAAGAGTCACTCCAAAGTCACTAATAGCGGAGAACAAACGAAGATATTATGGTAGGGTACGAAACCACCTCAAAGTTATTCTTTCCAATCAATCCGTTGGGCTATTCCTATAAGTGTCACAAACAGCCCTAGAGTTCATACTAGAATAACACCTTAAGACACAAATCAACCAAAACCCTAATGTACCTAGATACTCCAATGTCACTTCAAGTATCCGTGGGTATGATTATACGATATGCATCAGACAATATCAGATTCATCTATTCAACCAACACATAGAACCTCAAAGAGTGCCCCAAAGTTTCTACCGGAGAATCATGACAAAAACATGTGCCAACCCCTATGCATAGGTTCATGGGCAGAACCCGCAAGTTGATCACCAAAACATACATCAAGTGAATCATGTGGTATCCCATTGTCACCATAGATACGCACGGTAAGACATACATCAAGTGTTCTCAAATCTTTAAAGACTCAATCCAATAAGATAACTTTAAAGGGAAAACTCAATCCATTACAAGAGAGTAGAGGGGGGAAGAAACATCATAGGATCCAACTATAATAACAAAGCTCGCGATACATCAAGATCGTATCACCTCAAGAACATGAGAGAGAGAGAAAGAGATCAAACACATAGCTACCGGTACATACCCTTAGCCCTGAGGGAGAACTACTCCCTCCTCGTCATGGAGAGCACCGGGATGATGAAGATGGCCATCGGAGAGGGATTCCCCCTCCGGTAGGGTGCCGGAACAGGTCTAGATTGGCTTTCGGTGGCTACGGAGGCTTCTGGTGGCGGCACTCCCGATCTATTGTGCTCCCGGATGTTTTTAGGGTATATGGAGATATATAGGCGGAAGAAGTACATCAGGGGAGCCAGGAGGGGCCCACGAGGGTGGAGGGCGCGCCCAGGGGGTGGGCGCGCCCCCCTACGTCGTGGCCTCCTCGAAGCTTCCCTTCACTACTAGGAAAAAGCCTAGTAGTAGTGCGGGTTAAAAGCTAGTAGTAGCGGGCGCCTGCGCTACTACTACGACGCTACAGCTAACTAGTAGTAGTAGCACGGTGCATCCCGCGCTACTAGTACGTGTGTTAGTAGTAGCGTGTGTCTGTGACCCGCGCTACTACTATTAATTTGAAAAAAACAAAAAAAATCTCGACCCCATGACGCGCGCACGTTGGCCGGGAGCAGGGAGATCTCGTCCATGACGCGTGCCTCATGGAAGCCATCGAGGGCGGCCGCGGAGGCCAGCCCGGAGTGGGCCAGGAGCTAGAGGACCTGCATCTTGGCATCGTGCGTGGGGAGCAACACCTCGCGGCGGCCGTCGCCGTTGAGGTTGGCGACGAGTGGCGGTAGGAGGCGGTCCACGTCTTCCGGAACGAGAAGTCACCCTCGTGCTGCCGGAGAAGGAGGGGGATGGGTCAGCTAGAGTTCTGGATCGAATCGGAGAGGGGGGGAGGAGGGCTGACCTGGAGCAAGAAGAAGACGGTGAAGGCGGTGAGGAGGAGGATGCCGTGGTCGCGCTTCCACATCTTGGCGGCGGTGAGGACCTCCGGCGATCGCCCACCGAAGGGATCTCGGAGAGGGAGGGGGCGAAGAAAGCAGAGTGTACCAGCGGCGGCCACCGCTGGAGTATGAGGGAGAGACGAGGAAAGTGAGAGATGGGGAAAGTGAGGGAGAGAGGAGGGATTCAGCTGAGGATACGGGGATATCACCTACCTCGTACTTAGTAGTAGCGAGGGGTGTAAAATCGCGCTACTACTATCAACTTAGTAGTAGCGTGGGTTTGTACCCCTCGCTACTACTATGGCCTGTCCCGGGAGGGCACGGTAGAGACCGCTTAGTAGTAGCGAGGGTTAAAAACCCGCGCTACTAGTATCAACTTAGTAGTAGCGAGGGTTAAAAACCCGCGCTACTAGTAAGTAGCAGTAGCGAGGGTTATAAACCCTCGCTACTAGTAAGCGTCTGTCTATAAGCTTTTCCCTAGTAGTTCTTACGTGGACTCCAAGTCTTCTGGGCTTCTTCTGATCCAAAAATAAGTTCCGTGAAGTTTCAGGTCAAT
This sequence comes from Triticum dicoccoides, assembly GCF_002162155.2. Lineage (NCBI taxonomy): Eukaryota > Viridiplantae > Streptophyta > Magnoliopsida > Poales > Poaceae > Triticum > Triticum dicoccoides. The sequence goes on from NC_041382.1 coordinate 256,686,141, forward strand.
TGGACTCCGTTTGATTTTCTTTTTCTGCGATACCCTAAAACAAGGAAAAAAAAAGAAACTGGCATTGGGCTCTGGGTTAATAGGTTAGTCCCAAAAATCATATAAAATAGCATATAAAACATCCAAGGTTGATAATATAATAGCATGGAACAATCAAAAATTATAGATACGTTGGAGACGTATCAGCATCCCCAAGCTTAATTCTTGCTCGTCCTCGAGTAGGTAAATGGTAAAAATAGAATTTTTGATGTGGAATGCTACCTAACATATTTATCAATGTAATTCTTCTTTATTGTGGCAAGAATATTCAGATCCATAAGATTCAAGGCAAAAGTTTAATATTGACATAAAAACAATAATACTTCAAGCATACTAACGAAGTAATCATGTCTTCTCAAAATAACATGGCCAAAGAAAGCTATTCCTACAAAATCATATAGTCTGGCTATGCTCCATCTTCACCACACAAAATATTTAAATCATGCACAACCCCGATGACAAGCCAAGCAATTGTTTCATACTTTTGATGTTCTCAAACTTTTTCAATCTTCACGCAATATATGAGCGTGAGCCATGGACATAGCACTATAGGTGGAATATAATGGTGGTTATGGAGAAGACAAAAAGGAGAAGATAGTCTCACATCAACTAGGCGTATAAATGGGCTATGGAGATGCCCATCAATAGATATCAATGTGAGTGAGTAAGGATTTCCATGCAACGGATGCACTAGAGCTATAAATGTATGAAATCTCAACAAAAGAAACTAGTGGGTGTGCATCCAACTCGCTTGCTCACGAAGACCTAGGGAATTTTGAGGAAGCCCATCATTGGAATATACAAGCCAAGTTCTATAATGAAAGATTCCCACTAGTATATGAAAGTGACAACATAGGAGACTCTCTATCATGAAGATCATGGTGCTACTTTGAAGCACAAGTGTGGTAAAAGGATAGTAGCATTGCCCCTTCTCTCTTTTTCTCTCGTCATTATTTTTTTATTCGGGCCTTTTTTATGGCCTCTTTTTTTTCTCTCTTTTTTTTATTTGGGCTTCTTTGGCCTCTTTTATTTATTTATTTTCCGTCCGGAGTCTCATCCCGACTTGTGGGGGAATCATAGTCTCCATCATCCTTTCCTCACTGGGACAATGCTCTAATAATGACGATCATCACACTTTTATTTTTCTTACAACTCAACAATTACAACTCGATACTTAGAACAAGATATGACTCTATATGAATGCCTCCCGGGGTGTACCGGGATATGCAATGACTCATGAGTGACATGTATGAAAGAATTATGAATGGTGGCTTTGCCACAAATACGATGTCGACTACATGATCATGCTAAGCAATATGACAATGATGGAGTGTGTCATAATAAACGGAACGGTGGAAAGTTGCATGGCAATATATCTCAGAATGGCTATGGAAATGCCATAATAGGTAGATATGGTGGCTGTTTTGAGGAAGGTATATGGTGGGTGTATGATACCGCGAAAGGTGTGCGGTATTAGAGAGGCTAGCAAGGTGGAAGGGTGAGGGTGCGTATAATCGATGGACTCAACATTAGTCATAAAGAAATCACATACTTATTGCAAAAATCTATTAGTTATCAAAACAAATTACTACACGCATGCTCCTAGGGGGATATATTGGTAGGAAAAGACCATCGCTCGTCCCTGACTGCCACTCATAAGGAGGACAATCAATAAATACATCATGCTCCGACTTCTTAACATAACGGTTCATCATACGTGCATGCTACGGGAATCACAAACTTCAACACAAGCATTTCTCAAATTCACAACTACTCAAGTAGCATGACTCTAATATCACCATCTTCATATCTCAAAACAATCATCAAGTATCATACTTCTCATAGTATTCAATGCACTTTATATGAATTTTTTTATTATATCCCTCTTGGATGCCCATCATATTAGGACTAGTTTCACAACCAAAGCAAACTACCATGCTGTTTTAAAGACTCTCAAAATAATATAAGTGAAGCATGAGAGATCTATTATTTCTATAAAATAAAACCACCACCGTGCTCTAAAAAGATATAAGTGAAGCACTAGAGCAAATGACAAACTACTCCGAAAGATATAAGTGAAGATTAATGATTAGTCCAATAATTATGCAACTATGTGAAGACTCTCTAACATTTAATAATTTCATATCTTGGTACTTTATTCAAACAGCAAGCAAAACAAAAGTAAATAAAATGACGCTCCAAGCACATATCATGTGGTAAATAAAAATATAGCTCCAAGTAAAGTTACCGATGAACGAAGACGAAAGAGGGGATGCCTTCCGGGGCATCCCCAAGCTTAGGCTCTTGGTTGTCCTTGAATATTACCTTGGGGTGCCTTGGGCATCCCCATGCTTAGGCTCTGTCCACTCCTTATTCCATAGTCCATCTAATCTTTACCCAAAACTTGAAAACTTCACAACACAAAACTTAACAGAAAACTCGTAAGCTCCGTTAGCGAAAGAAAACAAAACACCACTTCAAGGTACTGTAATTAACTCATTCCTTATTTATATTGGTGTTAAACCTACTTTATTCCAGCTTCTCTATGGGTTATAAACTATTTTACTAGCCATAGATTCATCAAAATAAGCAAACAACACACGGAAAATAGAATCTGTCAAAAACAGAACAATCTGTAGTAATCTGGATCAAACATATACTTCTAGAACTCATAAAATTCTCAAATAAATTTCTGGATGTGAGGAATTTATCTATTAATCATCTGAAAAAAGAATTAACTAAATAGCACTCTCCAATCAAAAAATGGCAGCAATTCTCGTGAGCGCTAAAGTTTTTGTTTTTTACAGCATGATCGCAAAGACTTTCCCCAAGTCTTCCCAAAGGTTCTACTTCACACAAACACTAATTAAAAGCATAACACCACATCTAAACAGAGGCTAGATGAATTATTTATTAATAAACACGAGCAAAAAGCAAGGGACAAAAATAAAATTGGGTTGCCTCCCAACAAGCGCTATCGTTTAACGCCCCTAGCTAGGCATGATGATTTCAATGATGCTCACGTAAAAGATAAGAATTGAAACATAAAGAGAGCATGATGAAGAATATGACTACCACATTTAAGTATAACCCACTTCCTATGCATAGGGATTTTGTGAGCAAACAACTTATTGGAACAATAATCAACTAGCATAGGAAGGTAAAACAAGCATAACTTCGAAACTTTAAGCACATAGAGAGGAAACTTGATATTATTGCAATTCCTACAAGCATATGTTCCTCCCTCATAATAATTTTCAGTAGCATCATGAATGAATTCAACAATATAACCAGCATCTAAAGCATTCTTTTCATGATCTACAAGCATATAATTTTTATTACTATCCACATAAGCAAATTTCTTCTCATGAATAATAGTGGGAGTATCATAAGAAACTCAAATACTATAAATTGTTTCTACATTAAAAGAGTAATGTTCAGAAAAGGGGTAACCTTAATCATGACAAGTTTTATAAATATAATCACTACTTTTTATAGCATAAGTATCATCACAATAATCATCATAAGTAGGAGGCATGCTATCATCATTATAAATTTGCATATCAAAACTTGGGAGACTAAAAATATCATCTTCATTAAACATAGCCTCCCCAAGCTTGGGACTGACATTAATTGCAGCAAATATATTCTCAAAAACATCATCTTGATCAAACATAGCATCCCCAAGCTTGGGCCTTTTCATATCATAAGCATAATCACTCTCATAAGTAATAGTATGGATACCACCAATAGTATAGAAATTATCATACTCTTCCAAGCAAGTGCCAAAAAGATTTTCAAGATCATAAGAAGTATCATTATATTCCACAATTATATTTTCATGAGGCAGAATAGTAATGGGAGCATCATTATTTGGGGGAGATATCTTTTTACCTCTCTTCCTTTTTCTTTTCTTCTTCTTCACCACATCATGTGTGGGTTCAATCCTCTTTTTTGAGCTCCTTATTAATGAGATTGGTTGAATAGGAGGCTCCTCCTCGTTACTTGAATCATCATAAGAAATAATAGGAGGGTATTGGGAAGTCTCTTCCCTTTCATTAGTATTCTCTTCATCTTCTATTTGTTTTCTTTTATTTATGTAATTGGCAATATAAGGGTTTTCAATGCAATTCACCGCACAATACATATAAATTTCCTCTAGATCAAAGCCAAGAAGTTTATAACGGGCAAATTCTGGGAGATCCCTAGCTATATGTTTCATTTCTTTGCAACCCATAAGCAAGCTAAGTTCATTATAATGTGCAAGGTAAATCAAGTTATCATAATTTTTGGACACGATTAGATCGTGAAACAATTTGCATCAGATAGCTAAATGACCACTTTCATTGCAAAGTCCACAAGTACGGCCAAGAAAAAATAAATTTTCAGCACAATCATCTAGTATTTCTTGCAACAATTTAGTTCCTAAGTACTTATGCTTCTTGCGATATCTATCTTCCCTTTTTGGTGTGTACTTACAAACCCAATGCAGTCCTCAAAAATTGGCATGTTTATAGGAGAAATTATCATCATAACTAGTGCAATCATCATTAGTATCATGGATATTCAAAGAATTCGTACTAAAAACATTGCAATCATGCTCATCATTCAAATATTTAGTGCCAAACATTTTAATGCATTCTTCTTCTAACAATTTGGCACAATTTTCCTTTCCATCATACTCACAAAAGATATTAAAAAGGTGAAGCTATGAGACAAACTCAATTCCATTTTTATATAGTTTTCTTTTATAAACTAAACTAGTGATAAAACAAGAAACTAAAAGACTCGATTGCAAGATCTAAAGATATACCTTCAAACGCTAACCTCCCCGGCAATGTCACCAGAAAAGAGCTTGATGTCTACTACACAACCTTGTTCTTGTAGACGTTGTTGGGCCTCCAAGTGCAAAGGTTTGTAGGACAATAGCAAATTTCCCTCAACTGGATGACCTAAGGTTTATCAATCTGTAGGAGGCATAGGATGAAGATGGTCTATCTCAAGCAACCCTGTAACCAAATAACAAAGAGTCTCTTGCGTCCCCAACACACCCAATACAATGGTAAATTGTATAGGTGCACTAGTTCGGCGAAGAGATGGTGATACAAGTGGTATATGGATGGTAGATAATAGTTTTTGTAATCTGAAAATATAAAAACAGCAAGGTAACAAATGGTAAAAGTGAGCGTAAACGGTATTGCAATGCTAGGAAACAAGGCCTAGGGTTCATACTTTCACTAGTGCAAGTCCTCTCAACAATAATAACATAATTGCATCACATAAATATCCCTCAACATGCAACAAAGAGTCACTCCAAAGTCACTAATAGCGGAGAACAAACGAAGAGATTATGGTAGGGTACGAAACCACCTCAAAGTTATTCTTTCCAATCAATCCGTTGGGCTATTCCTATAAGTGTCACAAACAGCCCTAGAGTTCGTACTAGAATAACACCTTAAGACACAAATCAACCAAAACCCTAATGTCACCTAGATACTCCAATGTCACCTCAAGTATCCGTGGGTATGATTATACGATATGCATCACACAATATCAGATTCATCTATTCAACCAACACATAGAACCTCAAAGAGTGCCCCAAAGTTTCTACCGGAGAACCACGACGAAAACGTGTGCCAACCCCTATGCATAGGTTCATGGGCGGAACCCGCAAGTTGATCACCAAAACATACATCAAGTGAATCACGTGGTATCCCATTGTCACCATAGATACGCATGGCAGGACATACATCAAGTGTTCTCAAATCTTTAAAGACTCAATCGGATAAAATAACTTCAAAGGGAAAAATCAATCCATTACAAGTGAGTAGAGGGGGGAAGAAACATCATAGGATACAACTATAATAGCAAAGCTCGCGATACATCAAGATCGTATCACCTCAAGAACACAAGAGAGGGAGATCAAACACATAGCTACTGGTACATACCCTCAGCCCCTAGGGAGAACTACACCCTCCTCGTCATGGAGAGCACCGGGATGATGAAAATGGTCACCGGAGAGGGATTCCACCTCCGGCAGGGTGCCGGAACAGGTCTAGATTGGCTTTCGGTGGCTAAGGAGGCTTCTGGCGGCGGAACTCCCGATCTATTGTACTCCCAGATGTTTTTAGGGTCTATGGAGATATGTAGGTGGAAGAAGTACGTCAGGGGAGCCACGAGGGGCCCACGAGGGTGGAGGGCGCCCCCAGGGGGGTGGGCGCGCACCCCTACCTTGTGGCCTCCTCGAAGCTTCCCTTACGTGGACGCCAAGTCTTCTCGGCTTCTTCTGATCCAAAAATAAGTTCCGTGAAGTTTCAGGTCAATTGGACTCCGTTTGATTTTCTTTTTCTACGATACTCTAAATCAAGGAAAAAAACAAAAACTGGCACTGGGCTCTGGGATAATAGGTTAGTCCCAAAAATCATATAAAATAGCATATAAATGCATATAAAACATCCAAGGTTGATAATATAATAGCATGGAACAATCAAAAATTATAGATACGTTGGAGACGTATCATGCCCCTTTGTACATTCGGGGTTATGGTATTATTGGAGAATCTAAGGATTTGGTGAAGGTCTATGACATCATGCATCGTGTGTTTCGCAATGTGCTTCTGCCCAAGGTGGGAAATCAAGATGAAATCCATGGCTATCTTGTTGACTTGATGGTTGCAATGAAGACCAAGGTGGGTTCTGGGGAAACGTTTGACGTGTCCAACTGGCTGTGGCACGAGATGTACAACATGGTCATCTACAGGAAGGTCCCCATTTATGCTCCATTTGTCATGTGCTTTCTGAACTCGGTATGGGAGGTTCACCGTCCTGGAGAGGCTCTCACCTCTCCCGATAATCTCACTGTTCATGAGGTAAAGCTTCTTAAGAAGAACAAGCACGCCGAGCCTCGCTTCCCTGCCAATGCTCCTGAGGATGTCTATGCCACTTCTAACGATGAGGACTTTGAGATGGAGCCAGGAGCCAAGCCCTCTTGGGTGGACAAGCTCACTGCCAAGGTGAAGAAGACTTTCTGCCTCTAGTCTGACATCCAGAAGTGGATGTATGAGGCCCATGTCAATGAGAAGCATGCCCGACGTCGCCAAATTGCAATGATGAAGCACCTCAATATGCCGGTTCAGAGTGGCTCTGAGAAGAGTATCACACCGGAGGAGCATTGGATATCTACCCATAGCACCTAGTCTGATGATGAAGCTCCTCCCCATCCATCCACCTCCTTTGCTGCAACTGATGATACCGTGGAGGAATCCGATCAAGACGATGTTGACTAGTCTGATGATGACGCAGATCCAGATGCTACCGAGGAGTCGGAGGAGGACGATTGAGCCTTGGGACGCTAGCTTCACTCTTTTTGCTTTTTGGTATCTTGATGCCAAAGGGGGAGAGAGTTTTAGGTCTCGGGATGTGCATGGGTTTTTATGTTCCTTGTTGCTTGTGTTTTTCCTTTTCGTTCGTTTGTGTTGAACTTTGGCCTATGAACCTTGTTGCTTATCTCTGCTTGCTTGGTGTAAGACATGTGCATATCTAGCTATCTATCTTTATTTTCCGTGATATTGTTGTGTATTCCTTTATTATCTTTATCTTCATATTATGGTCTTATTGCTCACCATGTTTAGTAGGAGTGGCGAGTCTATAAAATCTAGGGGGAGTCTCGTCCCAAATATGTGCTCTCAAATAGCCTTCTCAATTTGGGGCACACATCTAGGGGGATTCCCGTCTACATTTTCTAGACTTTCCACTTGCAAATCGTGGAGTTGTCATCATCCACCAAAAAGGGGGAGATTGTAAGGTCATTTCCCTACTTTGTGTTTTGGAGGATGATGACAACCCTTTATTGGCCTAATCGTATGCTAAGTGTTTCAGGTTTCGGTTTTAGGCCTTCTTCGGCTAGCATTCTCTCCAAAGAAAAAAGATCGAAGACGGTGTTTTCTACATGTTTGTTTATCTCTTTTGGTCACAGGGAACCCGTACTATCAAGAGGGAATCCACATTGGAAAGTGTTGGGGGTATCATTTCATGTACACTTACCTCACCCCTCTCTTGCCTTCCTACACTGAGAGAGAGAGAGCTCCTCCCTTTCTTTCCTACTGCTTACTGTGGGCTTCGGTGGTTGTACCGCTCTCTAGAGCGGTTGTACCGCTGGGTCTTGGCGCTGACCAGTTTTGTTGGAGCGGTTGTACCGCTGCTTCCGGGCGGTGGTACCGCCAATGCTCAGCAATGACTAGGGCGGTTGTTCCGGCCACGCACCGCCCAAGTACCGGTCAGGCCTCTGTTTTGATCGGTACTCGGGCGGTGGTAGCCCGGTTGGTCCAGTCGTACCGGTACCACCGGTGTCCGGAGCGGTTCTACCGCTCAGGAATTAGCCGCTCGAGCGCTCAAGGCCATGCGGTTGCACCGGCCCGGTACCGCTCGACTACCGCACTCAGGGGTGACTCCCTTCTGTTTCTATGCGGTGGTTAAGCGGTGGCTGGGCGGTTGGTCTGGTTGTTCTTCTCAACCAGTACTACTGCCTGGTCGCCCGATTGTACTGCCTTGTAGGGTTCTGCACGTAAACTGTGAGTCCCGGTTGTACCGGGACCAGGAGCGGTTGTACCGCTGTAGTACTGAGAACACAGTAACGGTTGGATTTTTAGGGTTGCTATATAAGGGTGCTTCTTCCACCTAGCACATTTACCTCTTACCTCTCTCTTTCCACCATTAATGCTACTCAAGCTCTCTTTGCCTGATCCCTCTCTCTAGCCACTCAAACTTGTTGGTTTGCTAGGGATTCAAGGAGGAGACCTAGATCTACACTTCCACCAAAGGATATTTGCTTCTCCCATACTTTCTTGTGTGGATTTTGTTACTCTTGGGTGCTTTGTGCACCCTAGACGGTTGAGGTCACCTCGGAGCCATATTCCATTGTAGTGAAGCTTCGTGGTTTCGCTGGGAGCCTCCAATTAAGTTATGGAGTTTGCCCCAACCTTGTTTGTAAAGGTCCGGTCGCCGCCTCCAAGGGCACCAATAGTGGAATCACGGCATCCCGCATTGTGTGAGGCGTGAGGAGAATACGGTGGCCCTAGTGGCTTCTTGGGGCGCATTGTGCCTCCACACCGCTCTAACGGAGACATACTTCCCTTCAAAAGGAAGTAACTTCGGTAACACATTCTTGTCTTGACCGGGTCCACTCTTGGTTATCTCTTACCTTTACTTGTGCTAGCTTATTAGTGTTACTTATCTTGCTTGCTTGTTTGTTCATTGTTGTTGCATCATATAGGTTGCTCACCTAGTTGCAATTTAGACAACCTACTTTGTTGCAAAGTTTAATTTGGTAAAGAAACAAAAAAATTGTTAGTTGCCTATTCACCCCCCTCTAGTCAACCATATCGATTCTTTCACCAATGCCACCAGCGTGCTCGGTCCGCGCCTCAGCGCGCTGCACCAAGCCTACTTCGCCGGGTCCTCGCCACACCAGGCCAGCTCCTCCTCCGGCCCGTCCAACTGGGATAGCTATGCCATGCTGAACGCTGCCCTCGCCAACCTTTAGATGCAGCAGCCTCATGCCGGTCCCGACTGGTTCATGGACTCTAGGGCCTCGTCCCACATTGCCAGCAACAGTAGTAACCTCGACAAGCTCACTTCCCCTTCAATGCATACTTCTCCTTTCATTGTTGTTGGAAACGTTTCTAAGATCCCTGTAGCTGCTACCGGCACCGCACGTATCACTGATAGCCCCTTCCATCTCAACCACATCCTATACTCCCCTCACATCATTACAAATTTAATTTATGGTCGTCGCTTCACTCGAGATAACCTTGTTACTGTTGCCTTTGACCCATTTGGCTTCTCTGTGAAGGACTTGGCAACGGGGACAACTCTGATTCGGTGCAATAGTTCAGGCGAGCTTTATCCTTTCCACTCCAATAATGGCAGTGCACGGGACACTCAGGCCCTCTCCGTTCTCGAAGACGGCGACATATGGCATCTCCGATTAGGGCATCCTAGCCACGCCTCACTTTCCATTTTAGCTAAAGATTTCCTTCCTGAATGTAATAAATCGCCAATTTCATCCATATGTGGATCTTGTAAAATTGGCAAGCAGCCCAGACTACCTTTTCCTACATAAAACTCATTTACTACTGCTCCTTTCCAATTGCTTCACTATGATCTTCGGACTTCACCCGTGTGTAGTTTCTCTGGATTCTAGTACTATTTGGTTGTATTGGACGATTATACCCACTATTCCTGGACCTTCCCATTACGATGCAAATCAGACGCCTCCTCGACCCTCCAATGTTTCTTTGCGTTTGTCCATACACAATACAACACTCCCATACGCTGCCTACAGTGCGATAATGGCGGTGAATTCCTGACCTCCTCCCTACGCGAATACTTCTCTCGTACCGGTGTGTCTTTCCGTCTCTCTTGCCCTCACACATCACCACAGAACAGGAAGGCCGAGAGACTCATCCGTACAACAAATGACATCATACGCACACTCGTTGTCCACGCCCACATGGCTCCTAAATATTGGGTGGAAGCCTTGCATACTGCAACTCACCTCTTAAACCGACGTCCCTCTTCAGCCATCAACAATGTCACCCCATACCTGCTCCTCAACGGTGTCCACTGCTACCTCTTGAGCACTTCATTGGATTTCCCTGAAGAGGAGAGGATGATGTAGCAAAGTAGCGTAAGTATTTCCCTTAGTTTTTGAGAACCAAGGTATCAATCCAGTAGGAGGCTACGCGTGAGTCCCTTGTACCTACACAAAAACAATAGCTCAATGCAACCAACGCGCTTAGGGGTTGTCAATCCCTTCACGGTCACTTACGAAAGTGAGATCTGATAGAGATGATAAATAATATTTTTGGTATAGAGATGCAAAGTAAAAAGTAAAAGCAAAGTAAAAGCAAAGCAATAATAAAGTGATGGAGATTGATATGATGAGAAAGAGACCCGGGGGCCATAGATTTCACTAGTGGCTTCTCAAGAGCATAAGTATTCTACGGTGGGTGAACAAATTACTGTTGAGCAATTGACAGAATTGAGAATAGTTATGAGAATATCTAGGTATGATCATGTATATAGGCATCACATCCGAGACAAGTAGACCGGCTCCTGCCTGCAGCTACTAGTATTACTCTACTCATCGACCGCTATCCAGCATGCATCTAGAGTATTAAGTTAAAAACAGAGTAAGGACTTAAGCAAGATGACATGATGTAGAGGGATAGTTTCATGCAATATGATAAAAAAAACCATCTTGTTATCCTCGATAGCAATGATACAATACGTGCCTTGCTTCCCCTTCTGTCACTGGGGAAGGACACCGCAAGATCGAACCCAAAGCTAAGAACTTCTCCCATGGCAAGAACAACCAATCTAGTAGGCCAAACCAAACTGATAATTCGAGGAGACTTTCAAAGATAACCAATCATACATAAAAGAATTCAGAGAAGATTCAAATATTATTCATAGATAGACTTGATCATAAACCCACAATTCATCGGTCTCAACAAACACACCGCAAAAAGAAGATTACTTCGAATAGATCTCCATGAGAGAGTGGGAGAACATTGTATTGAGATCCAAAAAGAGAGAAGAAGCCATCTAGCTACTAACTATGGACCCGTAGGTCTGAAGTAAACTACTCACACTTCATCGGAGGGGCTTGGATGATGATGTAGAAGCCCTCCGTGATCGATGCCCCCTCCGGCGGAGCTCTGGAACAGGCCCCAATATGGGTTCTTGTGTATACAGAAAGTTGCGGCGGTGGAATTAGGTTTTTGGCTCCATTTCTGATCGTTTGGGGGTACGTGAATATATATATGAGGAAGAAGTACGTCGGTGGAGCAACAGGGGGCTCACGAGGGTGGAGGGCGCGCCTGAGGGGGGTGCAGGCGCCCCCCTACCTCGTGGCCTCCTGTAAATTGGCTTGACGTAGGGTCCAAGTCTCCTGAGTTGTATTCGGTGAGAAAATCACGTTCCCGAAGGTTTCATTCCGTTTGGACTCCGTTTGATATTCCTTTTCGTCGAAACCCTAAAACAGGCAAAAAACAACAATTCTGGGCTGGGCCTTCGGTTAATAGGTTAGTCCCAAAAATAATATAAAAGTGGATAATAAAGCCCAATAATGTCCAAAATAGTGGATAATATAGCATGGAGCAATCAAAAAATTATAGATACATTGGAGACGTATCAAGCATCCCCAAGCTTAATTCCTGCTCGTCCTCGAGTAGGTAAATGATAAAAACAGAATTTTTGATGCGGAGTGCTACTTGGAATAATTTCAATGTAAATCTTCTTAATTGTGGTATGAATATTCATATTCAAAAGATTCAAGACAAATGTTCATATTGACATAAAAATAATAATACTTCAAGCATACTAACAAAGCAATTATGTCTTCTCAAAATAACATGGCCAAAGGAAGTTATCCCTACAAAATCATATAGTCTGGCTATGCTCTATCTTCACCACACAAAGTATTTAAATCATGCACAACCCCGATGACAAGCCAAGCAATTGTTTCATACTTTTGACATTTTCAAAAAAAATCGATCTTCACGCAATACATGAACGTGAGACATGGATATAGAACTATATGTGAAATAGAATGGTGGTTGTGGAGAAGACAAAAAAGAGGGGAAGATAGTCTCACATCAACTAGGCGTATCAACGAGCTATGGAGATGCCCATCAATTGATATCAATGTGAGTGAGTAGGGATTGCCATGCAACGGATGCACTAGAGCTATAAGTATATGAAAGCTCAACAAAAGAAACTAAGTGGGTGTGCATCCAACTCGCTTGCTCACGAAGACCTAGGGCATTTTGAGGAAGCCCATCATTGGAATATACAAGCCAAGTTCTATAACGAAAAATTTGCACTAGTATATGAAAGTGACAGAATGAGACACTCTCTATCATGAAGATCATGGTGCTACTTTGAAGCACAAGTGTGGTATAAGGATGGTAACATTGTCCCTTCTCTCTTTTTCTCTCATTTTTTGGGCATTCTCTCTTTTTTATGGCCTCTTTTTCTTTTTCTTTTTTTTTCGTCCGGAGTCTCATCCCGACTTGTGGGGGAATCATAGTATTCATCATCCTTTCCTCACTTGGGACAATGCTCTAAGAATGATGATCATCACACTTTTTATTTTTCTTACAACTCAACAAGATATGACTCTATATGAATGCCTCCGATGGTGTACCGGGATTTGCAATGAAACAAGAGTGACATGTATGAAAGAATTATGAATGGTGGCTTTGCCACAAATACGGTGTCAACTACATGATCATGCTAGCAATATGACAATGATGGAGCGTGTCATAATGAACGGAACGGTGGAAAGTTGCATGGCAATATATCTCGGAATGGCTATGGAAATGCCATGATAGGTAGGTATGGTGGCTGTTTTGAGGAATGTATTTGGTGGGTGTATGATACCGGTGAAAAGTGCGTGGTATTAGAGAGGAGAGCAATGGTGGAAGGAAGGAAAGTGCGTATAATCCATGGACTCAACATTAGTCATAAAGAACTCATATATTTATTGAAAAAATCTAGAAGTAATCAAAGCAAAGTATTACACGCATGCTCCTAGGGGGATAGATTGGTAGGAAAAGACCATCGCTCGTCCCTGACCGCCACTCATAAGGAAAACAATCAATAAATAAATCACACTCCGACTTCATCACATAACAGTTCACCATACGTGCATGCTAAGGGAATCACAAACTTTAACACAAGCATTTCTCAAATTCACAACTACTCAACTAGCATGACTCTAATATCACCATCCTCATATCTCAAAACAATTATCAAGCATCAATTTTTTTTAGTATTCAACGCACTCAAAAGAAAGTTTTACAAATCTTGAATACCAAGCATATTTATTATTAAGGAAATTACCATGCTATTAAGACTCTCAAAATAATCTAAGTGAAGCATGAGAGATCAATAGTTTCTATAAAACAAATCCACCACCGTGCTCTAAAAGATATAAGTGAAGCACTAGAGCAAAATTATATAACTCAAAAGATATAAGTGAAGCACATAGAGTATTCTATAAAATCCCAAATAATGTATGGCTCTCTCAAAAGGTGTGTATAGAAAAGATGATTGTGGTAGACTAACAATCAAAGAATCAAATCATAAAAGATGCTCCAAGCAAAACACATATCTTGTGGTGAATGAAAATATAGCTCCAAGTAAAGGTACCGATAGAAGTAGACGAAAGAGGGGATGCCTTCCGGGGCATCCACAAGCTTTGGCTTTTAGGTGTCCTTAGATTATCTCGGGGGTGCCATGGGCATCCCCAAGCTTAGGCTCTTGCCACTCCTTGTTCCATAATCCATCAAATCTTTACCCAAAACTTGAAAACTTCACAACACAAAACTTAAAGTAGAAAATCTCGTGAGCTCCGTTAGCGAAAGAAAACAAAAGACCACTTCAAGGTACTGTAATTAACTCATTCATTATTTATATTGGTGTTATACCAACTGTATTCCAACTTCCCTATGATTTATAAACTATTTTACTAGCCATAGATTCATCAAAATAAGCAAACAACACACGAAAAACAGAATCTGTCAAAACAGAACAGTCTGTAGTAATCTGTAACTAGCGCAAGATCTCGAAGCCCAAAAATTCTAAAATAAATTGCTGTACGTGAGGAATTTATCTATTAATCATATGCAAAAAGAATTAACTAAATAGCACATTCCAAATAAAAATGATAGCAGTTCTCGTGAGCGCTAAATTTTCTGTTTTTTACAGCAAGTTCAACAAGACTTTCCCCAAGTCTTCCCAACGGTTCTACTTGGCACAAACACTAATTAAACACATAAAAACACAACCAAAACAGAGGCTAGATAAATTATTTATTAGTAAACAGGAGTAAAAAGCAAGGGATAGACATAAAATTGGGTTGCCTCCCAACAAGCGCTATTGTTTAACTCCCCTAGCTAGGCATAACAAGCAAGAATAGATCTAGGTATTGCCATAATAGTAAGATAGATTATTAAAACACATTTCATATTCTCTACATTCGGCAGAAAGTTTTCTTTGAGGCAAGCAAAAGTAATCAAAAGGGCTAAATTTAACGGGACAAAAGTCCCCAAGATCGACCTTGGGAGGTATAGGTTCCTCCTTTGGTCCTTCATAATGCACAACCAATTCATCATTATAAGCATTCTTTTGACAGAACTTTGTGAGCCTATATTCAAGAGAATATCCTAGTTCATTATTTCGAATAGCCAAATCATCATTAAGTTCAGAAATTCTATCAATTAAAACATTGGTAGGAACCCTTTTTCTAAGATTTTCATTGAAAGCAACATAGTCTAGAGATTGAAAACGCATTATTTCTTCTTGATCAAAGAGGATAGCCTCTATGGGAGGACGGCAAGCGTCCACCCTATAATGCGCAAAGATTTCTTTGGCTTCTTTTATTATGAATCTAAACTCATGAGCCAAAAAGATAGTAGCGGCACGCTTAATAGAAGAATGCTCAATATTAGAAAATTCTAGAAAAATCCTTTGTACGGAAGGATGCATGTGCATGTATTGTCTTTCAAGTTCAACTACAAGCATGGCAATAGCGTCCACAAGACTACCAGTTCTGTGAAGGATAGAACTACCCATAGAAGGTAAAGCACCGGCACAAGTAAAGAAATCTTGAATAACTCCTTTTCCAATAATATTACCACTACCAACACGGAATTTTTTTGTATGAAAGATGGTAGGTTCTTTAACAGGAGCATCAGAATTTTTCATGATATTATTATTGTCCATATCGACAATAATTTCCCCAATTTCAGACATGGAGGCAGAAGGTAAAGGACTTGACATAACGACAAGCTAGCAAACTAACACACAAGCAAACAAAAAGCAAACGGGCAAAAAGAGGCAAATAGAGAAAGAGAGGGAGGATAGAGAGAGAGAGAGAGAGGGCGAATAAAACGGCAAGGGTGAAGTGGGGGGGAGAGGAAAACGAGAGGCAAATGGCAATTAATGTAATGCGTGAGATAAGGATTGTGATGGGTACTTGGTATGTTGACTTTTACGCAGACTCCCCGGCAACGGCACCAGAAATGGCTCTTTGTCGGGAGTCAAATCTTGACTTGCGCGAACCTCCTCGGCAATGGCGCAGAAATTCTTCTTGCTACCTCTTGAGCATTGCGTTGGATTTCCCCGAAGAGGAGAGGATGATGCAGCAAAGTAGCGTAAGTATTTCCCTCCGTTTTTGATAACCAAGGTATCAATCCAGTAGGAGGCTACGCGCGAGTCCCTCGTACCTACACAAAAACAATAGCTCAACGCAACCAACAAGCTTAGGGGTTGTCAATCCCTTCACGGTCACTTACGAAAGTGAGATCTGATAGAGATGATAAATAATATTTTTGGTATAGAGATGCAAAGTAAAAAGTAAAAGCAAAGCAATAATAAAGTGATGGAGATTGATATGATGAGAAAGAGACCCAGGGGCCATAGGTTTCACTAGTGGCTTGTCTCAGGAGCATAAGTATTGTACGGTGGGTGAACAAATTATTGTTGAGCAATTGACAGAATTGAGCATAGTTATGAGAATATCTAGGTATGATCATATATATAGGCATCACGTCCGAGACAAGTAGACCGACTCCTGCCTGCATCTACTACTATTATTCCACTCATCGACCACTATCCGGCATGCATCTAGAGTATTAAGTTAAAAACAGAGTAACGCCTTAAGCAAGATGACATGATGTAGAGGGATAGTTTCATGCAATATGATAAAAATCCCATCTTGTTATCCCCGATGGCAACGATACAATACGTGCCTTGCTGCCCCTTCTGTCACTGCGAAAGGACACCGCAAGATCGAACCCAAAGCTACGCACTTCTCCCATGGCAAGAACAACCAATCTAGTAGGCCAAACCAAACTAATAATTCGAAGAGACTTGCAAAGACAACCAATCATACATAAAAGAATTCAGAGAAGATTTAAATATTATTCATAGATAGACTTGATCCTAAACCCACAATTCATCGGTCTCCACAAACACACCGCAAAAAGAAGATTACATCGAATAGATCTCCACGAGAGAGGGGGAGAACATTGTATTGAGATCCAAAAAGAGAGAAGAAGCCATCTAGCTACTAACTATGGACCCATAGGTCTGAAGTAAATACTCACACTTCATCGGAGGGGCTTGGATGATGATGTAGAAGCCCCCCGTGATCATTGCCCCTTCCGGCGGAGCTCCGAAACAGGCCCCAAGATGGGGTCTCGTGGATACAGAAAGTTGCGGTGGTGGAATTAGGTTTTTGGCTCCGTTTCTGATCGTTTGGGGTACGTGGATATATATAGGAGGAAGAAGTACGTCGGTGGAGCAACAGGTAGCCCATGAGGGTGGAGGGCGCGCCTGGGGGGGGGGGGCAGGCGCGCCCTCGTGGCCTCCTGTTAATTGGCTTGACGTAGGGTCCAAGTCTCCTGAGTTGCATTCAGTGAGAAAATCACATTCCCGAAGGTTTCATTCCGTTTGGACTCCGTTTGATATTCCTTTTCTTCGAAACCCTAAAACAGGCAAAAACAGCAATTCTGGGCTGGGCCTTCGGTTAATAGGTTAGTCCCAAAAATAATATAAAAGTGGATAATAAAGCCCAATAATGTCCAAAACAGTAGATAATATATCATGGAGCAATCAAAAATTATAGATACATTGGAGACGTATCATCCACCCAACCTACGACCACCTTAGAGTCTTTGGCTGCCTGTGTTACCCAAATCTCACCCACCTCGCCCCCACAAACTTCCCCCACGGTCTACGCCTTGCCTTTTCCTCGGGTATCCATAGGAGGACAAGGGATATTGGTGCATGGACCTCGCTACACGTCGCGTTTATATTTCCCGGCACGTAGTATTCAACGAGAAGCATTTTCCCTTCGCATCTCCCTTTGTCGCACACCCGACCACAAAACCCACGTCCACACCGAACCCACAGCAAATCCCACCCTTCCTACCTACCTCGTACACCCAGATCCCGACATCCCCTCCGTGATTTACCACGATTCCACCTACCTTGGATCGCGCGCCGGCCCCAGCGCCTCACCCTCGTACGCCGCCTCCCCTCCTTTTGAGCCTACGATACACACACCTACATCCACAAGATCTGCTCCCCTGATGGCTACCATGCAGCCACTCCCAGCCTGCCACCTCGACCGCCTCTCGCGCCTCGCGCGATTCCAGTGCAGCCACCCCAGAACTTCCACGGTATGCGCACACGAGCCAAATCAGGGTATTCTCTTCCAAAACAACATCACCCCCTCCTCACCACAACCACCATTATCCCCATACCATCTTCCCACCGTGTAGCACTCAAGGATCCGAACTGGTACAATGCCATGTTAGAAGAATACAATGCATTGTTGTGGAATGACACTTGGTCGTTGGTTGCTCGTCCTGCAGGCACAAACGTGGTGACCGGCAAATGGATCTTCCGCCACAAGTTCAACCCCGATGGTTCCCTTGCACGGTACAAGGCGAGGTGGGTGCTCCGCGGCTTCACGCAGCAAGTCGTCGTCGACTGTGGCGAGACCTTCAGTCCGGTGGTCAAACCGGCCACGATACGTGTCGTCCTCGGCTTCGCCACCAGCAACCCGTGGCCAATCCACCAACTTGACGTGAAGAACACGTTCTTGCACGGTCACCTTACCGAGACCGTTGATTCTACTCACCCCAATGACGTCTCCGGCCTCAAACGTTCTCTCTACGGGTTAAAACAGGCACCCAGGGCCTGGTTCTCACAGTTCACTTCCTATCTAGTCTCCCTTGGCTTCCATGCATCCAAAGCAGATTCATCTCTTTTCTCACTCCATAGGGGTCGTGACACAGCCTATCTCCTTCTATATGTGGATGATATAATACTAACAGCCAACTCATCTCAGTTTTTGCAGTCCATCATCCTCTCACTACACCATGAGTTCTCTATGACCGACATGGCGCCTCTCCATCATTTTCTTGGGATTAACGTCCAACAGGATGCCGATGGACTCTTTCTATCACAGGAGAAATACGCTCTTGAAATTCTTGATCGAGCGGGTATGCTGAACTGCAAAACCATCTCCACACCGATTGACACAAACTCAAAGCAGTCCGCTGATGGCAGCCCTAGTTTCCATGACCCTTCTGTGTACCGGAGCCTTGCCGGCGCGCTCCAATATTGTCGGGGAAACTGATCCACGAACACCTATGGGGCCGGCGGACCGGGCCCCTTTCGGTTCGGCGGGGGGCGGAGATCACACGAAGAGCAGATCGAGGCGAAGCACACGAGCAGTTTACCCAGCTTCGGAGCTCTCCGGAGAGATAACACTCCTACTGCTGCTTGTTTGATTATCTTGTGTTCTTGCTCCAGAGAGAGAGCGTAGTGTTTTTCTGGGTTCCAAACCAGTCGAACCTGGCGAACCTCCGAGCCTCGCGAACCCCCTCTACGTTGCGCATGGGCCTCCTTTTATACGCTAAAGGGGTCACCGACAGGTGGCAACGCAGAGAAGGGCACAAATGTAAAAAGTGAGGTGGTTGGTACAGTTACTTGTACAGTGCACCCTACCTAACCCTAACGGCAGGGGACAAGGGCATTAAATGCCCGTCTGAGTCGCCCAAACAGTGCAGAAAAGGACCGTTAGGGGTGCCACCATTCGCCACGATGGTGATCTTGTCAGCTTCGCATGCCACTGCGCACCGCTGGCTGCACAGCCTCCCGCCACACGCGCCTGGAGAGGCCCCCAGAGCGACACGTTGGTGGATGCGCTGGAGCGTGGGCACAGAGTAGCCGCCTGCCGCGGCAAGCGCCTTGCCACTGCTGTTATCTTGTCGGGTCCGGAAGCTTGTCGCTCACCGGGCCTCGAGGTACCTTGGTTGGTCTTCCCAGCAAGCTCCTCTTGCCGGGGCCTTGTTGCCTTGCCAGAGCGCGTGGCGCGTCGCGGCAAGTTCCTTGGAGTGCCTTGGTTGGCCTTCCCGGCAAGCTCCTCTTGCCAGGGCCTTGTTGCCTTGCCGGAGCACGTGGCGCGTCGCGGCAAGTTCCTTGGAGTGCCTTGGTTGGCCTTCCCGGCAAGCTCCTCTTGCCGGGGCCTTGTCTCCTGAGCTTAAATACTTTGTTCTTGAATGGCTCCAAGGGAACCACGGAGGATCTTGGCGTTAGCCCGGCAAGCCTTGCCGCGGGGTGCTGCAACTGCCAGTGCACAAGTTTGGGGTACTAGGGTACCCCTATTCTAGTACACCAACAGGAGCCCCCGGGCCTGGGCCAGACACGGTGCCGAGCGCTGTTGGGCCAGGCCCAAGACAGGGCACGGGCACATGTGGACTGGGCCACGCCGAATCTCGCTCCGTATCCACCGTGCTCTCCCCTAACGGCACGCGTTGAATGCGGCGTCGTGGGAGAGATCGTGGGTGGTTTTTTATTCGGAAGGGCGAAACGTCCGCCCCGTCCCTCTTTATAAGCAGAGGAAACAGGGGCAATTCGTTCCCCCTCGCTGGTTGCTACTACTCCATCTTCACGAACCTCCGCCGCCCCCCTTCTTCTCAAAGCCAAGAGAGCAGTGCTGCGCCCCCCATTGCCACCAGCATCACCAACGCCGTCGACCTCCCCCACCACCTCCGCCATGGCTCCGAAAGCCGACAAGGGAAAGGGCGTGAAGTCGGCCGAGGCGCAGCGGCTCGCGGCGCTGCGGAAGGAGCGGGCGATCTTCTCCCCCCAGCTCGGCGCGAAGGAGCTGAGGGAGTACTTCTACCTCTTTTGGGCGACGGAGACGCGTGCGCATCCGCGCACGAGGGTACTCCCGGCCGCTGCTTCGGAACTGGCTCCAAACGGGTACCCATTCTTCGCGCTGTTCTTCTATTGCGGGCTCTGCCCGCCCTTCTCGGAGTTCTTCTGCGATATCATGAACACCTACGGCTTCCGCCTCCTTGATTTCACCCCCAATGCCGTTCTGACCATGGCAGTTTTCGCACATTTGTGCGAAAACTTTGTCGGAGTCCACCCCAATGTTGCCCTTTTCCGCCACTTCCTCATACCTCGGGTAGAGAGAGGAGAGCCGCTTGCCGGAGGGATCGCCTGGATCTTGAGAGTCGGCAAGAAGGAGGCGTACTTGGAGGGTGAGCTCCGCAGCAAGTGGGAGGAGTGGAGAGCGGAGTGGTGCTGGATCGTCGAGGAGAATCTGCAGCCCTTCACCGCCGTGCACCAAGCTCCAATAGTGCGCGGCAATGACTGGAGCAACATCCCCCCGGAAGACGAGAGGTTGAAGATCGCCATTACTAGGATCCTTCGCCTCAGGCTTGCCGGGCTAACTGTAGGCGCTGTAGGCGCAGATTTCCTCCGCTGCCGCATCGCCCCCCTGCAGGAGAGGGGGAGGCCCGCCTGGGAATTCAAGAACTCGGCGGACATCATGAGGCTACGGCCGGGCCTCAACTACAACTTCACCGTCATGGAGCTGGATGCAATGCTCCTGGAGTTGTTCAAACGCGATCCCCAGCACCCATTCACGCTGGCGAGGGGCGTCGTTCCATTGTGCAATAATTCTTCACTTGACCGGATCCGCGCCATGATGCCGTTGTGTGATTCACACGGAATCGTTCCAACTTGGCAAGAGCCTGCAGATGACGTCGTGCAAGCGTTCTTCGACAACTTGGAAGAAGTGCCGGTCCGCGCTGACGAGCAGAAGAGCCTCACCCGTGACACCACCGACGAGGAGCTGCAGCGCATCGCCACTAGGGCGGAAGAGGTTGCGGCCGCAACTGCCGCGGGCGCATTCGGGTTCACTGTGGAGGAAGCGGAGGCGGCAGAGGCGGCAAACCTCGCCGAGCGCGCAGAGTTCATTGGCGAGGAAGAGCCTGTCGGCTCTGAAGCTGAGCCGAGCGAGGCCGGCGAGGAAGAGCCCGAGCCTTCAGAAAGCTTGCCGCAAGCGGAGCCCCCAGCCCCGTCAAGAAGGCGTCTTCGCAGGGCTGCGGACGTAGCGGGGCGGCAGCCGGGCCAACAGCCGCCGAGCCGTGCGACACGCTCTACCGCGGCAAGCAATGTTGCCGCGGGAGCGCC
This sequence comes from Triticum dicoccoides, assembly GCF_002162155.2. Lineage (NCBI taxonomy): Eukaryota > Viridiplantae > Streptophyta > Magnoliopsida > Poales > Poaceae > Triticum > Triticum dicoccoides. Next base: position 256,708,250 of record NC_041382.1, read on the forward strand.
TCACGCAGCAGCGGCAACCGGAGCGGGATCTTCCCGGGCCACCGCCACCGCCCCCGCCAAGCGGGCAAGGGATCCTACTCCTCCGCCTCGCCGCACCGGAGGGGAGCCGGACTTCGATCTTTCCGCGCTCAGCTCCGACGAGGAGGAAGAAGAGTAAGTTTCTTTGGTGCTCTTGTAGTTCTTCAATCTTGCTGTTTTTATCTTGTATCTGACTTGCTTCAATCTGGATTCCTTTCTTTTCAGGACGCTGGCCCAGAGAGCGGCCAAGAGGACCAAGGCCGCGGTGATTGTCATCGAAGATGACCCCACCGTGTCAGCAGGGGGTGGGTCCGAGACCACCTTGACAGACCCGGCAACCACTCCTCAAAGCAGCCCCCAGCGCAGCCCCCAGCGTAAGTTCATAGTTAGCTTTCCGCTGTCAGGTGCGCATGAGTGCTTTTTCCTTTGTTGATATCTTGCTTGTTGATTTGTGTAGGAGCAGAGCAGCCATATCAGGAGCGCCCGGAAGCTGGTCCCGAAGTGCCATCTGCTTCAACTACGCCGCCAAGGGAGGAGTTCCCGGTAAGGGAGCGCTCTCCGGCAAGGGGCAGCACCGTCGATCCTGCGGCGGCCGAGACCGCAACTGCAGATCTTGGCACAGGTAATTCACTTGTCCAAAAGCTTTCCCTTGGGTTCTTCTTCTTCTGATTTTCTTCTCTTGGATTTTTAATTGATTTTTCTCCCTTCTTCGTTCTTCAGACCCATCTGCTGCTGAGCCAATGGAGACAGAGGGCGCCGGCGAGGAAGGCGCGCATGACAGCACTGACGATGCCGCCGCCAACAAAGAAGGGGCCATTGCTGATGAGACCGCTGGCGAGAAGGCCACCAAGGCTGCCGCAGAAGCCGGCGAGGGGTCGGGCGATCGCACTGACGACCCTGAGGCCGCAGAAGCGCCAGGTGCTGCGCCGACCGCCGATCCCTCCGCCACTGCTGCGGGGCTGGGCTCCGAGGAGCCCCAGCCCGGCGCCTACTTGAAGGCCGACGACGATATCTTCATCAAGCTACCCTGGGCGTCGAGCTCCAGGGCGCCGGTCGAGGGGGAAACTTTCGATGAGGAAGTGCTCACCTCCGCTGGACTGTCGTTGGTCGACGCGCCCAGCAGCAGCAGTGGCGAGCCTGAGGAGGAGCAGCTGCTGTCACTCTACCGCGCCCGGCAAGCCAAGCTGGCTTCCCGGGAAGCGCTTGTCGCGAAGGCGGGAGTTGATATGGAGAAGCGCGCGACGGAGCTCCAGGGCCACAATCAAGAAGCTCTCCGGTCCCTGGCACAAGAGCGGGAGCGACTCACCGAGGAGCGCACGGCCTTCCTTCTCGAGAAGGCCGAAGCTGACGAGGAACAAAGGCTGGCTGCCGAGAAGCAGTCCGCGCGAGAAGGCGAATTGGTGCAGCGGAAGGCCAACCTCGACAGCTGCGAGGAGGAGCTCGCCGAGCGCAAGCAAGCACTTGGCGGGGTGCTCAAGGAAGCAAAGGACACTGCCGCAATCGCAGAGGCCGCCAAGAAAGAGCTGGAGGAGAAGGTGGCGCAGCTGGAGGCCAACATCGGGAAGAGCGGCAAGGAGCTTGCCGCGCTCAAGCGTGAGGGTGAGAAGGATGCTGCCGCCCACGGTGAGCTGCAAGGTCTTCTCGCTGAGAGGGGCAAGGAGCTCAGCGCCGTCAAGGATTCCAATGCAGACCTGGAGTTGAAGCTGGCCACGCTGACGCAGACGCTGGGCGACGCCAAGGAGCGGGAGAACACCTTGTCAGAGAAGGTCAAGGCTGACAAGGCGCTGCTGGAGAGCATCGCAGTTACCCAGAACTCGTTCAGAGATACTGTGGAGCACTGGACCGAGGGTCTGGTGAATATTGCCGCAGTCATCGACGAGGAGTTGGCGCAGCTGGGGATGGAGGACTTTGGGTATCCCTCTGACGAGAATCTCCAACCCAGCGCCAAGCTCAGCCTGTTCTTCAAGGGCGTGGCGACGGCACTCCAGCGGCTCCGAGAGAGGATCCCAAAGCAGCTGGCCGACGAGTCATGCAAAATCTGCACCGGGGTTCTCCAGAAGGTGCTGATGAAGGTGGCCTTCCGCAATCCAGGCCTCAGCTTCACCAACGTCCTCAAGTCCTTGCCGCCAGACGCCGATCGGGACGCACTCAAGGCCCTTGTTACACCCATTGTGGACAAGGTGAGCGAGATCAAGAGGGTTGAGGGCGATCGCGTAGACTAGGCTGCCCATTTCTTCTTTTCCCTTGTCGCTGCTAATCATGTTATGAAAACAGTCTGTTAGAGCTGCGACAAGTTATCTTGTAATATAACTTTATTTCTGTTATCAATTGCTATGTTATTTCCTCTACTAGATTCCTTCCTTTGTATGTTTTTACCCTATGCTTCTAGGGAACTTGTCGGCGCAGGCACCCGAGCCGCGAGCGCTGAGTGCGGAACGTCAGCAGCCTGCTGGCGGCGCTGCTTCCGACAAGAAACCTTGTCGCGACTAGATGCAGCACACTTAAGTTGTTGAGCGGACTCGAAACAAAGTAAGGGCGCAACTAGCCACGAGTTGGTTCCTCCGCGCACAGGTTTTCCATACAAAGCAGGGTCGTTCGAGGAAGATAACTCAAAAATCTAAAAACTGATTGCTCAAACTTTGGCAACTTAGCTTTTCTGTCGTTTGCTTCCCCGCAAGGCAAAACTTTGCTTGAACGACGCATGGTCCATACCACAATCTTCTCCTTCCCCCCCGGCAAACTTGTGTGCGAGGGAACCTTCTTTTCCTTTGTTGAAAAGAAGAAAGAAGAGAAAATAATGATATGGAGCCCTTCGGCTCGTTATTGCTTACCGGACGTAGGTGCTGCACAAAGTGTCAGATAACGCGTGCAAGAAAGAAACTAATGCATGAAATGGACAAGTTGTGCGGAGCACATGGGGTTTTACTTATGCACGGGATCTGCGCCCGGCTTTGTACAAAGGATTACATGCAACAGCGGCAAGACTTGTACAAAAGGTGGTTGCCGGAACGGGTTCCAGCAACCGCGCCCTACGGGAAAACTTACGAAGATGTTCTATGTTCCAGGAGTTGCTCACCGGAATGCCATCTTCGGTCTCAAGGCGGACAACGCCGGGCCTTGCGACTCGTTTCACCCGATAAGGGCCTTCCCACTTCGGCGTCAACTTGTTGGAATTCTTGGCGGACTGAACGCGCCGAAGAACAAGGTCGCCTTCCTCGAAGCTTCTGGCCTTAACTTTGCGGCTATGGTAGCGGCGCAAAGCTTGCTGGTATCGAGCAGCTCATACAGCAGCCTGAAGACGATCTTCCTCAAGGAGCAGCGCGTCGTCTTGTCGCAGCTGTTCTTGCTCAAGCTCATCATAAGCGAGCACTCGAGGCGATCCGTATATGAGTTCCGTGGGGAGAACTGCCTCTGCTCCATAGACTAGAGCAAAAGGCGTCTGGCCAGTGGCTCGATTTGGCGTCGTTCTGATCGACCAAAGAACCACCGGCAGCTCCTCGATCCAGTTTCTTCCGCACTTACGCAGCCTGTCGAAAGTTCTGGTCTTGAGCCCGCGCAACACTTCAGCATTTGCCCTCTCTGCTTGACCGTTGCTTCTTGGATGAGCAACAGAAGCGAAGCAGACCTTGGAGCCAAGGTCTTGGACGTACTGCATGAAGGTGCGGCTCGTGAATTGCGTGCCATTGTCGGTGATGATCCTGTTAGGGATCCCGAAACGGCAAACAATTGACCTGAAGAACTTGACTGCTGACTGTGCTGTCACCTTCCTCACTGGCTGCACTTCCGGCCACTTTGAGAACTTGTCGATTGCGACGTACAAGTACTCAAAGCCCCCGACAGCTCGGGGGAAAGGGCCGAGGATATCGAGCCCCCAGACCGAAAATGGCCAGGATAAAGGGATCGTCTGGAGAGCTTGAGCTGGCTGGTTTATTTGTTTGGAGTGGAACTGGCACGCTTCACACTTGGTTACTTGTGCAGTTGCATCCTGGAGGGCTGTCGGCCAAAAGAAACCTTGCCGGAAAGCTTTGCCGGCAAGTGCTCTTGCGCCAATGTGGTGGCCACATATGCCTCCATGTATCTCTGCCAACAGCTTTTGTCCATCTTCCCGGCAAATACACTTCAATTTCACACCGTTGAGTCTTCTTCTGTACAGTATGCTATCGACAAACTGATACATACTTGACTGTCGGGCTACTTTTTCCGCTTCTTTTTGCTCTTCGGGAAGTTCTCCTGTCTGAAGGAAATGGACAATCTGCTGTTCCCATGCTGGAGCTTGTGGCTCGACAACATGGACTAAAGGCACATCTGCTGCTGCGGGAACATCCGCTTCTACGGCAAGGACTTGCGGCCCTGCCGGAGCTTGATGTTCCCCGGCAAGCTTGCCGGAGCAAAACTTGTCGGGAGCGTCTGCTTCAACGGAACAAACCATAAGGCTTGCCGGAGCAGACTGCCCCTCAGCATCCTTGGTGTTGATCTTGGGGACTTTCTTGGCGGCGGCTTCGGGGAGCTCTGCTGGAAAGTAGTCACCAGAAACCAACTTCCTCTTCTTGCTTTGTCCAGTTGATGGTGTTACAGATGGTTGAGTCAACTTGAGCACAAAGATCCCTGGTTCCACAGGTAACTTTAGTGCGGCGCACTTTGACAGGCCATCAGCAATGTCATTCTGAGATCTTGGGATATGCTCCATCTATAGGCCGTCAAAGTGCTCTTCTAGCTTCCTCACTTCATCAACATATGCTTCCATCAATGGACTCTGGTAATTCTTGTTCACTTGGCGGACGACATGCTGTGAGTCACCCCTAACAATGAGCTTCTTGATCCCAAGGTCTGCTGCGATTCTGAGACCGGCAAGCAATCCTTCATACTCTGCAGTATTGTTGGTTGCTTGCTCCTTGGGAAAGTGCATCTGGACGTACTTGAGGTGCTCTCCGGTGGGCGCGACAAGCAGCACGCCCGCACCGGCGCCTTGCAGCGAAAAGGCACCATCAAAGTACATCAGCCACTCTTTGCTTGCCTCTTTGACGGGGATGCTCGTCTCTGGAATTTCTTCATCTGATGTTGGCGTCCATTCTGCTATGAACTCTGCCAATGCTCTGCTTTGGATAGTTGAAGTGCTCTCAAATTTGAGGCCAAAGCTTGACAGTTCCAGCGCCCACTCGACAATCCTGCCTGTCGCTTCTGGATTTTGCAGTATCCTCTTCAGCGGAAAGCGAGTGACGACTGTGATCTCATGTGCTTGGAAGTAATAGCGCAGCTTTCTCGAGGCCATGAGGAGGCCGAAAAGCAACTTCTGCACACCAGAGTACCTTGATCTAGCCCCCTGTAGAAGGGAACTGACAAAGTAAACTGGACGCTGCACCATTCTCTTCTGCATCTTATCATGCTCCTGCGCAGATCCATCTCTGTCGGGACCAGAGCTTGTCGGCGAAGCCCCCTGCTTGTCGCTGGATGCATCTGCCGTGGTTGCTGGCTCATCATCCGCCTCCCTCTCCGCCACTAACGCAGCACTAACCACTTGATTGGTTGCTGCTATATACAACAACAACTTCTCTTGCGGCTTAGGTGCGACAAGTGTTGGAGTGGAGGACAGGTATCTCTTCAAGTCCTGCAGCACAGCCTCCGCCTCCGGAGTCCATTTTATTGGACCTACCTTTTTCAAAATTTTGAAAAATGGCAGGGCGCGCTCAGCAGATCTAGAGATAAACCTGTTGAGAGCAGCCACGCAACCGGCAAGCCTTCGTACATCCTTGACGCGCTTTGGTGCTTCGATCTGCTCAATGGCCTTGATCTTGTCGGGATTGGCTTCAATTCCCCGCTGAGACACGAAGAACCCGAGAAGCTTGCCGGAAGGGACTCCAAACACGCACTTCTCGGGGTTAAGCTTGAGGTTGATCTTGCGCAGATTTGCAAATGTCTCGTCTAAATCTTGAATCAGGGTTGCCCTGTTCTTGCTTTTGACCACTATGTCATCCATGTAGGCTTCCACATTTCTGTGCATCTGCGGCTCAAAAGCGTGGTGGACTACCCTTGCGAATGTTGAACCAGCATTCTTCAAACCGAAAGGCATCCGTACGAAGCAGTACGTGCCACACGGGGTGATAAATGCGGTTTTCTCTTCATCCTCTTCTGCCATGAAGATCTGATGGTATCCTGAGTATGCATCAAGAAATGAAAGCAAATCACATCCGGCTATGGAGTCAACAATCTGGTCAATGCGCGGTATGGGAAATGGGTCTTTGGGACAAGCTTTATTAACATCAGTGAAGTCAATACAAAGCCTCCATTTCCCGTTAGCCTTGCGCACGACAATAGGATTGGCCAACCACGTGGGATGGATCACTCCTCTGACAAGGCCTGCTGCTTCCAACTTCTTGATTTCTTCTGCGATGAATTCTTGGCACTCCACTGCTTGTTTCCTGACTTTCTACTTGACGGGCCACGCATGAGGACAGACGGCAAGGTGGTGCTCAATTACTTTCCTGGGAACACCGGGGATATCAGACGGTTGCCACGCAAACACGTCGACATTCGCCCGTAGGAAAGCAATGAGCGCGCTTTCCTATTTGGGGTCAAGAGTGGCGCTGATGGTGAAGGTACCACCAGTGCCGTCCTCCTTGGCGGACACCTTCTTGGTCTCAGGTGGAGCTGTCATTGCCTTCTTACACTTGCCGGTGGAGCTCGATGGTGCGTCCTCGACGGTAGCGCAGCACTCCAAAGAGGTGCACTTGCCGGAGTGGGCATCAGAGCTCTTGCCGGACTTGGTCTTCTTCTTCCCCCCGGGAGCTTCAGCGGCAAGTGTCTTGCGTTCTGCTGCGGCTGCTGCTTCCCGGTAGATCTTGTCGGCACAGATAAGAGCATCCTTCTTGTCGCCAGGGATAGAGATGACACTTATCGGGCCTGGCATTTTCAGTACATTGTACGCATAGTGAGAGGCTGCCATGAACTTGGCGAGTGCAGGACGGCCAAGGATTCCATTGTAAGGTAATGGAAAGTCAGCAACATCAAACGTGACCCTCTCAGTCCTGAAGTTCAGCTCGCTGCCAAATGTTACCGGCAACGTGATCTTTCCCTTCGGCTTGCTTCTTCCCGGGTTGATTCCTTGAAATGTACCAGTCTCTTCGAGCTCGCTGTCAGGGATCTGGAGTTTCTGGAGCACCGCGGAGGAGATCAGGTTCAAGCCGGCCCTGCCGTCAACTAGCATCTTAGTGACCTTGATGTTGCGGATTGTTGGTGAAACCAACATCGGCAAGCACCAGACCGCAGTTATGCGATCAGGGTGGTCCTCAATATCAAAGATGATAGGCGTGCTGGACCATTTCAGAGGCTTGAGTGACTGGACGGGTGGTTCTGCTGCATTAACTTCCCGCACCCACTGCTTGAGCTGACGGTGCGAGGTATGCAGAGAAGCACCACCGTCAACGCACAGGACCTCTGTGGCTTTCTGGAACTCCTACTCATCAGTCTCCTCATCATCCATGTCTTCATCGTCGTCGTCATCTTCATCCTTGTCGCGGCCGCGAGGAGGTCTGTCTCCTTGCCGCGGCGTCCTCCTCGGCCGGTATGTTTCTTGCCGGATCCCCCAGCACCTTCCTGGGCCTTCTCCTTGTCGCGCCGCTCGTATTCAGCTTTCTGTTGCTCAACAAGCTGCTCGACTTTCTTGCAGCTCTGGAGATCATGGCCCTTGGTGCGGTGGATCTTGCAATACTGCTTGTTGGTGCCGTCCTGCTTGTCGGCGACCGCCACCTCCGCGGCAACCTCCTTGTCGGAGTCACCAGCTTTGGCTTTCTTGGCGCCACCACCATTGCCGGACTGCTCAACAACTAGCACCTCTTTGCCTTTCTTCTTCCTGTTGTTTCGCCGCCGGTTTTTCCTTGCCGGGGCAGCATCTTCACTGTCAGATCCTCCCGCTCCTACATTCTCTCCGGGGAGTCTCCTTCCTTCCTCAGCACGTGCACACTTGTCGGCCAGTGCATATAACTCACTGACGTCCCTGATCTTGCACATCGCCATTTCCTCCCGCATCCTGCGGTTTCGCACGTTCTGATGGAACGCACTGATCACCGCGGCAGGGTGGACGTCTAGGATGTTGTGCTGCACACTGCTGAATCTCTGAATGTACTTGCGCAGGGGCTCTCCTTCCTTCTGGGCGAGCAGATGAAGATCACTCTCCTGGCCATGAGGCTTGTGTCCGCCTGTGAAGGCGCCGACAAACTGATGGCACAGATCAGCCCAAGAGGATATGGAGTTGTCCGGCAAGTGCATGAGCCAGGATCTGACGTTGGGCTTGAGAACCAGCGGGAAGTAGTTGGCAAGGATCTTGTCATCCCATCCCCCGGCAGCCTGCACCGCAATGGTGTAGATGCTGAGGAACTCCGACGGATGCCTCTTGCCGTCGTACTTCTCCGGTACGTCTGGCTTGAAGTTCGTCGTGCTGGGCCACTGGACTTGCCGCAGCTCACGAGTGAACGCAGGGCAACCTACCGCGTACGGCAGACCGCCTGGTTCCCCTGGTGCATGCATGTCAACAGAGGGCCCAGCGCGCTTGTCGGATTGACGTCGCGCTTCTCTTCGGCGCTCGATGCGAGTTCGAGCGTCTTCTTGTTGTCGATCATGAAGAACTCGTGGATCCGACGATGCGGTGGAGTCGCTGTCGAGGTGGATCCGGCGAGTCGGCGATCTTGGCCTTCTGGGTGGTGATTGCATAGTAGTTGCACCTCCACCCGTTTCATCGCCACCGGCTCGCGCCCGACAATCCTGCCGCGGCGGCGACGCGCTCGGCCGCCGTGGATTGTCGCCGTTGGCGTAGCCGATGAGACTCTGAATGGTGGCCCTCCATTCGTCGATCTTGTCCGACGTTGGAGGGTAATCTAGGAGCAGTTGAGCTCGCGCCAAAGCTTCTATTGGAGTGGTGGGTGGCAGTGGCGGACGGCGTGAGGAGTGGGACGTGCTCGGACTTCTAACTACGTTAGAAGGAGCAGTATCCCGTCCAGGCGACCGTGCCCCGCTCGTGCCAGCACGCTGGCGTGCATGCTGGTCTTGAGCGCCCCGAGATCCACCAGCTTGGTCTTGGCCTATCATGCGTATGGCACTGCAAGTGCCATGACGCTGTTGGTCTTGCGCCTCCTGAGAGTGGCACGGAACATGTACAGTCGCCGAGGTTTGTGCAGCCTTGTCCTTGGACCTGGCAGCATCATAAGCTTCCTCGTCGACGTCCATTCTTCCGCCGGCGTCCATTCCACCACCCGTTTGCTCCAACGGTGGCGGAAGTGACGTGGACGGAGCGGCTGCCGCCGGCGTCTTCTTCTTCGGTGGCATATTGATGAAGGGAATGAAGATCTAGCTCGCGTGAACACCAGATCAGGTTCACACAATCTCGACGCCCCCTACCTGGCGCGCCAAAGATGTCGGGGGAAACTGATCCACGAACACCTATGGGGCCGGCGGACCGGGCCCCTTTCGGTTCGGCGGGGGGCGGAGATCGCACGAAGAGCAGATCGAGGCGAAGCACACGAGCAGTTTACCCAGCTTCAAAGCTCTCCGGAGAGGTAACACTCCTACTGCTGCTTGTTTGATTATCTTGTGTTCTTGCTCCAGAGAGAGAGCGTAGTGTTTTTTTGGGTTCCGAACCAGTCGAACCTGGCGAACCTCCGAGCCTCGCGAACCCCCTCTACGTTGCGCATGGGCCTCCTTTTATACGCTAAAGGGGTCACCGACAGGTGGCAACGCAGAGAAGGGCACAAATGTAAAAAGTGAGGTGGTTGTTACAGTTACTTGTACAGTGCACCCTACCTAACCCTGACGGCAGGGGACAAGGGCATTAAATGCCCGTCTGAGTCCCCCAAACAGTGCAGAAAAGGACCGTTAGGGGTGCCACCATTCGCCACGATGGCGATCTTGTCAGCTTCGCATGCCACTACGCACCGCTGGCTGCATAGCCTCCCGCCACGCGCGCCTGGAGAGGCCTCCAGAGCGACACGTTGGTGGATGCGCTGGAGCGTGGGCACAGAGTAGCCGCCTGCCGCGGCAAGCCACTTGCCGCTGCTGTTATCTTGTCGGGTCCGGAAGCTTGTCGCTCACCGGGCCTCGAGGTACCTTGGTTGGTCTTCCCGGCAAGCTCCTCTTGCCGGGGCCTTGTTGCCTTGCCGGAGCGCGTGGCGCGTCGCGGCAAGTTCCTTGGAGTGCCTTGGTTGGCCTTCCCGGCAAGCTCCTCTTGCCGGGGCCTTGTTGCCTTGCCGGAGCGCGTGGCGCGTCGCGGCAAGTTCCTTGGAGTGCCTTGGTTGGCCTTCCCGGCAAGCTCCTCTTGCCGGGGCCTTGTCTCCTGAGCTTAAATACTTTGTTCTTGAATGGCTCCAAGGGAACCACGGAGGATCTTGGCGTTAGCCCGGCAAGCCTTGCCGCGGGGTGCTGCAACTGCCCGGGGTACTAGGGTACCCCTATTCTAGTACACCGACAAATATCTTACCCTCACGCGCCCGGATATCTCGTATTCTGTTCAACAATGTTGCCTGTTTATGCATGATCCCAGGGATGTTCACTTCCAGATGGTGAAGAGGGTGTTGTGCTACATCTGCGGCACAACTGGACTCGGGCTCCAGTTTCATTGCTCCTCCGGCAGCGACCTCACCGTCTACTCCGATGCAGACTGAGCGGGGTGCCCCCACACCCGCAGGTCTACCTCCGGGTTTGCGGTCTACCTCGGCTCCAACCTCGTCAGCTAGTCGTCGAAGCGGCAAAATACAGTCTCTCGGTCGACCGCGGAGGCTGAATACCGCGCCATCGCCAACATCGTCACCGAAGCCTGTTGGTTGTGGCAGCTCCTTGTCGAACTTTGTCGCCCGCCACCTCGCGCCACCGTTGCCTACTGTGACAACGTGAGCGCCATGTACCTCTCCAACAATCCGGTCCAGCATTAACACATGAAGCACATCGAGATTGATCTTCACTTCATGCGAGAACAGGTTTCCCTCGGTGAAGTCCGTGTTCTCCATGTTCCGACGACCTCGCAGTTCGCGGACATCTTCACAAAGAGGCTCCTGACCACCTTCTTCTCTGAGTTTCGATCCAGCCTCAACGTTCGTGAGCACCACGCTTCGGATGCGGGGGGCTGTTGGAAACGTGACATCGACTCCACCTCGGGAGGGAAACGGACTGGACCGATTCCTATGGACAACGGCGCCCACGGTGATCGCGGTTCCCACGCTCCCCACGTTCCTCATGATGAGGCTTTTCTGTTATGACGTGTACATGAGCTCTCTTGACGGTATCTCTCTCGGGCGTGTATATAAGCCCTACTATACATCAATACAAGTCATCATTTCAAGCATCATCCACTTTATATTTTTGCTACCATTAAGTCAAACACTCTTCTTCTTCCACACCCCAATGTCTTCATCTCCCAAAACAATGTTCACCACTTCCGTGTATACCTCATCCGGCTCACGCCCACACTTTGAATTTTAAGCACAAAATCACATAGTCGTTAACATAAGACAGATTCACACATGGAGCAATTACAAGATTTCGATAAAGAAGAAAATTTATTTGTGAATTATGAGTAAACTTATCCTTCCTCTCGTATTTTTCTTGCTCCCTTGAGCTCCTTCTTCCTAGCTGAATGCCCATATGTCGCCACGGAATAAAATATTAAATAAAACAATAAAACAATTTATCTAATTAAGAATTGTGTGTCGAACATCATGGCATGTGGTTTCCATTCATATAGAAGCAAACTAACCATCTCCGCTTCTCCTTCCCTCACACGCAATCCTCATGCCTCCTTAGAAGACATGTAGAAAAGCGACTATCTTTCTCTTTACCCTTCACTCCCCTCTGCTTTCATTATCAACATCGTGTGTAACTCTCTTTATAAAATCTTGTGATTCCACATTTTTTGATCAATTTGAAGTATTCTTTTGATCTCTTTTGGTGAAAATCAGTCAATTTAAAAGGAAACGTAAGTTAAGTACCTCTCAAAACTATATAAACATGAACTATGGTAAACAGAAGAACAAAATCTTATTTTATTGAAAAAACATAACCCTCTCTATCTCATACCCAAAGAAAAAAGAAGACTCTACAGAAGATAAAGTCGTTGCAAAATATCTGAACTGCAGGCCACGTCATAGAAAGCTTTACACTCTTATAGGCCAAAGCATATGATGTAATCACCTCCAAGTTCCAATTTTACCTTTGGCCTAAGAAATGCTTTCGGATCTCATGTAGCTGAAGATCAAAGATCCAAGCATGACTAAAAATTAAGAGCAATATGATGAGTTAGGAATTAAGTAGGACAACTAACATGTCTGGCTAACAGAAAATGTAGATAACAGAAAAAGATGATCCCCACTACTGTCGCACATAATATGTAAAGTTCATATTGTGTATGTGTTTTTAGGTTAGCACACAACATTTTTTTGACACTTTCAACTTGTAGTACATTAAAATTAGCTTGAACCTTATAGTACAGAACAATTTCACATAGTGCACAACCTGCTTTGTAGAGATATTCATACAATTGCGGATGTACATCATGCACTTATTATTTTATTTTATTTTTTAGAGAAAAGGCGAGCGCCCGACTTTATAGATAAAGCCACCAAGCAGAGTCACAACACCAGCACATAACACCACATAAGTTTAGCAGAATAAGGATAAGATTTACGAGTACAAGGCATCCAGCCTAACATGGCACGCAGGCCAGCACGTCGAGCAACAGAAACATTTAGGAATCTGTCCTCCTAGAGTGGCGCAGCAGGGAAGATGCCGTAGATTTCATTTTAGATAACATGTCGTCGAAAGCCTCTAGGTCCCCTTTCTTAGTCAATGATCTCCATTGCTGCCAAAAGACATTGGCTTTAAATAAGCAACTCACAGGGTTAGCCGGGAAAATGTGTTCGATAGTGAACTTGTTTCTAGTAGTCCATAGCGACCAACAGATCGCAGCCCAGCCCACCAAGAATACCCTCTTAGACCGGCCTGATAGAGAATTACTACAATGCCGCAATTCCTCAAAAGAAGATGGGTTCCAATTAACACGAAGCCAAGGTCTAATGCAACTCCAAATGAATTTAGCCAGAGAGCAATGAAAAAATATATGTTCGGTATTCTCAAGAGCACCACATAACTCGCATCTGTCAGAGCCCGACCCGTTCCTCTTCTTAATTTGATCAGCCGCAGGGATTTTACGACGGAAAGCTTGCCATAGGAAAATTTTAATCTTAGGAGGAATGCGAGCTGACCAGATGTCCTTAAACTTAGAAGTGCGGCCACCGGAGATAAGTTTTGAGTACGTCGATTTACCTGAGAAACGCCCCGAGGAGGAATGGGGCCAAACAACGGAGTCCTCTTCCTCCAAAAGCAAGGGGAAGCAGGCAGTAAGGCGTTGCCATTCTTCCAACTCCACAGGGGAAAGAGAACACCGAAAATCTAAAACCCAGTCCTGAACCGAGAGCTCAAAGATAGAGATCTCGGGATCAGCACAAAACGAGAACAATGTCAGATAGGCAACTGCAAGCGTGGTTTCCCCTACCCACCAGTCTAACCAAAAACGAGTAGATTTACCATTCCGAACTACAAATTTAACAAGAGATCGGAAGAACTGTCAAACTTTAACAAGCTGACGCCAAAATTGAGAACCACTAGATGAGGGGGCGAACATAGGGCTCGAGGAAGGGAAGTATTTAGCTTTGAGAAGAGAAAACCAAGTGGGACGTTCCTCGAGGTACATCATCTTCCACCACCATTTTAACATAAGGCACTTGTTCATGACCAGAGTATTAATGATGCCAAGGCCCCCCATGCTCTTAGGTCTACAAATGAGGTCCCACTTGACCATCCTATATTTGCATTTTTTATCGGAGGAATTCCAATAGAAAGCACCCCTGTGCTTGTCGAAACCAGTGTGTATCCCTCCGGACAGTAGATAAAAGCCCATTAAAAACATCGAAGCGGAGGAGAGGCACGAGTTAGTAAGGGCAACCTTGCCCGCCTGAGAGTTATAGCGGCCTCTCCACGGCAAAATTGTAACACCCTCGATGTGGCTATATCTACCATGTGTCGGAGCATGACTTAGAGGCATAACCGCATTGAAGGCAATGTCGCAACAGGGGTAATCTTTATACATCCCATGTACTGAATAAGAAAGAGATACAGGGTTGGCTTACAATAGCCACTTCACACAATACATGAATAAAGCATTACATCGACCAGATACAATCAAGGTCCGACTACGGAACCAAAATAAAAGAAGACCACCCCTAATGCTACAAATCCCCGATCGGCCAAACTGGGCTCCACTACTGATCAACTGGAAACGGTACAACACAACGAACACGATCTTCATCGAGCTCCTCCTTGAGCTCGGTTGAGTCACCTGCACGGTATCATCGGCACCTGCAATATGGTTTTGGAAGTAATCTGTGAGTCACGGGGACTCAGCAATGTCACACCCTCGCGATCAATACTATTTAAGCTTATAGGTAGAGAAAAGGTATGAGGAGGAGCTGCAGCAAGCACTAGCATATATGGTGGCTAACTTACGCAAATGTGAGCGAGAAGAGAAGCAAAGCATGGTCGAGAATCTATGATCAAGAAGTGCTCACGTAACTCCAACACCGTGTTCACTTCCCGGACCCACCAGAAAGAGACTATCACGGCTACACACGCAGTTGATGCATTTTAATTAAGTTAAGTTTCAGGTTTTCTACAACCGAACATTAACAAATTCCCATCTGCCCATAACCGCGGGCACGGCTTTCGAAAGTTCAAAACCCTGCAGGGGTGTCCCAACTTAACCCATCACAAGCTCTTACGGTCAACGAAGGATATTCCTTCTCCCAGGAAGACCCGATTTGGCTCGGAATCCCAGTTACAAGACATTTCGGCAATGGTAAAACAAGACCAGCAAAGCCACCCAGACGTGCCGACAAATCCTGATAGGAGCTGCACATATCTCGTTCTCACGGCACATCGGATGAGCCAGACGTCGGGTTGGCATAGACCCTGGTTGCCCAGGGGGCGCCGGACATCGCTCGGGTTGGACCAACACTTAGAGAAGCACTGGCCCAGGGGGGTTAAAATAAAGATGACCCTTGGGTTGGCCGACCCAAGGGAAAAAAGGCTAGGTGGCAAATGGTAAAACCAATGTTGGGCCTTGCTGGAGGAGTTTTATTCAAGGCGAACTGTCAAGGGGTTCCCATTATAACCCAACCACGTAAAGAACGCAAAATCAAGGAACATAACACCGGTATGACGGAAACTAGGGCAACAAGAGTGGAACAAAACACCAGGCATAAGGCCGAGCCTTCCACCCTTTACCAAGTATATAGATGCATTAATTAAATAAGATATATTGTGATATCCCAACAATAATCATGTTCCAACAAGGAACAACATATCCATGTTCCAACAAGGAACAAACTTCATCTTCACCTGCAACTAAAAACGCTATAAGAGGGGCTGAGCAAAGCGGTAACATAGCCAGACAATGGTTTGCTAGGACAAGGTGGGTTAGAGGTTTGACATGACAATATGGGAGGAATGATATAGCAAGTGATAGGTATCGCGGCATAGGCATAACAAAAGAGCGAGCATCTAGAAAGCAAAGATAGAAGTGATTTCGAGGGTATGGTCATCTTGCCTGCAAGGATCTCCAAGAAGACGAAAGCTTGATCCTCAAAAGCATACTCAACGGGTACCTCGAACACGAACTCGTCTCCCGGCTCTACCCAAAGTAAGAACACAAGCAAAGGGAGACACAATCAACCACGTGCAATGCACAAGCAACATGATGCAAAACATGGCAATGATATGTGGGATGTGATATGCAATGCATATGCATGTTTCGGAAAGGAAAGATTGAACCTGGCCTCAAGTTGGAAAACCAAGAGTACCGCTGGAAAGATGAGTTGATTTCGGTCGAAATCGATATAAAGATCACCGGAATCGGATGCACGGTTTAGAAATGGCAAGCAAAACAAATATGGCACCGATGTGCGATTAACAGCACGAGGCCATCTAAATGCATCAAGAACAACAAGCTACTGCACTCTAACATAGCAACAAAGCACATGGGAGCGATCCACTCAAGATGCTTGGCAAAATATGAACATTGAGCTACGGCTAATTCACTCAATAGCAAGTTCAAACAAGCATGGCAAAAGAGCAAAAGATATCAGGTTACAGACTTAGTGAAAATAACATGTCAGGATTTTTAACATCAGGAAGCAATGTTTAAAGCAAGATAACAACATGCTACAAGAACATATCATGGCAAAGCAAGGTATGTTATGAAGCTACTAAAAGCTTACAACAAAAGTCCCTTACTGACCATAAGCCAAAAGGGATCAGAAAATACAATGGCAACCATGTGAACATAGCAATTATCGTTAACAGATTCAGACTTAGCAGAAAACTGGAACATGGCAAAACAGATATCAAGTAGGCATGTTTACAAGGTTGATGCACTCACCACAAGGCATTGCATGACAAACTAAGCATACACCCAGCAAGTAGACATGGCATAGAAGCTAAACATGGCAAGAACAACCTCATAGCATGCATGGATAAACTACAACAACCTCGGTAAAAATGCTTAACACGTAAACATTCTGCCAGGAACATTTTATAGCAAAAGTAGAGCTCGATTGAGTCAAGCTAGGTTGCACCATAATTAAAAAAAAAGACATGGATGGATAGAGCACAACAATATCTACAAAACATCCTTACTGATCATGCTCAAAAGAGGCATGGATCACTTTGTAGCAACATGAATACATGGCATAAAAATATTAACAGGGCAAAGACTTAGAAGAATTCTAAGTCCCTGAATTCATCAACATTACGAGGGCTACTTTGCATGCTTGTGCTAGTCACCACAGAGATCATAAAAATACATGGCATAGACCCCTGTAAAGATGGCACGGCATACTTCAAAACTCATGTAGGGCTCAAGTTCAAAGGAGGGACACATCAATCATGGCAAAAATGACTAATGTCCAAATACTGATAAGAAACTGAAACTAACAGAAACTAGCACTCTTGCAACAGCATTTAGGGCATCAATATGAACTCAAATGAACATGGTGCAATGGAATGAAATGAAGTGCTCGTCGAGACGAACAATTTTTTGACTATGTACTGCAAGGCAACAACCTCATTGAGACAAACAATTTGATATGTTACACGCCCAAAACGGAGCCACAGATGCAGAGTTATGATGCGATGAAGTATGCTCAAAAGAATTTGGGAATTGGCAGAAAAACGACCTTCTCAGATCTAGGGTTCGTCGGGCACGCGAACCGAGGCGGCGACGGATCTCGCCGGAGTTGCCGAGGACGCCAGAGTTGAAGTTACTGGAGCAAGGGGGGGATGGATCCGGCCGGACCGTGGCCGGATCTGGCCGGAGCAGAGGTGGCCGGCATCGGGTGGCGAAGCTTGACGGCAGCGGCGGCTCGCCGGAGGAAGGTGAGAAGCGCCGCGGTGGCGGGCGCGCGGCGGCGGAGCTTTGGAGCGGGAGGCGCTCGGGACCAGGCGGCGGTGGCAGAGGGCTCGGGTCTCGATGGGCTTCGCGGGCTCGCCCCGGGCCTGGGCGTGTTGCGCGGCTGGGAGGCATCGGGAGGACAGGTGGCGAGCGGGGAGTGGGCGAGGGAGGCTGTTGCGGCGGCGCCGGCCTGTGGCGGTGCGACAAGTGGCGGTGGTGAGGTGGCGACATCTGATTGGACGAGAGAGGCGGCAGACGCATCCCGTCCGGGATGGACATGTTCGGCGGCGCGAGGAGGAGAGCACTAGGGTTTAGACTGCAGGATTTTTGGAGGGGATCACATATTTATAGGTAGAGGGAGCTAGCAGGCTCCAAATGAGGTGCAATTTTCGGCCACGCAATCGTGATCGAACGACCAAGATGATGGAGGGGGTTTAGGTGGGTTTTGGGCCACTTTGGAGGGGTGTTGGGCTGCAACGAACACGAGGCCTTTTCGGTTCCTCGGTTAACCATTGGAGTATCAAATGAAGTCCAAATGGCACGAAACTTGATAGGCGGTCTACCGGTAGTAAACCAAGGGCGCTTGGCAAGTCTCGGTCCAATCCGATAACGTTTAACACCCGCACACGAAAAGAGGCAAAAGGGGACGCCGGAGGACATAGGAGCATCGGATTGCAAAACGGACAACGGGGAAAATGCTCGGATGCATGAGACGAACACATATGCAAATGAAATGAACATGATGACATGATATTAAATGCACGACACGCAAGCAAATGACAAGGCAACAACAGCGAATAACTGGAAGACACCTGGCACATCGGTGTCGGGGTGTTACAAAAACTTTGTTACCAACTTTAGTCACTGCCGGGGCGAAATCTTTTGCCAAAAGCTTGAGAGGGGAAATAGGTAAGCCCAAATATTTGAGAGGGTAAGTACCAAGAGAACAATTCAGAAGATGTGCCACCCGCTGAGCTTCTGAATTAGACACCCCAGTAACAATGACCTAGCTCTTAGAGAGGTTAATTTTAAGACCTAAAAGAGCTTCGAAGCATAGAAGAAGAAATTTCAGATTCATGAGGCTGTTCTCATTAAGTTCAAACATAATGATGGTATCGTCCGCATACTGGAGGTGAGTGATGCCATGAGGCTGTTCTCATTAAGTTCAAACATAATGATGGTATCGTCTGCATACTGGAGGTGAGTGATGCCATTAGGGATAAGGTGAGAGCTAGCAGGCAAAATGTGTCCAGCAGACGCAGCACGGGATAGGATACGGGATAAAGCATCCGCTACAAAATTAAAAAGCAACGGGGACGCCGGATCCCCTTGTCTAAGGCCCCTACCATTAGCAAAAAAGTTACTAGTTTGACCATTCACATCCACAGCCGTGTGCCCACCCGAGACAAGATGCATTAGGCGGTGCACCACCGCACCCTCGAAGCCCTTAGCCAGCAGAACATGGCGGAGGAAATTCCAACTCACCGAGTCATACGCCTTTTCGAAATCATGCTTAAGGACCACCACCTTAGTGCCCTTAATCCGTAGATCATGAATTATCTCATGTAAGCAAAGCACCCCATCCAAGATAAATATCCCCTTTATGAACGCATATTGGAAAGGGCTAATGACCTGATGGGCGATCGGAGAAACCCTAGTAGCCATGCCCTTAGCGAGAATCTTCGCAAAGTTATTAATTAGAGCAATGGGCCTAAATTGGGAGATCAAGTCAGCACCTTTGACCTTAGGGATAAGGGTGAGTACCGCGTAGTTGAGTCTCGAAATGTCAACAGTTCCCAGCCAAAACCCTTGTGTAATAGCCTTAATGAGGCCTTTTAACTGAGGCCAGAATTGCCGGAAGAAAGGAATGGAGAAGCCGTCAGGTCCTGAAGCCGCATTAGAGTTGGCAGTACGAATCGTCTCGAAAATTTCCTCTTCAGAAGGGGGGATCAGCAAACTATCATTTTCAGTGCTCGAAATCTGCTCGAGAGGAGACCAGAAGGACGGAGCTAACCTAAAACCCAGCTCAGGTTTAGCCGCTAATAGGTTAGAGAAGAATTGAACCACATGGCGCAGAATCACCGAAGGTTCAGAGACCCTCACGCCGTCAATAAGGAGGCTATCAATAGCGACGTCTACCATTTACAATAGCAAAGAAATAGGCCGTGGGCGAGTCGCCCTTTAAGGTCCAGTTGATAGTGCCCCTCTGCTTCCAGTACACTTCCTCCTGCCGATGAATACCCAAGAGAGCCTCTTCTAAACCATAAGGATCTGCCATTCGGCCACGGACAGACCAGAAATATACGCGCGACCGTCAAGCTCGCCAATTTGAGCAGCCAGCCTAGCTTTGTCTCGCCTTGACTCAGCATAGTGATTTTTGGACCAACCTCTAAGGAATCTACGGAGAAAATATGAGCATTGATGCCAATCATCCATCGGGCCAAAAGAACGACGATTAGAAGATAGGAAAGACGAGATCTTTTATGCCAACAAGTCAGTGAAGCCCTCCACTTGTAGCCAGGAAGCATCGAACTGAAACCTCGGGAAACCAACCGAGCATGAGCCCTCGTCAATAATCAGGGGGGCGTGATCAGATCCCACAATAGCAAGAGCTCTGAGACTAACATGGGGGAACAACGAATCCCAACTAGGACATAGAAAAACTCCATCAAGGACAGAACGAATGGGGGAGGTTTGGCGATTAGTCCCGGTATAACGGGCCCCAACCCTAGGAATTTCACGAATAACCATATCCCTAATGAAAGCATTGAAGGCATCAGCCAGAGGCCAAGAGAAATTAGACGAGCTCTTATCAGAAGGATACCGCATCAAATTAAAATCGCCCCCAATCAGGAGAAGCAGCTGACAGGATTCAATTTTATTACGAAGTTCATCCAGAAAAATGTATGACATAGAATGGTCAGCTAGACCATAGACCACCGTGATTTCTAGTAAAGAGTTGAGAGTTCGATGAGATACCACCGTACTAGCCCAAAAGATGACATGGTCAAAAGCAACAAAACTGAAAACATCTTTTTTTGGTACCAAGGAGAATACCACCCGAATGTCCAGTAGAGGCCACAAAGTTCCAATCATATCTATCTATCCCAGCAATGGCCGAGAGTTCGCTAGGGGAGAAAGAGGATTTGAGAGTCTCGACAAGGCCAATAAAATGAACATTTTCAGAACGCACCAGGTCTTTAAGCTGGTCCCTGCGCCCCCTAGCGCCGAAACCTCTGATGTTCCAGAATTCTAAGACTCGACCGCTGGTCATCTGAAGGATACGTTTTTAATTCTAAGACTCGACCTGCTCGGAGCCTTGCAGGATTTAGCACGTTTCCCAGCCCCACATTTAGGAACCACCGGGGAAGCCTGACACCTGTCATCTCCCCCCTCATCCCCACCGGCCACAACCAGTGGGGTATTCGTACCCACCCAGCCTCCTTAGCTTTAGCAATGTCAGCCTGAGCTAATTCATTAGCCCTAATAATACCAAGTAAAGAAGAGGGGGATTCCAAACTAGAATCTAAGAAAATGCCCACATCATCTAAAATTCTAAGAAGATGTTCATCAGATTGCGACGGAAGAACTAAACGAACAGGGGAGTGAACAGCGGGGAGGGAGGAGGAGGGGACTGGGCGCGAACCTGAAGGAGGCAGAACCCGAGCCGCAGCATGCCGAGTAGCCCGATCAGCCACCCGCTCGCCGCTGTTGGAGACGCGGCCACTCTTGCGAGCCGCGGAGGCAAGCGAACGCATAGGCACAGGGCGAGCACGGCAGGGGGAAGCCACAGCAGAAGACGGGCCCGAGGCCGTACCCAAGTCAGCATCAAGCCTGTGGCAAAGCCCAGCCGCAGACTACCTAGAATCTCCGTATGCCCTGCTTTTTGTTGAATACTTCTTGATCGACGACTTCTTCTTCCTCTTGGACGCAAAGGGACCAGCCGGGGGCAAATCTTCAATGCCAGAAAGGGAAGGAGAGGCGGGGCGGGCAGGAAGATTAGAACACACCGCTGAGAATGGTGTGCCCTTTGCCCCACCAGAGGCAGGATTCCCTCCACCCAAGTCAGGCATCGAGTCATGAGCCCCCCGGCCAGCCGGAGCATTCTCCTTCAGCAGATCTTGGTCTTCGGGGGATAGCCCATCCCACTCCGACTAGGTAAAGCGATGATCAGTACCATGCATAGAGTCGTCCGAGCATCCATCCCCATCTTTGCTCTTGTCATCATTGCCAGAGGCCGGGGGCAGAGGCGGAGGAGGGGGCGACACCGGGCCCGGGGCTCCCTCCACCCGAACCCGGAGCCAAAAGCCACCAGCCGCAGGGAAGACATCAATGGAACCACGGATGCAAAGAGGGTCAACACACCAGACTCGAAGACGAGCCGGCCCAAGGATGGCCAGAGAATCTTGGTCCAGCTCAATAGGCTTCCCGATGAGAACCCCGAACGCCGCCAGAAACGCCATGGTGCGCATGTTAGGAGGGACATCTTCAACAAGCACCCAAACATCAGACAGGGAGAAGATAGCCTTGGACCCATTGGAAGCAGCTTAGACCAAAACCTCCAGTTGGTTCAAAGGAAGCGTGAAGCTAGTACAGGAGGAAATCATGCGAAGACTTTCTTTGGAAGGGAATGTCGCAGCAAACTCGAAATGAGAAAGTTGGCAGATTTGCCAATCCCACCCTCCCTCATCCCACGACCGAAGCTCATCAAGAAGAACCTGGGGAGAGATGCGTTTAGAATGGACAGAGATGATGCCAACGTTGGACAACGAAGGAATAGGAGCTGCCTCAGGGACCTCCCTGTCTAAGGCAAAAAAAGAACATCCAGGAAGGCCAAGACCATAGTGAACGAAAGCAGGAGGTTTGAGACGGTTCTGACAGTGCATCGTGAGTTGGCCGTCTTCCCTGCCGATGAGGCAGAAGGGAGGATTTTCACATCGGGATTGGAAGTGGCCAGGACGGTGACATGCGAAGCATGTGAGAGTGGGGTTGGAGACCTGAGATTGAGGAGGGATGCGACCAAGACCGCGAGGAGGAGGAGGAAGAATACCATCACCAAACGCACCAGGCCCAGATCCGGCGCCACGCCCAGCAGCAGATCCGATGGGGCCGCGAACCGGAGCCCCCGACGCACCACGAGGAACGAAGCAGGACGGACCACCACCAGCCACCGCCAGAGCCCGCAGCGGCACGCCACCCCGGGGGACAGCACCCTACGGAGGAGGCGGCGGGGCCGGCCCCAACGAGCCCGCCCGACTGCCCGCCGCCGCCAACTCCCAGGGGTCGACAGCAGCCGCAGGAGCACCATGCACGGGGGGCGGAGGGTCCGTCGGGCCAGATCCAGAGGTGCGGGGGGACGCACCGGCCGACACAGCCGCATACCCCGCCTCCGGGGCAAGCGAGGCCTGGAGCTTAGCACGAAGCGCAGCCTCATACTCCAGATCAGCGGCTGCCTCGCCGGAGCCATCACGCCCCCGCTTCTGGCCGGAGACCGCCTCGCTGGAGGACCCATGGGAGCGATCCATCGCGGCCACCACCATGAAAGAGAGGGAAAGGGGAGGAGGAGGAGCAGATTTGATGAAGCAGCGAATGGGCAGGCGGCGCCGATGCAAGTCGGAGGAGGAGGCAGGAAACTCTATAAATGGGGGAACCGCACCCTTTCGAACCCATATATACCTGGTCCGAGCCAGGCCCGGCTCGACATAAGGAACCACGTGAGGGGGGCTGGGCCTGGGCCAACCGCGACCCAGAAGACAAAGACGGGAGGAGGGGAAATCAGAAAAAGAAGCTAGAGCAGGGGCCGAAACAGGCCCACCAGGCCCAACACCAACCACTGGGGCCCGCGGCCCAGATGAAGGCACCAACGACAGCCCCGATCCCAAATTTAGGGTTGGCTCCGGCGCCGTTGCCGCCGGAGAAGCGGGGGTCGCGACCGAGGGATAGCAGGCGAGGGAAACCACCAGAGAGGAGGATGTCGACGCCGCCACATCAACCCCACCGGAATCCAGTGACGCCCTATCTGGAGACCAGACCGAAGCACGCCGACGCCCACGGGAGACGCGGCGCCAACCATCCACCTCCACTATGGGCCCGATGAGCCGCCCCCGCCCACTAGGAGCAAATTTACGTCGACGACCCACCGTCGAAGCCACAGAGATGCCACCCACAGGGGCCAGACGAGGGGGAAGGGGGGCCTCAGAGTCCGACCCGGATCCATCCGAATCGAGCGCCCATAATCTATTAGCCCGGGGCGGAGCAAGGGAGACGGAGCGAGGCGGGGAGGCCAGGCAGACGGGGGGGTCGAGACGCGCTGCCGGTGAGGAACCCAAACGAGTCCGCGGAGGGGAGGGAGAAGGGGAGGCCGCACGAGGTAGGGACGCCACCGGGGGGGGCGGTGGCAGGCGTCACCACAGGAGAGAGGGGGGAAACAAGCGCCATGATCCAACACACAAGAACTTCACATCATACACTTATGGATTCCTATTTTTTGACAATTTCATCGATGTTTTTTTCCAAGCTTAATTAGCCATATTAAAATCTTAAACGAAATATGTAAGTGGAAACCGTGTGGCAGATTGCAAAACTACCACACCATCACCCTCGCGAACTCCTTTCTTTCCCGCATGTCCTCGCGATCTCTTTCCTTTCCTCGCGATCTCCTTCCTTTCGCGCGCACGTCCTCCCGATCTCCTTCCTTTCCTCTTGATCTCCTTCCTTTCCCGTTGTCGGTGTCAAAACCGGCGGATCTCGGGTAGGGGGTCCCGAACTGTGCGTCTAGGCGGATGGTAACATGAGGCAGGGGACACGAAGTTATACCCAGGTTTGGGCCCTCTCGATGGGGGTAAAACCCTATGTCCTGCTTGATTAATATTGATGATATGGGTAGTACAAGAGCGGATCTACCACGAGATCAGAGAGGCTAAACCCTAGAAGCTAGCCTATGGTATGATTGTCTGTTGTCCTACGGACTAAAACCGTCCGATTTATATAGACACCAGAGAGGGCTAGGGTTACACAAGGTCGGTTACAAAGGAGGAGATATACATATCCGTATTGCCTAGCTTGCCTTCCACGCCAAGGAGAGTCCCATCCGGACACGAGACGAAGTCTTCAATCCTGTATCTTCATAGTCTAATAGTCTGGCCAAAGGATATAGTCCGGCTGTTCGGAGACCCCCTAATCCAGGACTCCCTCAGTAGCCCCTGATCCAGGCTTTCAATGACGATGAGTCCGGCACACAATGTTGTCTTCGGCATTGCAAGGCGGGTTCCTCCCCCGAATACACCACGGAAGAATTTGAATACAAGGATAGTGTCCGATCCTGCAAAATAAGTTCCACATACCACCGTAGAGAGAATAATATTTCCACAAATCTAATTTGCTGACTTGTTTTGGCAACACGACATTATGTCATGGCCCGGTGATTATTCGAACCGTTTCCTTTAACTAGCCCCGCACATAACGCGAGGCAGTTTTTTGACACGTCTTGTCAAAGCAGAGATCGTGTCCCCTTATCGCGAGATTCTCATCAATACGGGTGTGTGTAACCCAACCGCGCCATCGATTACGGCGCTTGGGGGATAAGCGAGTTTTACCAGGCTAGTTGGGCGCATAGTTTCGGCTGCCCATATAAATGGACAAGGATTCACCTTTTCATCCACGCCTTCTTCCTCCTTTGCTCATCCATTTTCGCACACTCAAGCTCCAGCGCCCAAGTCCGCACTTCCCACCTCAACCTTCTCCAACCATGTCCGGAGTGGGAGGCAGGTGGATGGTCTCCTCTGTCACGGAGGGACACATCAAGAAGCTGAGGAGAGCCGGATACCTGCCCGACGACATCGCGCACCGGCTCCTAGATGAGGGGCAGCTCATCCCCACCCCCAGGCCCCATGAGAGGGTAGTGTTCCTTACCCATTTCCTCCATGGACTGGGATTCCCTCTCCACCCATTCGTCTGGGGGCTCATGTTCTACTATGGCCTGGATTTCCACGATCTGGCTCCGAACTTCATCCTCAACATATCGGTGTTTATCGTCGTGTGCGAGGCCTTCCTCCGCATCAAGCCCCACTTCGGCTTATGGCTGAAGACCTTCAATGTCAAGCTGAAAGTAGTGGGCGGCCGCCAGGCGGAGTGCGGAGGCGCCATGGTGGGAAAGATGCCCAATGTTACATGGCTCGAGGGCTCCTTCGTGGAGACCATAAAGGGGTGGCAATCGGGGTGGTTCTACATCACCGATCCGCGTGACCCTGCATGGGCAGCGGCCCCCGACTTCGGATTTGGCATCCCCACGTGGCTCACCTCCTGGAAAGAGAAGGGCCTGTCCTGGGATAGTTCGGGAGAGCTAACCGGACTCCAAAAATGCATTCAAAACATGGTGAACAAGAAGCTCAAACTTGTCAACGTAGTCCAGGTCATGCTCATCCGCCAGATCCTCCCGTGTCAACAACGGGCCTTCAACTTGTGGGAGTTCGACCCGGCCCAGCACCAAACTCTGAACAGGCTCTTCGATACAACACATGAGGATGCCTGGAAGGTGCTATTCAAGGGCGCCGAGGTTCCTCCTCCTACTAGCGAGGATCGCGGATTCTGCGCGAAGCACCAAGCCAGCGCGGTAAGCTGTTTTACCTCTTACAGGATACTTGTTTTTCATAGTTTGACTCTATGCGGGATCTAAGCTCCCGTTCCTTTGACAGGACTGGCAAGAAACGGCCGGACAGATTGACTGTCCGGCTCCTTTGCCCGAAGGCCCAGCAAACGCTCTCCTGAAGGAGATGCTGACTCCGGCTCCTTACAAGGTGCCAGAGAAGACCAAGAAGGCCAAGGGAACCCGAAAGAGTTCCCGACGCCCGGTGTTATCGGACTCATCGTCCGATGACTCTCGGCACACTCCTTTCCCAAAGACGAGGAGGAAGAAGAAGATGCTCCCCCTTCAGTTGGGGGAGACAAGAAGAGGAAGGCCACCCCAACTGGGGGGCGAAGGGTCCAAGAAGGGAAGGACTCTCCTTCCGGACAGTTCCACCACCACCGTCGAAGGCGAAGACGAGTGGCTGCTCAGGGCCAAGCCCCTGGCAAAGTCGTAAGTTATTCGGATACCAGAGTAACTCATAGCATTCCTTTGTCACACTGCTTCCCTTAATGCCGAATATGATTATGCAGGCCGCCACGAGCCAGTATCGATGTATCATCGGACGGCTTCCTTGGCTCGTCGGATATGGATAGCGATCCACTTCCGACCGCCACCTCCCCCTGCCCTGCGGACGACGCCGAGGTATTGTCTCAAGAGGCACCGGGTTGAGGGGAGACAGTCCCGGAGGTGCCTCAAGGCGACCTTCCGGACTCCGGGGGCAGGGAGGACAAGGCCCCTAAGGGCTCCAAGTTCGGCCCTCAGCCGAACACCGCGCCGGAACCTCCAGTGGTTCCGGACTCGGGCAGGCGGCCTCCTTCCAAGAGGGGCAAGACGCCTCTGCCGGTGACCTCTGTCCATCCAGAGGCGCCGGACAATCTGCTAGAAGCGCTTCGTAGCGCTTCCATCGACGAGGAGCACCATACTGTTATGAGTGCGGTGGTCCAGAAGGTTCAGTCTGCCCAGAGCGGATTGACTGAAGCCTGTGCCAGCCTTCTAATAGGCTTTGAGGTAAGTGTTAAAATATAGGAAAAATATTACCACATAGACAGTAGCCCCTGATGCTCTGTTCGGTGTTCACAAAGAAAAGCCGAACGGAGGATCAAACAATATCGCAGGAGTCTAATATAAGTATGTCAATATGCGTATGTAGGCTTCGCTGCTGGCATCTGCCGCACTGACTGCGGAGGTCACCGCACTAAAGCAGGACCTTGAGGGGTCCAAGAAAGAGCTCGGCCTTGCCAAGAGGCAGCTCGAGGAGAACAAGGGTAAGTAATACCCTGTCTATGTATATATATAAAAGAAGACGCGATTGCAAAATGACAGGATCATCATATATTTGCCAGGGGCCACAACCGAGGTGGCGACCCTGAAGCAAGCGCTAACCGAGGCCGAAGACAAAGCGGCCAAGGAGCGGACCAAGCGGGAAAGGCAAGAAGCACAGGTGGGCGAGGTGCAGCAAGAGCTCCAGGCTCTCGTGTCGAAGCATGAGGCGTTGGAGTGTGACTCGAAGACGCGAGAGTCCGAGCTTGCCGCCGCCCATGAAAGTGCAAAGAGTGCCAAGGCCGAAGCACAAAAGGCCCTCCAGGAGATTGATGTGATGAGCAAGATAGCAGCGGGTAAGGCATTCTATATGCAAAGCAAGCATGTGAAATTAAATTACCTGTTACTTACCCGAATCCGGAGCTCTCCAGCAGCATTCCCAGATTTGCCCCGCAGCGTGTCGGATGCCGCAACTTTTTACCAGGCCGAGGAGGGAAGCACAACAGAGAAGTTGTTCTGGGCCCAATATACTAGGGCCGAACACCCGGTGCCTATGAGCGACCAGCTAAAGCAGCTGGTCGAGCTGCACAAGGCAGCCGAACAGGCCATGAAGGGCTTTATAATCCGGCTGTGGCCTGGCGACACCCTTCCGAACTGCTACTTCGGCTTGGTGAGGCGGCTTGTGGACGCCTGCCCATGGCTGGAGGTCGTCAAGCGGTCTGTCTGCATCGAAGGTGCACGCCGGGCTTTCGCCCGCGTGAAGGTGCAATGGGCCAAGTTGGATGCCGTGAAGCTAATCAAGGAGGGACCTCCGTAGGGCAAGGAGCATCGCACCCCGAAATTTATTATGAGGGTGTCCTGAAGGGTGCCCATCTTGTAGCGGACGAATGTTCAAAGGATGTAATATTTGAGTAAACTTGCTTGTGTGGTCCTGTATGATGAAAACCTGTTTCATATGCGCTATGCAACGCTTGTTTGAATTTAAAATATTACCTTCTATTTGGCTGTTTATCCAATCTAAGAGATGGCTAGTCCTCGGCTTCTGCCCCCATGCTGCGAGTGCTGGGTTGTTCGGGATAAACCTGAGCACTCTTGTTACCATGTTTGGGTCCTTCGAGGGAGGTGCTCAGCACAACGAACAAGGCAACCAGACTAATAATGCTTTATCACTCTCACTTAGCCATAGAATTCTATAATTTTAAATTTCGGCGAAGCCCCTGGTATTCAGAAGGTCGAATTCGGGGCGCGATACACGCCTTTAAGCCGGTTAGGATCGGCTCCTCACTCTAAGCGACATAAGTCTTTAGGGACTCGAAACCTCGCCGAACAGCGACCAGTCTCTTGCCTTATCATGATAGTCAGTTTTAGCTTTCTCTACTGAGGTGCTTAGCCCAGCAGAATCGGGGCACAATCGTAGTAGTTCTCCTAGCGCTACCTTAGCCGATAGAGCGGAACGTAAGGTACCAAAACATAGGAGCCGGGCAAACCCAACATTTGACCAAAGACATGATTCGGAGCTGATGCATATAATGTTATAAGTTCGGGGTGCCGCACTTGTGAAAGTGTTCGGACTTCTCACACCATATTGTGGGGTACTTAAGCCCCTAGTGTGTTGTCCATACCAAAGTGTACGGTTGCAAGGTGTCATTAATGAACATATATATATATATATATATATATATATATATATATATATAATAAGAATGCAATAATAGTTGTAATGTTACGCATTGTTTATTCAAAGAGGTGCGTTAAAGCAGAATGATATAGATAGTGCGATAAACAAAAAGTAGGACTATGTCCCTTCCAAGGGCAAGCTGAGGAATAGTATTAAAGAAAATATTTCACTCGTTATCATAATCCACCTGGGAGTTTCGTGGTGTGACATAGCTTTCTGCCTCTCTTGGTTGCTACATCATGTGTTCGGCAATCATGCTGCCGAACAAGGTTTCCAGAGATTAAAGTCTTGAAAGAGAAAAATAACAAAGCGGGAAGCCCCTAGTGCGGTTTAGGCCGCCTCTTGGGGCGTGCCGTAGTTGGGCCCCCTCCCCACCTGTGCCCATGGTATTTTTAATGCATAATTATGTACGCGTGGCACGGATTTCGCTGCTTGGCTTGGACTGGGGTGGGGGCCGCATTGCTACGCGAGCTCAGATTGTGCCAGGCGGTCTAGTTGTCGATTACTCCGAGCGCTCTTGAAGGTGTCCGGGTCTTGAAACGCCGAACTGGTGGATTGCCTTGAGAGGCTTCTTTGCGCTTCTGCTGCGAGGGCCGCAGTGTGCTCCTCCGTTCGGAGAGAGCGCTCTGTGTTTCCATTAACTGTAATAACCCCATGAGGTCCTGGCATCTTGAGCTTGAGGTATGCATAATGCGGTACCGCATTGAATCTCGCAAATGCGGTTCGCCAGAGCAGTGCATGATAACCACTTCGGAACAGGACTATATCGAAGATTAATTCTTCGCTTCGGAAGTTACCCGGGGATCCGAAGACCACTTCCAGTGTAATTGAGCCTGTGCAATGGGCCTCTACACCTAGAATGACGCCTTTAAAGGTCGTTTTTGTGGGTTTGATCCTTGAGGGGTCTATACCCATTTTGCGCACTGTGTCCTGATAAAGCAGGTTCAGGCTGCTGCCGCCATCCATAAGTACTCGAGTAAGGTGAAATCTGTCAATGATTGGGTCTAGGACCAGTGCGGCGAATCTACCATGACGGATACTAGTGGGGTGGTCCCTGCGATCGAAGGTGATCGGACAGGAGGACCATGGGTTGAACTTTGGGGTGACTGGCTCCAACGCATATACGTCCCTGAGCGCACGCTTCCGCTCCCTCTTGGGGATGTTGGTTGCGTATATCATGTTCACCGTCCACACTTGTGGGGGGGACCTTTTCTGTCCTCCGGTGTTCGGCTGCCGGGGCTCTTCCTCGTCATCGCTATGTGGCCCCTTATCTTTATCTTCGGCAATTAACTTTCTGGCCTACTTGAACACCCAACAATCCCTGTTGGTGTGGTTGGCTGGCTTGTCGGGTGCCGTGTATTTGACACGAGCGATCGAGTATACGGTCCAAACTGGACGGGCCCGGAGTGCTTCTTTTGAATGGCTTTTTCCGCTGACCGGGTTTAGAGCCTTTGAATCCGGCATTGACTGCCATATCCTCAGTATTATCGATGTTAATGTGGCGCTTATGTTTATTGCAACGTGACATGCTATTGCCGTCCTTGGTATCCGAAGTACCATGGTTTTTTGATATGTTGTTACTGCGAGCCAGCCAGTTGTCTTCTCCCGCACATAAGCGGGTCATGAGTGTCGTGAGGGCTGTCATAGATTTCGGCTTTTCCTGTCCAAGGTGCCGGGCAAGCCACTCGTCGCGGATGTTATGCTTGAAGGCTGCTAGGGCCTCTGCATCCGGACAATCAACGATTTGATTTTTCTTTGTTAGGAACCGTATCCAGAATTGCCTGGCTGATTCTTCTGGTTGCTGAATTATGTGGCTCAAGTCATTGGCGTCTGGTGGTCGCACATAAGTGCCCTGAAAGTTGTCGAGGAATGCGACCTCCAGATCTTCTCAACAGCTAATGGACTCTGCAGGCAAGCTGTTAAGCCAATGCCGCACTGGTCCTTTGAGCTTTAGTGGGAGGTATTTCATGGCGTGTAAGTCATCGCCGCGGGCCATGTGGATGTGGAGGAGGAAATCCTCGATCCATACCGCAGGATCTGTTGTGCCGTCGTATGATTCAATATTTACGAGTTTGAAACCCTCTGGGATTTGATGATCCATTACTTCGTCTGTGAAGCATAGGGGGTGTGCGGCGCCTCTGTATTGGGCTGTATCGCGACACAACTCGAATGGGTCTTGCCCGCTGTGTTCGGCCCGGCTGGATTGAATTTTACTGTATCCGGCGTGACGTTTATCGTCTCGCATAGTGGCGTGCCCTCGTGATCCGTAGATCGATCTTGCATGTTTTGCTTTGTCCTCCAATACGTCTCGCAGGTCTGGCGTATTTCCCCATGCCTTTTTATTTGAATGGCGTCAGGGTGCGGGCTGAGCTTTTGGCTGGAATGCCTCTCTATCACGGCCACGAGGTGGCCGATCAGCCGCGTCATACGCTTCTTCCTCCAGTCGAGGTAGCAACCTGCATTTTGGGTAACTCTTGGAGGGGCGCTCGAGTATATATTCCTCGGCTGCGAGGACTTCAGTACATCTGTCAGCTAGCAGATCTTGATCAGCTTGAAGCTGCTGCTGCTTTTTCTTAAGGCTATTTGCCGTGGCCATAAGCCGGCGCTTGTAGCGCTCTTGTTCGACGGGATCCTCTGGCACGGCGAATTCGTCATCGCCGAGGCTTGCCTCGTCTTCGGAGGGGGCATGTAATTATCATGCTCCGCTTCTCTGCCTGCCGCTCTCTCCGTAGGGCTGGCTCCTCCATCCTCCTGCTCGAAATCTTGCTGGAGGGGATTGTTGTTATCTTCGGCACTATCCGGAGTATTATTATCTCCTGTGCCGGTATCACCACTTTTTCTTTGGTGGGACTTAGAGCGGTGCCGCTGACGTTGGTGCTTGGGTTGCTTCTTGGAGGGGTCATCCTCCGCTGTCTCTTCGCCATTACCTTCTTTGGGTGTATCCACCATGTATATATCGTATGATGAGGTGGCTGTCCCCGCATCGTTGTCCATACCGTTGATGTCTTCGGAGTCGAAGTCGAGCATGTCAGTTAAGTCGTCGACGGTCGCTACTAAGTGGGTGGTGGGCGGGCCGCGAATTTCTTTGTCGTCCGCATCCCAATCCTGCCGGACATAGTTCGGCCAGGATCCTCCTGACAAGGAGAGAGACCTTAACGAGTTCCGCATGTCGCCCAAGGGCGAGTGCTGAAAAATATCCGCGGAGGTAAACTCCATGATCGGAGCCCAATAGGATTCGCTAGGAACGGGCATTTTGTCAACACGGCTCTCATGCAGAGTAAGGTCGATGTTCGGCTCGATCGCCGATGAGGGTAAGGCCTCCGCGCGCGGGGTCCATCCACCCGTCCATGGACGACGCAACTGGCTCTGAATTGAGGGTCGGAGCGACTGCCGGTGCGATCTCCTGAACACTATCGGATGGTAGAGCTAAATCGTACTCATCGTGACCGCGTGACGCACAAGGTAGAGGCTCGAATCCGTCGAAGATCAAGTCTCCGCGGATATCGACCGTGTAGTTTAAGCTTCCAAACCTGACCTGATGGACATGGGCGTAGCTTTCAATCTGCTCTAGATGGCCAAGCAAATTGGCCTGCAGTGCAAAGCCGCCAAATACAAAGATCTGTCCGGGGAGAAATGTCTCATCCTGGACTGCATCGCTAACGATGATAGAAGGAGCCATCAAGCCTAATGGCGTCGACACCGAGGAACTCTCAATGAAAGCACCAATGTCAGTGTCAAAACCGGCGGATCTCGGGTAGGGGGTCCCGAACTGTGCGTCTAGGCACATGGTAACAAGAGGCAGGGGACACAAAGTTTTACCCAGGTTCGGGCCCTCTCGATGGAGGTAAAACCCTATGTCCTGCTTGATTAATATTGATGATATGGTTAGTACAAGAGTGGATCTACCACGAGATCAGAGAGGCTAAACCCTAGAAGCTAGCCTATGGTATGATTGTCTGTTGTCCTACGGACTAAAACCCTCCGGTTTATATAGACACCGGAGAGGGCTAGGGTTACACAAGGTCGGTTACAAATGAGGAGATATACATATCCGTATTGCCTAGCTTGCCTTCCACGCCAAGGAGAGTCCCATCCAGACACGAGACGAAGTCTTCAATCTTGTATCTTCATAGTCTAACAGTCCGGCCAAAGGATATAGTCCGGCTGTCCGGAGACCCCCTAATCCAGGACTCCCTCATCCGCCCTCCTAATTTCCTTCCTTTCAATCACCAGTACGGCCCCACGCGCCTTCCAGATTTTTGGGCAAAAATAATGCTTGAATTGGGATTTGATCTCTGGTCTGCAGGTAATCAACGAAGGGAGCCAACCATCTCACCAATGACACTCATTGTTGAACAAGCTAAGGAAAATATTGTTTTTGACATGTTTTGCCTCCAATATTTTAGCACTGAAAAACTTTTGTTTCACCTATCAAACCTGGCACATAAACTTTTACCGTGATAAATTCTCCATCACCACCATGATAAATGACGCACCACCAACATGATAACTTTTGTATACCACGCGGTACATTATGCGTAAGTAGCATGGTCATAAGCATTGAAGGCGTGATAACTTTGGTGAAAGCATCGTGGTAACTTTGATCATTGGGAAGAAATTTGTTGAACCCCGACCCCGGGTAATTTCTGTAAATAGCACGATAACATTCACGCCATAGACCTGATAATTTAGATACAAACATCATGGTAACTTTAACCATTGGGGAAAAAATGTGAAAAGATACCAGATAATTTATGTGTAAATAGATGGTAATATACGTAGCGCACATCTGATAACTGAGGTAGAAACACCATGGTAACTTTGATCATAGGGAAGTTTTTTTTTGAAAAGATACCCCGGTATCTTCTGTGTAAATAGCACGGTACTATACCTCCCTCCCCTGGTATTTTTATGTGTAAATAGCATGAAAACATATGCACCGCGATAACTAAACACCATGATAAGTTTTTGACCCATGGGGGGAAATTTTGCTGAAACATACCCCTGATAAATTTTGTGTAAATAGCATGATATTTTAAGCACTACGGGCTTGATAGGTTACCTAGAATCACCATGATAACCTTTTGTCCCGGAGAAAAGTTGTTCAAAACATCCCCGATAATTTTTGTGTGAATAACATGATAATATAAGCACCGCATAACCGATAAGTTACAATATAAACATGATGGTAACTTTTTACCAAAGGAAAACAAGTTGTTAAAAACATACACTCGCCTCGCGAGGCCTCTTAGATGAACACAACACATGATGTGCCACAAAAAAGGTACATAATGTTTAGTGTCATGAGGAGGCACATGTGCTCGTGGGTTGGCCCAGAAAAATGGCCCACTTTGACCTGCTATAGGCATGATAAGTTACGCAAAAACATCATGGTAATTTTTGACCTATGGAAAAAGTTACCGAAACACACCCAGGTTTTTAGGTGTAAGTACCATGATAATATACGAACTGTAGACCCGGTAACTCATGTACAATCCCCATGGTAACTTTGACCAAGGACGAGGTTGATGTACACATACCCTAATAACTTATGTGTAAGTACCACGGTATTTTACACATCGAAGACCTTATAACACAGTGGTAACTTTGAAAGGAGTGTAGTTGTTGAAACATAGTACTTGGTAAGTTCTATGTAAATAACACGGTAACTTACGCAACACAGGCCTGATAACTTGCATGTGAATACCATGGTAACTTTGTCCTAAGGGAAAATTGTGGTAATTTTCTGTACTTTTTTGTAGTAACACAATTGTAAAAGAAGGGATCAAAGCGATTAGTTTGTTTAGTTTGAGCAACAAATACCTAAGGGTGAGGTTGTTGTGGTGGCACACTTTGGTGCCAAGGAGGTGTGGGTTCGAATCCCACATGCACAGTATTTTTTTATCATGTGGTAGACGTGAAGAAGTGGCAGTTTTCTCGGAGGTGGGTGCGCGAGATGTGCGGGAGAAGCAGGTTTCTCGGGCGAGCCTGCAAGGTTGTTCGGAAGAAGGTGGGGTCGAAGGAAGGATGATCGTGTGGTACTTTAAAGTGAAAGAAGTAGAGGTGTGACAGTTTTGCTTATATGGCACACATGTGCCAAATATCACAGTCCAATCTTAAAATCAACTTTAGTTTGTCACAAGTTTTGAAAGAGAAAGAGAGAAAAGTAAAAGACATAGCTTAGGAGAGGGAGATCTGTACCAACAAGGAAAGATGGTGATATGCCTCATCCGTGATTGATTCCTTCCCAAAGATTTTATTCTGTTACCAAATACTTGTTAAACGTGATTGATAGTTCCTTTTGATTGATTCATTCCTCTTTTTTGTAGATATCCTTTCTTTTGAATGTGATTGGGTTACCAAGATTGACTTTGACTGCCCACCGTGAATTAAGTCCTTCCCGTGTGACCTTTATTGATTTACTAATTACTGCCAACGATATGATTGATCTGATTTGGCAGTCCATATAGAAACCGGTTTAAATAGATCATCAAATGGATGGATAACCAGATGGGTGGGGGATAGAAAATGGTGGGAGGTGGGAACATACGAGGGAGTTGAACAAAGGGGTTGGACGAAACATAAGACTTTTAGGTAGTAGAGATCTATACCAATACTAGCTATTTGCACATGCGTTGCAACGGGGCCATACATATTCCAGTAGTATAACATCAATCATGTCTATCTATAGGATACTCATGCAAGAATGCAACATTGTTGACTACTATTTCACCGCTCAATCACACTCTTCTTCTTTCACACCTATTCCCACCTCTTTGTCTCCCTACTACAAGTAGCCTCACTAGTCCAATCTCTCCACACTGTTGTCAATAACGCATCCGGGTCGCATCCTCAACCCCTTCCACCCTCACCCACACACACTAGAATTTCAAACACGCAACCATGTAGTTGGGGTATATTTCACAATGTGCTTGTCTTAGCAAGGCGTGGTTGGTGGGGGTTTTGATATTTCAAGATCTCCTATATTGCCTCCTAAGTAGTGATTAGAAAGAAGCCAAGGATCAATAGAGTCATATTATTTTAGTAGCAGGAATGGTACACCAGAAAAATATTCTGGAGGTTAAAGATTTGTACAAATTCATCCAAAACTCATGCATGCTACCACATCAAATTCCTTTAGCAATATAACACTTCCCAAAAATCAGTTAACATCTAACCTTTCCAATAAATGTAATGAGCAGTGCTACATGGACGGTAATATTGGACAATTTGCGGACGACAATTAAATGCAGCCGATGAATCTTGTCCATGGCCGAGCAAGGCCATTGGATTATCTAGTCGTGCACAAATCTCCCAAACATTGTTGTGTGTGGAGCAGTTTCAAAATAAAATTGGACTGAACCATTCGTACTATGATTCAATTTGGTGAACTTTGCACCTCAAAGCTCTAGGTCCAACAATATGTGAGATAGTCTTAGAATATGCTTACCGGTATTCTATTGCTTACCTGAATGACGAGGAAAAGACACTTTTTTATTTTAGAAAATTAGAGTGGCTCTTCATGGCTCCATTGCAAGACAATGAAACCTTACATAGTTCAGTCTTATACAAACTTAAAAGCAACTGAAGCTATCCAGAAAGCAAAATAATATTCCTAAAAGCAACAAAAAATGAAATGCCCGCACAGGAGCCCATACGCTGGAGCACAAAAGAGCACACATTACACTGGAGCCCATAGAGTCTGCCTTCCTATAGGTTTATTGTGCGACACCGGATGCCAGTGGTAAGGGAAAGGCGCCCTTGTTGCGTCATGTTGTTAGACGTAAGGAAATGTAACTCTAAACAGAGCTATCTACCGCCACAACTCAAGGTAAACAATTGTAGCTAAAACTCACGATTTTTGGTAGGTATGAAGCATATCTGGGCAATACCTAAAGACTCACCTTCTACCTAATCTGAAAGTTCTGAACCCACCAGCAATAACCTCACCAAAAGATAAACATTGCAACATGGACACATAATTAGTTATGACAGAAAAAAATACATGTAAGTTAAGCAACTCACACTAACAAGCTACTGAACAAAATGAAGTGCAGACGAGCAAGCATGCGCGCAAATGATGATTAGTTGTGTCACAGTGCTGCTTCTAGGTATTTGTTGCCGGCCATCGATCGATTAATCATCTCATATGTGTTTCTTACCAAGTATAAGATGCTCCAAATTCTAATAGCAAGATGGATGAGTGAATTCCCTAGATGGATCCGAGGATACTCCTCCTAGGAAGAGCCGGCCTGCTCAAGATACTGGCACATAAATGTCAATGTTCAGAACATTAACCTAGACCCTTTATAGAAGACCAAGATAAGTTGCAGGATATGTGCAGTAGATAAAACCAATAGCAAAATGTTGTTAAAAAAATCTCTTCCCAGCAAAGATATATACCATATGCCAATAAGACAATATGACCTGATGCGAGTTAATTTATTTGTAATGTCATCTACTCCAACTGAACAATCCTTCTAGTATCTGAAACTACATGAAGCAGATCAAATGAATTATATTGTACCCACAAAGCATAAAGCATCCACCTACCACTCAATTCACATTGTCTCCTGCGCCATTGTCATCTCCATCCATCCATGAGCAGTGAGCAGGAAGCAGTAGTGAAAGCCCATCATCTCATCCTCCTCCACACTACCACAACCATTGCATGTGTTAGAATAAATCCGAGGCATACCGTCGATCATCTGAGGACCAAGCAATCACATGAGGCACGACATCGAGATTTGTTAACGAGGTTCACCGATATGGCTACATCCTCGGGGCCTGACTACGGGCGCTTCTCCCCGTGACACCGTCACAATACCGCACACCGGCCACCCAGGCGCCGGCACACTCCGCCGGCTCCCCCTTGCGCGCCTGTGCTATTATGTTGGCATAGGTTACATCGTGTGTCTACCCCCGCTATATATGAGAGGCCTAGGATACAAGTGTCCTATTAGGACACGACTCCATATCCTATCTAAACACAATACAACTACAAGTCCAATTGTAACCTACCTTGTACACAATATTCGACACAACTCCAACAAACTCCACCTTGGCGAATATTCTCCACCACCTTGAATTCGTCCATGCGTCAAACTTCCATGTACATTGGACTTGAGTTTGTCCCGTTAGTACCGCTGCTACTCCAAAGACTCCATATGACTCCACCTGCAACTTGTAGTCTCTTCTTTTCTTGAACACACTCAACGCTCGAGCAAAATTAAGTTCCTTGTTACTCTAGTTTGTGCTCCCAACTTCCAGAGTATCCGTCCAACACCATCAGACACTGATCACTGACCTGCGTGAAACTGAACAACTCACATATTGGGTGTCACATAAGAGTTACCTGAACTCAACATCGCCGCTCTTTTCTTGACCGCATGTCTGAAACTCAAAGGAATTTCACCATTGCTTGTAGTCATCCCGAGTCAAATTCGCAGTTGTCTCACCACATGTATGACCACCAGAGCCCTGGTCCGTCTCCATGCCCCGTGCGTACCGCACGCCTTGTCGCTATTACCGCGTCGAGCCTCCACTGTCCCGGTCGAGTCTCAAGGGTCGCAAACCCACACCACTCAACCCCCACTTCAGAGTACCACCGATCATCACCGACCGATGACGAGTTTCACGCTTTCATCAGACCACTGGGCTCTAGTCCGAACTACGCGTCACTCACTTTTTTTCCGCTGAATAGGCTTTCGATTCTCTGGATCCTTACACCGTAGCCCCTCAATCCAGTTCCATCTTCAACATGACTCCATGGTAGATGATCAGTCCACCCCCGCGCCTCATCGACTTCAAGCTCGGTGTATACACCACCTTGAATCAATCCCGCGCCATAGTCTTGTCGAAGCCACACAAGCCCTCGGGGCCTGCGCCACGTGTTTCCATGCCCAGAAGTCGGTCATCATCATCATCACGCTCCTACGTCGTCGTCGCCAATCCCACCACCGTTTTCTGTACCAACCGACTTGCGTCGATCCGTCAGACTGTCTAGTCTGACCCAGCCGAACTCGTTCGACTGTACAACACGCTCAAGGCTCCCAAATCGTTTTTCGCGAATTTTCATCCATCACATGATAATTCCATCTGAGCTGACATGACTTCCCGCAACGCCTTCAAGCATCCCTGTCACGCCAACAATCTTTTAAAAAAAGATTATCTGAGCTGTGCACACGATTCCCCAAGTAGATGAACAGAACCTCTGCATACTACTAGCAATTCCAACTAGCTGATCTTCACGTGATCTGCTCCCTTGGCTCAACCCTAAGATGCTAGCTTTGCCTTTCTGTCCTTGCCTTCCAATGGACCATCCCTTGTGATTTTCCAGTTCGCCAGTTGATTTGCCTGCCTATGTGTCACGTGAGGACACGGTCCTCTTTTTGTCTTCAAACAAATCTCACGAATAGTCTTCTAGAGCAACGCCTAGCACAGCAGCCCGAACAAGCTCAGCGGTGCCTCGCGCATTGCCTTGCCCCAGCCGTCCCGCAACGCATCAGCCAGCCATGGCCCAGCAAGCGGCCACCTGCCCAGCCTCGTCCGAGTGGGCCTTGGACCGTATCGCCTCGAACCGCGTGGCCGCAGCCTCCGCGCTGTTGCTTGCTCCGCGTGGACAGCGTACCACACACCGATTGAATCGATTCGATCTCGCTGGGAATTCAGCTGGTACACGTCCCGCCGCCGCCACTTTATGCACGCGATGTTGCCTGTACGCTCGCCCGACCGATCTACCGATCGCCGTACGTCTCGACTCTCGACTGCTTGCATACTCGCACACGTGCCTTCCATTGATATGCTTTTTCCAATCTTACCAAGAACCACGTTGCAGCCGGCTGCATCTCGACTCGATACTTTCTCTAGATCAATAGTCTACAGCCTCCTCGAAACCTTGCTCATGATACCACTTGTTAGAATAAATCCGAGGCATACCGTCGATCATCCGAGGAGCAAGCAATCACATGAGGCACGACACTGAGATTTGTTAACGAGGTTCACCGATATGGCTACATCCCCGGAGCCGGACTACGGGCGCTCCTTCGCGTGACACCGTCACAATACCGCACACCGGCCACCCAGGCGCCGGCACACGCTGCCGGCTCCCCCTTGCGCGCCTGTGCTACTATGTTGGCATAGATTACATCGTGTGTCTACCCCCGCTATATATGAGAGGCCTAGGATACAAGTGTCCTATTAGGACACGACTCGATATCCTATCTAAACACAATACAACTACAAGTTCAATTGTAACCTATCTTGTACACAATATTCGACACAACTCCAACAGCATGCTCTTATTGTTGACACTCTTCCACCATTCACACAGAGGTGCCCTGCGCCTACGCTGCTCAGCCCTCCGCGCGCTCGTTACCATGGGAGGGCTGCACTGGTGCTACTCGCTCTCCATGCCGCCCCGAGGGAGTTGATCACAGTTAAACAAAACTTCACTCGAAAATGAGAATCATTCAGATTCAAAAATGTTTTGTTTCTTCCAAACAACACGGTGGGAATAATCTAATATATTATTCTTCAACATTCACATTCATCAATATAAATGGTCGTGACGAGTAGATCACTATAGCAAGACATCGGTCGTTAAGCTAATTCCCCACCATGTACACATATAGATCTCTAATGTACACAAGCACTGGACCAATGTCACATAATTAACCCATTTGTATGCTTCCACATTTTATGATGAATATAAATCATAAAATTCCACCCAAGCACAAAGCAACTCAAAGCAATGCACCAGCAAATGCAAAACTAAAACGTATTTAAGGGGGAATTGGTAGCTATTAAAGCATGCAAGTGTTACCAACTTAGGCATCCGGGTTAATCCAAGTCAAGGTGGAAGCAAACATTGGTATGAGAGAAAATTAATCATCTTCAACTGGTGATGCCCTGATCTCTTTCTAATTGTGAGCGTGACGTGGATCTGTGGTGTTACTTGCATATAGTTCTCCTGAGAATTTTTTAAGGAGCGCGCTCCCACATCATCATGCCTTCGCCGATGAAGCCGTGCACAAACACCATGGCATGGCTGTCGGTCTTCTTCTCGTCCTAGTCCATAGCGGTGGCGGTGGTGGCTCCGGCGATCTTGTGCTCGTGAGGATGGTGCAATGTTGATGGTGTCCTGCCTTTTTACCATAAAAGAGAGAATTTATGGCCTTATACATCAAGATTTAGTGGGTTTATGGCAAAGATTGATTGATTCTTTGGTATTCGCGAGTTTATAACCTGACCATACGTGAATTGATTGATTACCATAATTGCCATATTTGAGATTTTCGTGGGTTTATGGACTTACCATATGTGAATTGATTGATTACCATAATTACCATATTTGAGATACGCTGGGTTTTCACGCCAAATGAAAAACCCAGTAAGAGTGAAAAAACGGTGGAAGGGGGAGGAAAATCGATTGAAAGGCAAGGAAAATCGGTGGGGGTAGGGGTTCTTGTATGTGGACGGGTGGACGAAGGTGGGATGATGTAAGAGGGAAGAGGGAACATTACGTTTTTTTAGGTAGTATATACATAGAAGTATAGATATAGATATAGATAAGAACCATAGGGGCAGATTCAACAAATCTCGGCCATTAAATCATCTCAATCCAACGATTTATATTGCTTCAATTGTGAGCGCTCAACATGTTTAGCGTGTAGTTAATATCATATCAAATATCAACATCCACACTATCCACGTAATTTATTGGTATTAATATCTTGTGTAATATCAATGTGCAATTAATTTTCTCTCAAATATGAACGTGTATTGCACATACGTATTTACTATCTTACAAAATAAATGGTGTTGTAGCTAGTATAACATAATAATTAATTAAGATTTTCTTACTTCCATTGGGGTGAGCGGATCAGCGCCACTGGCAGCTTGGTCCCATGTTGCTCCTTGAAATGGCCCTCGCCGCGATTTATATTGTACAAAATCAATATGCCAAACCACAAATACATGATGTTTAGGAATCTTTAAAACAAACTAGTAAAGGCCTGTTCTGAACTCCTCCCGCTCCATGCTTCTCAAACTCCTAGCGAGGAGCTGGACAGAATGTCTGGGCTCCGCGGAGTTAGCTTCCTGGAGCGTTGTGAGCCTACGGTGTAAAAAGCTGAAGCAGCTAAAGCCTAGCTTCACCAATTGGAGAAGTGAGGAGTTGGTAATAATTACGAGGGGATGCCATCGCTAAGTTGAAAGAACGGTTCGTGAAACAATTCCCCCAACGCCTCTCGATGCCTGCCTCGCTTCAATTCTATGCGAGCACACGTGGCCAACCCTCCTCCACACAAAGATGCAGCGTGGGGCCA
Source organism: Triticum dicoccoides (assembly GCF_002162155.2). NCBI lineage: Eukaryota > Viridiplantae > Streptophyta > Magnoliopsida > Poales > Poaceae > Triticum > Triticum dicoccoides. The sequence continues at coordinate 256,750,639 of NC_041382.1, forward strand.
TATGCACTACTACGGAAAAGCTTATACACAGAATCTTACCAGCAGCGAGTTTTAAATTAAGGCACTGCTGCAATGTAGCAGTAGCGCGCTCCAGCAGTACTCGCTGTCGTGGTTCTAAGCCTGACAGTAGAGTGGGGGGTAGGTATTGAGAGGCAAGGTCCTAGCTATGGAGAGGTTGTAAGCACAAGGGATGTACGAGTTCAGGCCCTTCTCGGAGGAAGTAACAGCCCTACGTCTCGGAGCCCGGAGGCGGTCGAGTGGACTATGAGTATATGAGTTACAAGGTGCCGAACCCTTCTGCCCGTGGAGGGGGGTGGCTTATATAGAGTGCGCCAGGACCCCAGCCAGCCCACGTAGGAGAGGGTTTAAGGTGAGTTAAGTCTGGGGCGTTACTGGTAACGCCCCACATAAAGTGTCTTTACTATCATAAAGTCTACTTGATTACAGGCCGTTGCAGTGCAGAGTGCCTCTTGACCTTCTGGTGGTCGAGTGAGTCTTCGTGGTCGAGTCCTTCAAGTCAGTCGAGTGTGTCTCTCGTTGGTCGACTGGAAGGCGACTTCTTCTAAGGGTGTCCTTGGGTAAGGTACTTAGATCAGGTCCATGACCCTACCCTAGGTACATAACCCCATCATTAGCCCCCGAATGGATTGAGGCTTCGAGTGAGGAAGGAGTTGATGTCGTTTCCGATTAACCTTTGTGCCCTGGTCGTGCGTTGTCCTGGACCAAAGAATCTCTCCGTCGACAGGGAGCAATTTGCCTTCAGTCGACTCGATCCATTCTATTTTTGCGTCGAGTGATCTTTCGGGCTTCGACAATCTCCGAGCGACGGATCGCCGGAAACACCGCGTCTGACAGACTGATTTGCTGTTCACGGATTCCGCGGGATGCGAAATTTGGGGACGCGCGCGAAGCGGGGCGGACCGCGGCGTTCGGATGGGACGGGGCATAGACGCCTCGATCTCCGCGCCGCCTTTTTCGCCACGTATCACGTCTGCATAACTGCTCCCAGATATGATTAGATCGACGGGCCCACCTGTCATCCACTCGGAAGGGACCTTATAAATGTGCCCGGCGAGGATTTCTGTGCTGCGCCTCAGCATTCTCTCCCTCTCTCTGCTTCCTTCTTCCCCGCCCAGCGCGCTCGCTCTCGCCCCCGCACCACTTCCCTTCGCGCATCTCGCCGACGACCATGGCCAAGGAGAAGACGGCGGCGCTGGAGCGCGCAAAGAAGGCGTCGGCGTCGGAGAAAGCGAAGGGGAGATCCACCAGCCGCGGAGGGTCCTCGTCCAGATCCCGCCTGCCGAAGGGCTGGGTCCAAGGAGACTGGATCCAGTCGACCATCACAGAGAAAGACCTCCTCGACATGGCCAACGAGGGCTTGATCCCTCACGGAGCTGCGAGGCTTCCGGGGAAGGAGTGGCAGCCTCAGCCAGAAGAGGGTGAGTGTGTGCTTTTGGCCACCCATGTTGATCGTGGGTTTTCCTTGCCGCCGAGTGTTTTCTTCCGTGGCTTCTTGAATTTCTTCGGAGCGCAGCTCCACCACTTTACCCCAAACTCCATTGCCTATCTTGCTGCATTCGTGTCCATGTGTGAGGGTTTCTTGGGCTGTCGACCGCACTGGGGTTTGTTCAAACATATATTCACGTGTCGCTCTCAGACCGTGAAGAAGGCGAGCCCAGGTGATGAGAGAACCCGAGTCGTCCAAATGTGTGGGGGTCTGGGGATCCAGGTGAGGAATAAGAGCACCTTCCCGCCCATGACCTTTCCCGAGTCCGTCAGAGGCTGGCAGTCGACTTGGTTCTACTGCCAGGTCCAGTCGACGCCAGGGCAGTCGAGTGGACTCCCTCCGTTTACCATGGACCAAGTGAACAAGCTTTCCCCTCTGAAGCTGATTCCGGAGGAGAAAGCTGACGTGAAGATGTTGATGGAGCGCGTGGTGCAGTTGGTTCGGGAGGGAGTGACGGGCATGGACCTCCTGGAGGTCTTCCTCAGGCGTCGCATCCAGCCCCTTCAGTTCCGGAGCCACTGCATGTGGTTGTACTGCGGGACCGAAGACGAGACTAGAGTCCATCCAGAAGCAGTCGACGACGTCACTCTGGAAAGATGGATGGTAGCCGTTACCGGAAACAAGGATAACCCACGCGGAGCCAGAAGGATTCCTCCACTCGACCACAACAGCGACCCAAACAAGGTACACTTGCCCTGCTCTCCACTGCGCTCTTGTCGCATCCATTTCTGTTTACCCCGCCGACTGGTCGACTGATCCTTGTCTGGACATCTGCTAGGCCCTCACCGAGCTGTACTCGATGCCCAATGGGGCACAAGCTTCGACCGAGGAGGGCGAGGCGAGCGGGGGCGAGAGCCAGGAAGAGGAGGAATGGGACTCGGATGTTGCAGAGGATGATGACGACGATGATGATGATGACGGTGATGAAGATGACGTCGAGGACGAGGAAGAAGAGGAGGAGGAGGTCATACCACCGCGCTCAGAAAGGCGGTCGAAGCTTGTGCATGACCCTTCGACCGAACGTGGTAAGGGGGTTGCGACCGCCACTCAGTCGACCAAGCGCCCTCGGACCACCTCTCCGGTGCCGACTGAAAAGGCGCCGAAGCAGCCCAGGGCGGCCTCGTCGAAGCCGATCAAACTCCTGCCGAAGATGAACGTGTCCATCCCCACCATATCAGGGTAACCGTGCTGCTCATATTTTCTTATTTTGTGTGAACTTTGTCTCTGGTCGACGCTGAAGTTAGTCGACTGATCCTTTGGAGTTGCAATGCTGCTACTTCTGAAACCTCGGCCCGGGCTGATGACCACGAGATGGAGGACGCAGCAACTTCGAACCCAGGTACTGTATTCTTAACGCTGTTCTTAGTCGACTGACTCGCGATCTCTGATCCTGATCTTTCTCTGAAGCTCCACCCAATACTGTTATCAATCTTCCTGATGATGATGAGGATGAAGAGCCGCTGAAGCGCAGGAGGAGTCAGAAAACGTCCGCCAGTAAGGTGCCTCAGGATGTGACGGCGCCCGAGATTCTGACTGTGGAGGAAGAGAACATCACTCGACACACGGTGTCCTTCGCAGATCCATTGACGAGTGCTCAGCAGCCCTCCCTCTTCACGACGCACCACGTCCCAGAGGACCAAGCCGGCGCAGCGAAGGAGGCGATACGCCAAGCGGGAATCATGATGGAGCAGCTGAAGACCATCCGGGATGCGAGCCAGGCGGCTTATGACGCCAGTTCTGCCCTCCAAAGCAATGTCCAGGTCAGTCGACCGCTGTTTGTTCTGTTGGATATGCTACCAAAAACTTTTCTTTTCCGGAATCTATAGTAGTCACCCACTGGGTGTGTCGAATGAACTCCGTGTTAGCGGGGGCACGCTGAGTGCCCCCGCTGGGTGTAGTCCCCAAGGCTAAGGTCAACTGCTGGCAGTCGGCCTTAGGCTTTATGATGTCAATTTTTCTGTCAGTCGACTATGTCGACTGGATTTCACAAACCGGTGGGGGCACGCTGAGTGCACCCACTGGGTGTAGTCCCCGAGACTGTGGTCGACTGCTTGCAGTTGATCACAGTCTTAGAGAATACATCTTTTTTTTTTGAGGTCGACTGGTCGACTTTGTCTTCAACAGGATTAGTGGGGGCACGCTGAGTGCACCCACTGGGTGTAGTCCCCGAGACTACGGTCGAATGCTTGTATTCGGCTATAGTCTTAGAAACGTGAGTTTTTCCCTTTTTCACTCGGAAGTGAATTATATTTGACATTTAGTCGATTGGTTCTTCGCAGAACTCTTGTGATCTTGTGGCTCGCTACTCAGAGCTGGAACACAAGCATACTCAAGTCGAGCTGAGCTTGAAGCTGGTTCAGGAGAAGCTGACAAAGGCAAAGGAGGAGACCGAAGGTATGTTTGGTGAGACCCTGATGACTGCTTTTCCCTTTGCTTGTTTCAAAATCTGATCTTGCTGTAACTTGCAGGTAAGGTAAGGGAGGCCCAACAGAAGAAAGACCTTGAGCTAGCTGAGAAGATCAAGCTTGCTGACGAGAAGTTAGCTTCAGTCACCAAGCTCGAACAAGACAATACCAATCTGAAAGTTGCTCTTGGGATTGCCAACAAGGAGGTCAGTCGACTGAAAACTGATAAAGCTGCCCTGACCGACCAAGTCGCCAAATTGACTGGGAAGAAAACTGATCTGGAGGCCTTCCTGAGTGGACTTGCCAAGAAGCTGTTTCTTATGCTTGAAGGTAAACCTCTATGCTTGGCAGACATTTCCAATTGTGATTTTTCCATTCGACCATCACCTTGACTTAGTGATCACCCTTGCAGAATTTTGTCAAAACTTTAAAGAAGAAACTAGCCGGCTGGAGCCAAACCTCGACCCCGTCACTTCTCCGGTGAACGATGAAGTTGCCATGGATGTTCTCCGACTGGAGTCCCGTGTTGCAGCTGTCGTGGACTATCTCGCAAGGCTGAAGGCCGCCACATCTCGCATCGACTCGACGCTTTGGCCTGAGGAGACACTTCAGAATGACCTTGAATCGCTGATGGCCCGGTTGAACACGATCCCTGGTCGAGTGCAGGAATGGAAGAAGTCCTCGGCTCGGTGTGGTGCAGATGTTGCTCTGTGTCTTGCCCGAGTCCACTGTAAGGATGCACGAGAAGAGAAGCTGGCGGCCCTTCGGGTGGCCAATACCAAGAAGCACGACTTCAGGTCCTTTATGGAAACTTTCCTTGCAGCTGCCACTCGGATCGCCGACGGAATTGACCTTGATGAATTCGTTGCTCCTTCCAGCCCTCCACAGGAGGGGTAAAAAACTTCTTCTGGCTCGACGCTTTTAAATTTGCCTCGGTATGCCGAGTGGAATTGTAACCGATAAACCTTAACAGGCTTAACACCTGAGCACTCTCGGTTCCTTTAGATATCGATTCAAACTTGAATTTGGTGCTTGAATATGATTGCCTTTGGCTCGAAATGTCTTTTGCAGGTTCAAAGCAGGGCGCCTTTACTGCAATCGACTTATTCTTCAGTCCACTTAGGTGAGCACTGGGCTGCAGCTAAGCCCCCGAGTGAGAGGTTTACTCTTCACTCGGCAGGATTTTGATAACTTAGGCGAGTGCTTGGACTGCAGCTAAGCCTCCGAGTGAGAGGGTTGCTCTACACTCGGTAGGATTTTGATAACTTAGGCGAGTGCTTGGACTGCAGCTAAGCCTCCGAGTGAGAGGGTTGCTCTACACTCGGTAGGATTTTGATAACTTAGGCGAAACGGATTCGCAGCTAAGCCTCCGAGTGGGGGGGTTGCTCCTCACTCGGTAGGATTTTTATAACTTAGGCGAGTGCT